>NW_006159528.1:766810-778938 GCF_000334495.1 Tupaia belangeri chinensis | reverse complement strand
AGAGATTTTTTTTTTTTTTTGTTATAGGGTACATGTACTCGCTAGAGAGACAGAAAGTAAGAAATCATGCCCTGGGAGGATGACCATGCCATAATCTCTTCTCCTCTATTCTCCTCTCAGGATTTTGGGCACACACACACATGCGCCTGGCATGAGTTTTAAGCCACTGGGTCTGGGATTCGAACTGCATTCAACTGCATGAGAGTTCAGGGACATAACCATTCTGATGTAACAATTACGCCATCTGGTGGTCCTCCAAGTTACTTCTTCCTTTCCTTTTTTTTTTTTTCCTATCCCCAAAGGCCTCCACATAAAACCACAGAGGACCCATGTGCCCTCTACAACAGGGTGGCCCAGGATACGGAAGCATTGTTTTGACATTTAGTCTCCTTTGAAAGACTTTGGGATGAACACCAACACATTTTAAACTACTTTGTACTTTTGGTTTCATTGCAGTTACTTTCAATCCGTGAAGACTTGGGAGAAAGTTTTTGATTGCTCCATGACAGATGGTTTGTGTTGGCTATGTTCAACATTTCAAATACCATTTGAGGAGGAGAGAAGGTTAGATTGGACTTAGGCCTTTAACTTTGTGTGCTTGGAGCCCACCTCCCAAAGTTCTGAGGTGCAGTCGTTATCCTAGTCGATAGTGTGAAACTCTATTTGTGCCATCTGTCTCAGAATTGGGTATTTCATGCTGTGAAATGTGGGGGGTTCCATTTTGTAGCACTCCCTTTCTAGAACCTACTCTTTATTTTCAAAGAGAACAAGGGTTGTAGGGGAAGAAAAGAATGAGGATAATAATGGCTCCATTTTTACAAGCACCCTGTCAGGTTTTTGTGATGTAACCTCTGCAAATTTAAGTAAAGGCAGGTGAGAAAGACCCAGGGGCTCCAGCCACACAAGGCTGCCCTACATGTACCCACTGTTCTGTCTAACCCTAACTCTCTCCCAGTCTTTTAAAGGAGAAAAGAAAAGGACATGAATAGTTCCTGCCTGTTACACCGCAGACTGGATAGAATATATCAAAGAGGAAATTATACATCTGGGATTTGGAAAACATTCATTACAGCTGATCATAGAACAAACTGACGTGGACCCATGCAATGTGCTGGCCTTTCAGCATATTTAAATACATAGAACAAAGGCACGGACATGCAGGAGGGTGACCTTGATTTGTACAGTCAATTTCTGTGACGATCTTTTAAAGATTTCTACTACATTTCAGGCTTAAAAACAAAACAAAACACTAACCAAGCTTCTTCTCGAAAAAGAAACTACGTTAAGTGTTACATTGTATAAAGAGATACCTTCAAGGCATTTGCAGTTTAGTGGAGGAGGAGGTGTCAAAGAAATAGACCTAATTATAAATACAAGGTAAGAGATAATAACAACCATTTTGTATCAGGTAATTACCCTGTCCCTCAAATGATTATAATTGCTTTGCCAATATGACCTTTGATTATAATTGCTTTGCCAATAGGACATCCTTTAATCTTCATAATAATCCTATTATTATCTCTGTTTTACAAAGAAAGCCATTGAGGCATAGAGAGGTTACGCAACTTGCCTGAGGCCACACAGCTAGTGAATGTTGGAGCAGAATTCAAACTCCCAGGGCTTGGCTGCCTGGTGACCTCCCTGATAAGCTTTATTTGACGTAAAATAGCATATATTAAATGACTGTGTAACTGTGTATTCCAGAGGTGAAAAAACAATGGCTCGGAGAGTCTGTCCTTTAAAAGGTGATTGACCACACTCTATTTGCCTACAGGATGTTTACTAAAGTTTCTGTGTATCTAAAAACTTTTTTTTTTTTTTAAAGAGATTTTTGGCTGTAGGGCTTGTGTGCTTAAGAAGGGATAGAGAGAGAAAGTGAGAAATCGGCCCCTATGGGGGATGGCCGTGCCACAATCCCTTCTCTTCCATTCCTCTCCTGGGATTTTAGGCATGAGTTTCAAGCTGTAGGGTCTGGGACTCAACCGTGGTCAACCATGTGGGAGTCCAATGTCTTAACCACCATGCCACCTGCTGGGCCCTAAAAGCATTTTTAATAGTCACTAGGACTTATAAACTGAGGGATCTTCACATAATATCCAGGTTTGACCTAATCCTAGTACTCCAGAAGTCTGGCTATCCTCTGTCCATGCTCTTAGGAGAAACCGTCTGCAGCTGGGCTGGCCGTCCACCGAGAAGTGGCATTGCTCTTCAGTTTGCCTCAGTCCTCGCCATTCCCTCTTGCTTTTCCACATGAGTGCTGAGTGTCAGCTGTCACTTTCCATTCTGCGTCCATAAATTCTCTTCTTGTAGTGGAGTTGAGGAGAAAATGATCCATTTTATTCTTGTCTATGTCAAGTATGAGAAAAAAAGAATATATTAATACCAGGAACTTAACTCACTCACTGTCGTTACCTGCTAGCTTGTAAACCAGAGGTTGTGAATATAACACAAGGCTCTCTTTGGACAGGATAACTCTGCCGGGTAAAAAAGAATTTACTTAGGTCTCAGTGAGCAGCTAGGGTTTTTGTAGGCACAGAGAGAGTGAGGTGTGGTAAGGAAGGGAGGAAGGTCAGATGGGTAAAAATCAGACTTGTACAAAAATACATTCAGTAGCAAAACAGGCATTTTCCTTTTTTTTTTTTCTTTAAGAGAGATTTTTGCTGTAAGGTACATGTGTTCACCAGAGAGACAGAGAAAGAGAGATAGAAATTGAGAGACCATCCCCTAGGGGAGATGGCCATGTCCCACCATCCCTATTCCTCCATTCTCCTCTTGGAATTTTCAACAAAAACGCATCCACAACCCAGTTTTTGAATTGAGTAATTTGTGGTTTTCTGTGGCTTCTGAGGTTGAAATACACGGACTGCTTAAATAAATCTGAGAACGTTTTAATGAGAGGGTAATTATGTCCTCAGTCCCTTGTCTCCAAAACGGATTTGACAGACATATACTCAGAAATAAGGTGTACACACACTTACGCATATTCATATATATGAGCAGTGGACACACTGCTTTGTTTTCTGAGTTGTTGAATGATTCAGGGAACAAGCCTACGTAAGCTTGAGAAAGCTGCAGTTACTGAGTTCCTAGCCCCTGACTGTGCCCAGACGTCAGGAACAGCCCCAGAGAGCAATCTTCCCGCAGGTAGACCCTTCGGGCACCCACAGAGTTACAACTACAGTAGGAGTTGGCAACTAGTGCCTAACAGGTAGAACACACTGGGCAAGGCAGTGGTACGGGGTGGGCAACCGGCCCCCACACACATGTCCTGGGCTCACTCACCCGCGCCTCCCTGTCCACGCCAGGCACATGTGAGTGCCGTGATGTGGGCCGGCTGACTGAGGCCTGGGGTGGGCTGCAGCACAGGGGCCTTGCTGAGAGTATCCCTCTCTCTTTCTCCCTCAGATGGAAGAAAGAAATCAATTTACAGAGAGAACAGACCAGCACGTCCGGGCGACTGCCAGTCTGGCTTTCCCAGTCTCTGGCAAGACTTCTGCAGTGGCCTTCTTTCCCCCAGCCCCGAACGCAGTTTCCCCCAGCTCTTGCTCCAGATGGGAAAAAACGAAGCACTAAAACGTGTAGCTTTAAGTAGGCCATTAAGCTGGCGTCGTAGACGGTAGTAACCATTTCAGACTGTGCCTGAGTGCGCTGACTAGCCACCTTCACGCCGTGGGCCTCTCCCCAGCTGCACTGTGCCTTGGTCAGGGCCCTGGTCCTGCTCCCTGCCAGGCTCCTCCCGTTGGTCTTGGTCAGGAGAGGATTCCCTGAACTCCAGGTGCACAACTTCCTTTCTTATAAATTCTACCTCAAAAGTATCACATCTAAACAAAAACCAAATGTTTAAATCTCCCGATCACTCCTCCCTATTCTTATCTTTAAAAGATTGGCCATCAGAGCAGAATAATTTGTGGGAACTGCAAATTCTTAAACTGTGGCCTAGCTAAGCTACTTTGGCTCAATATATAAAACATTTCTTAATAAACTGCTTGAAGCAAAATAAGAATTTCACAGGTATGAAGTCTATTTTTCTCTCTTCAGATACAAATGTTGTTTCATACATGTGGATTTGGGAACGATGGCTTCTTGCTCTGCCCTCTCTGTCTCTCCTCTGTGTTCCAGTGACTCTGGAGTCTCTCCTTTCTATAAGGACATGAGTAATCTTGGATTAGGGCCCACTCATAGGACCTTCTTTACCCTCAGTGACCTCGTCGAAGGTCCTTTCCACAAATACAGCGACATCCTAAGGTACTGGGAGTTAGGACTTTTTTCAACAGGGAGGAGGCATAGTTCAGTCCACGACAAACCTATGATGAGATCCCTGTCATATCGAGGCTTATGATACATTGAGTGATGGAGATAAGAAAAAGTGAACAAAAGCATGAATCACTTGATTAAGGATGTCACCTCACCTCTCAATTTTTCAGCATTTTTTCCCCCCTGCAAATGAAGGGTCGAACAAATAATATCCAGGATTTCTTACTAGACTTTCTAGACTGTAACTCCAAGTCTGGGCCTAAAATTATCCTAAACCACAAAGGAAAACAGATAGAGAATAGGAAGGGGGCGTGGCTGCAGAAAAGCAGGTGTCCTTGGCCAAGGGCTCAGGTTTGACCTCCATCATTCCTCTTCAGTTTTCTAAGAATGGCTTCCCGTTTCCCATGGCATAGGGAGTTGGTCATTTTCATCAATCAGTCACTCAATTTTGCATTTTGAGTGAATAAGTCAAAATTTAAGAGATTTAAGGGAAAACAAAACAAAACAAAACAAAAAACTACCCCAAAAATCCACCTCCCTTTGGCAGTAGGCAGACATTCTGCTGCATGTATTTAGGGACTGTTTCCTTAAAAATAACACAAAAATTACATAGCTCCTGATCACTAACATACCCACCCCTCATAATTTTGAATGAATACGAAGGAAACCCTATGGTTGCATATTCACTGACAGATACATATATGAAGCTTGTTTTCATACATTGGGATTCTTCACTCTGAAAAGGAATTTCCTTTTTTCCTTTTACCTTTTACCCAGTGTGAAGTAATTTAAAAATCCATTAACACGTATTGCCATGTTAATTGGATGATATTCTTCAAGGTCAAGCAACTATCAATAGATATTGAATAGTGACTATAAATAAACTCATCACAGTAATTAGATTTGTCAATTAAAATTGGGAACAGCTAACTCTTTATGACTGGATTAAAGGTGGGTCACTTTGGGAAAATAATTTTGCTCAACATAATAGATGAAGATTGTGTGATGACCTCATAGACAAGTCTGACCCCATGAATAACATAAGCTTCAGTTTTTAAGCAAAATATATATATTTCAACAGATTCGGAAACTCCTGGAAAGGTAGCTACTAATACGTTTCTCAAAAGCCCATTTTCTGGGCTCCCTCCCTTCTTGGGAGCACTGTTCTTCCTTCCCTCTCCTTCAATAAACTTCCTGTTTGGCTATGCCACCCCCCAATAAAAAAGAAAAAAAAAGAAATAAAATGATTTCAAACAATAATATAATATTTATCAAGAAAGCATTCTATTAACAAGATCTAACTTATTAAGAGCTGTGTCAATGCCAGGGTATGTATTGAAACTTGAAGTATACTCTTTTTTTTTTTTTATCTCATGAAAACCACATGAGGTATATAATTATCTTCTTCTGGCAGGTGAAACTTTTCCAAGGTCACATCTACTACTACTAAGCGCTCGGGATGGATTACAATTTCGGTCCATCTGACTGTGAGCCTCATGCTCTCTGCACCTCCCCGTGTGTGCGTGACTAGATAAATATTTTAATTAGCTTCATTTTGTTCATTATTCTCTTCAGGAGAGAAGGTTTCTGGTGAAGAAAAAAAAATGTAACCCTTGTTTTCATTTTTTGCAAATGTGGAAAGGCTATTCTGAAAACCAGATCACATAGTGATTGCTTGTTCTTTATTTTTGAGTCTGGACATTTTACAGGAGGTAGAAGTTTTGGGTCATCATATGCATTCTTTTTTTTTTTTAAGAATTATTTATCTATTTAATTCCATTTGTTATTATTAATTTTTAATTTGACCTGAGAGAGACAGAGAGAAAGGGAAAGGGAGAACGCAAGCCACCAGGTCTGGGACTCAAACCGTGGTTGGCCGTGTGGGAATCCAGCTCTTTTAACCACCATGCCACCTGCCAGCCCCTGCATTTGTTTTTTTGAAAGTGGCACAGAACTATATATTTTTTCACAAGTCCTCTTGTTATGAAGGATTCAAATTGTATAGCCACCTTATCGCCACTGGTTTTGGGGTGCATGCAAGGGACGTCTGACTGTCAGTTCTGGAGGCTACCAATGTGACCAATCACTCGGAAATCACCAACGTATACCCAGACCTGGTCTAGATGCTGGCCATCTAAGCAGTGAAACCGAAAGACAAAAACCTCTGAACGTAGGGTGCCGCGTGATGCTGCAGCACTCACACAGCGATCTGCAAGGCTGTTCACACGGAAAGGATCTGAGTTCACATCCGGAGACGCCCCCAACACACCATGAACACCGAAGCCCCTGATCCAGGGCAGCTGAAGCTGGGAAGCCGTGTAACAGCACAGGAAGCCTGTCTCTCTAGTTCTGTCTGTGTCTCTGTCTTTTCTCTTTCTCTCTCTGTCTCTCTTGCTCATGGAAGAAAGAAACTTTAAAGAATCACATTAAAAAGTCTCTGAACCCAAAGGACATATTCTGGGTGTAGAAAGTCGGGATCGGCGTGTGATCTCAGCTGTGTTCTGAACTCAAAGGACACACTTGACCATGAAGCTATTTTCTGCCGTCTCCTGTCTTCTGAGTCACCTTTTAAACTTCTTTATTTTTACAAAAACAAACATACTTGGTGGTGCTTGTTGGGAGAACATGGGGGTACCAGCGTGCGTGGTTTCTACCTGGACAATAATGCACTAAACTTAGGTCTGCCTTAGTTTCTCAGTGTCCCGGTAACTGCTGCCATCCGAGATATGATGCGGTAGGGAGGGGCTCATACTTTCTCCTTGTTGCAGAAAAATGTCCCTAGTATGTGGTGTGCCGGACATCAAAGGACAGGTGCCCCAGAACTTTCTGGAATGAGTTAAGTGTCACTATACAGAATAACTAGAAATGTGGAACATCAACTTGAAAAGGAAAGTTTAATTTATCTGAATAAACATTTCTATCAAGTACTCACTATGTCTTAAGGTTCAGATAATGGAGGTAAAAGATGATAAAGAGAAAAATCTTATGCCTAATAGTCAAGGTTTAGCGGGAGAAATCAGTGCAAAATAATTATAACACTATCTGATTAACACTGTAATGTGTGTATAGAGGTCAGGGAAATTCTCATAGTGGAGGTAATATTTGTACAGAATGATAAGGGCTCACTAGGAACTTTCCAGAAAAACAACAAGGGTGAGTAAGTGAGGGATTTCCAGATAATTAAATATAAAGCACAATTTAGGGGCATGACACAAGAGGCATATGTAACAACTACTCTGACATGGAGAGACGTTGCCTGTCAGGATAACTGGAGATAAGGCTGAAGAGTACACATCGGGGGCTGTGCTGGACTTGCCTTGCTTCTCAAAATGGGAGCAGATACGGCAGAGAGTATGTGGTTGTTGCTAAGTGGGGCAGGAGCTGACACAAATACAACCAGCTCCTCTGTGCTGCCAAGTTTTAAAAGAAAAGCTTATTTATTTCTTCCAAGAGTCGGGAGGTTGGGGAGAAAGACACCATTAACAGGGGTCTCGAGGCTGCCATCCACACCCGCCCTCAGCCCCACACCATGGGCACACGTGCACCTGCCACGTCCAGACAGGTTTCTGGACACGAGCTCGGAACCTTCCCATACGGGTCAGCTCACAGAGTGCTGGGTGATCACTGTGACACCGTCCAGCCCCAATGCCATCTTTTCCTTGATTACTTTGAGAGGAAACAAAAAAGAACATTTGATTTAAAAATCCTAAACAGGAATAAATTACGAAGAATGCAAAATCCATACACATTTTAAGGTTCCTATCTATGTATTTACAACACTCAGAGAAGAAAGTGAACGCAAGCGCAGCGATGGTGAATTTTCAGTCTACAGTGAATGTCCCGTCAAGATTTAAAACACTTGCAGTGCCCCGAAAACCTCTGTGCCGCTTTTCAGTCTCGAATCTTTCTACCAGAAGGAAACTCTCTACTGACCTCCAGCAGCCCAGGTCAGTTTCACCTGTTTTTGAACTTGACAGTCATGAAGTCATACAAGATATTCTTTCGTTTGTTTTGCTGTAAGGCATGAGTGCTTGCCAGAGAGAGAGAGAGAGAAAGGGAAAGTGAGAAATCACCCCCTGTGGGGGATGGCCATGCTGCAATCCCATCTCCTCATTCTCCTCCTGGAATTTGGGGCACGCACACACACATGTGCCTGGTGGGATTTTCAAGCCGCCGGGTCCAGGCCTGGAATGGTAGTCACCCATGTGGGATCCAGCTGCCTTAACCTCCACGCCACCTGCTTATCCAGTGTGTACTCTCTGATACCTGGCTTCTTTCACTCTGTGATGTTTGAGAGAATTGAAATTTCTTGTGTCGAATTTTACACTTTCTTTTCTCATTGCTGTCTAGAGTTCATTATGTGAATATGGCACATTTTGTTTATGTATTCTGCTCTTGGTTTGCATTTAAAGTTTTTAACTATTAAAAATAATTGTGGGGTAAGCTGGTGGCGTGGTGGTTAAGGTGCTGGATTCCTACATGGCCAACCACGGTTCAAGTCCCGGACCTGGTGGCTTGCTTTCTCACTTTCCCTCTCTCTCTCTTTGTCTGTGTCTCTCTCTCTGGTCAAATTAAAATAAGTGAATGAATAAATACAATAAAATAAATTTAAAAATAATTGTTATAGGAGATAAAAATGTATCTTCTCATGAGCATATCAATGAATTGATAAGAGTAAAATTATTCTAGCTTGTGCAAGGGGACTTCAAAAATTCTATGGAAAAATTAAATTAAATTACAAGTTTATTTTGGTGCAAAAATGTCTTTGAGGGCCAGGTGGTGGCATTATGGTAAAGCAAGTAGACTCAAATGGGAAAGACCCTAAGTTTGCATCCCAGGACCTCGTGAGTACGCTAGGCACTACTTGTGCTGTGACCCAGACCAGCGAGACTAGGGGTGAATTGTGGCATGGGAACTTGGAGGAGGGGATTCTCTCTCTCTCTCTTTCTCTTTTATGGAAGAAATAAATAAATTTCTATTTTTTAAAAAAAATTTACTTATTTAGTATTAATATTTCTAAAATTTGCTATAGTGCACATGTGCTCCCCAGAGAGATACAGAAGGAGAGGCAGAGAGGGAGAAAGAGAGAAAGAGGGAAGTGGAGAGAGGGAGAGAGAGAGAGAGAGAGAGAATGAGAAAGCAAGCCACTGGGTCTGGGACTCAAACCACAGTTGTCCATGTAGGAGTCCGGAGCCCCAACCACCATGCCTGCTGCCAGCCCCCATAAATAAATAAATTTCTAAATATTTGGAAATCCTTGCATAACTTTTCCCAATAGCCTTTTCTATGACCTTTTGAGAATCCCCTCATACAGATGCAGTGTTCTAAAGTGGTTGTGCAGTCCGCATTCCTACTGGCAGTATGGTGGAGTTTTGACGTGCCATGTTCTTGCCAAAATATTCTGTCTTTAAGTTTTTGTCATCTTGGTGGGCATGTTGTGTTATTTGATTGTGGTTTCAGTTTTCATTTCCCTGAGGAATAATTTCCATAATTTTTTGGCATTAAATATGGTCTGGCTAAGCATTCACCTTTTGTCCATTTTTAATTGGGTTTTTCTGTGTGTGTGTGTGTTTAAATTGATTTGTTGGAACTTACTGTATATTCTGGATAATGTTTTTTGCCAAATATCTCTATCTCTCTATCTATCTATCTATTTATCTATCTATATCTATCTATCTCCCTATCATCTATCTATATCTATCATCTATCTATGTATATATAATATTTAGCTATCGTATACGTTTTGAATGAGATTCTGTTCACATCAGGTCACTTTGAGTGAGGTCCCGGTTGAAGGATGAGCCCTCACCTATGGACTGGCTCCACTACCACCAAAGCTTGTAAGTGCCACATTCCCTCCTCTGCCCTGACTCAAGCTCCCTAAGCTTGATATTACAACCAGAAATACCTGACAAACAAGAAACAAGCCTAAATGCTTGTTAATGTATTTCATGGACTCAGGCATATTACGGAGTTTAGGATAAAATGTTATATTTAATAGATAGCAGAAGATAAAATCGTGTTTGAGAAGAATTGTATGTGAAGGTGAACTAAATGTTGTCTTTTAGGAGAGTAAGATAGTTCTCAATTATCGAAGGAGTTTTTAAGCAAACGTGCCCTTTTTGTTAGGAGGTGTAAGACAGCTGTGTTTCTGTAATGATGACGTAAATACTGGCTTGCCTAGTCTAGACCTAAGGGTCTTCCTCTTTTTTTTTTTTTTTCTTCTTCTTTTTAAGAGAGATTTTTGCTATAGGGTGCATGTGCTTGCTGGAGAGACAGAGAGATAGAGAAATAGGCAGCAAGAAATCACCCCCAGGGTAAATGAACACACCACAATCCCTTCTCCATTCTCCTCTCGGGACTTTAGGCATGCTTGGACATACACCGGTGGGAGTTTCAAGTTGCCAGGACTGGGATTTGAACTGCAGTCAACTACATGGGAGTCCAGCGACAGAACCATTATGCCATCTGCTGGTTCCGGGTCTTCTGGTACTGTGGCACACATCTTTTATTTGTGTACAGTGTAAGTATTTTCCTTTCCATTTTACTCTGTCATTGTTTATTCCTATAACGTTTTTCTATAAACCAGAGTTTAAGCTATGGGGGATTACCAGTTCCATGAAACAAGACCTTCGGGGATGAGGAGTCCAGACTGGTTAGGCAGCTCAAGGTCAAGGACCCAGTTTATCTCCACCTTCTCATCCTGCTCCCTTTTCTGTGCAGGTCTTTGTTCTTCTGATAATTGACTCAGAATCACAAAATGGCTGCTGAACACAAGATGGCAATATGTCTTCCAGGTAAAAAGAAGCAGGAGAGCAGAAGATCAAAAGGCTTTTCTGTAGTCAGCTTTGCATTTACATGGAACATCTCAGCTAGCTCCAAAGGCAGCTAGAAAATGGGATGGTTTTGCTCTTTAGCTGCTGCAGTAGGAAAGGTGAAAACAAAACAGGCTGTAAAAGACTTTTAGGGACACAACCTACAGAATGGGCACAGTGCCTTCATCTTCTGTCCTTTTTTCTTGCATATTTTCTTTCTTTTTAAGAGATTTTTTTGCTGTAGGAGATGTGTACTCACTGAAGAGACAGTGAGACAGACAGAGATAAATCACCCCCCAGGAGGGATGGCATGCTGCAATCCCTTCTTTTCCATGTTTTTTTTTTTTTTTCCCAAGATTTTGAGCATGCACGTACACATGCCTGGTGTGAGTTTCAATCCTCCATGTCCAGGACACAAACAGCGATCGGCAACGTGGGAGTCCAGCACCTTACCACTACTACACCTGCTGGCCCTGCTTGCACATTTTCTTTAAGTATTTATTATCACTATGAAAGTATTACAGGCTTGCTACAGAGTACTTGTAAAAGCAAATAATAATAAAAAAAATTTCATCACCTTAACCTAAACAGCTCACTGTAAATCTTTTGATGTGTATTCTTCTAATCACTTTATAAAATAGCATTTGAGTGCTAGGTGTACTTTACTGGTTTTGGGAGTGTAGCCACTTTCAGGTGTTCTCAGTGGACAGAGGTAGTTAATGCACACATACTGGTCTACATTTCCATATCCATCTGTGCGTTATTGAATCAGTGCACTCACACTGATCTATCTATCTCTATCCATCTCCAGCTATATCTATAATTTCCAATCCCAAATCATAGGATTCATTCTAGCTTTTTCTTTTTTTTATTTTTATTTTTGGAGAGGTTTTTGTCATAGGGTGTGTGCGCTCGCCAGACAGACAGAGAGAGACAGAGAGATAAAAAGAAAGAAATCACTTCCCCCGGGGGGGGATGGCCACGCCGCAATCCCTTCTCCTCCATTCTCCTCTCAGGATCTTGGGCACGCACGCACACACGCCCGGCATGAGTTTTAAG
>NW_006159528.1:760308-766455 GCF_000334495.1 Tupaia belangeri chinensis | reverse complement strand
GAGAGATAAAAAGCAAGGAAACCACTCCCCCGGGGGGGGGATGGCCACGCCGCAATCCCTTCTCCTCCATTCTCCTCTCAGGATCTTGGGCACGCACGCACACACGCCCGGCATGAGTTTTAAGCCACCAGGTCCAGGACGTGAACTGCGGTCGACTACATGGGAGTCCAGCGACATAGCCATTACGCTAACTGCTGGTCCCTATTCTCTAGGTACCTCTTTGATGACTCTCTGTAACCAAGCTCCCAGCTCACTACCTTCCCCTCCTGCCCCTTGAGAGGTCTTGTAACTCTGCTCAGGCTTCCATATCCCATGTAGGCTGCTCTCCCACATGGGCATTGGCTCCTCTCCCCACTCCACTCAGACTCCCATGCTAGGCTGGCCCTCTGCTTCAGGGAAGAAGCCCTGCACACCCACAAAGGTCCAGGCTTCTCACTGGCCCAGCAGAACACCTGCACTCCCATGCTGGCACCTCCTGTGGGCCTGCTGTTAGTTTTTGGCCTGAATTATGCAGGAAGGGGAGAAAAGACAGGAGAGAAAATAAACAATTTCTTTTCCATTTTCTGCTGTTTTCTGAATGCTATATATTTTACATTTTCTTTAAGTAAATAGATCAGTCTTTCGTCACGATTTATTATATTACTTTTGAATTGAAAATGTCATGCCCCGTGGATATATTTAAACATATCGTTTCTTTCTAGTTTTAAGTTTTTACACTTACTTATTAGAATAATCAAACACTTCCTTTGTCATTTAATGTGAAAGGAATAGCTAAGCTAACTTTATCTTTCTTATTATTACAATCCCCTTTTCCTTTTTTTTTTTTTTTTAACTTTTTTCAGTTTTACTCCTGTGACTCCCTTATCCGTTCTCCTTCTACTTCCATTCGCTTTTTCTCTTTGCACTTGCATTTGGGTTTCCTTCTTTTTAGACTGGGCCTCGGTATGTCACGATGCTCCCGTGTAGGCCCCTTGAAGAGCTGTCTATAGACGCCTGTCACACACTTGGCTTTTAGCTTCTGTTTCTACATTCCCTCAGATTTTGCCACCCAGTCTCACAAGCTCTGCCAGCTCACGCCTCAGTGCTCTTTGTTTTCGCCTTTGCCCTCCCCTGAAGGTTCTCAGACTATAGACCTTTCCGCCCTGAGTCACCGTCAGCTAGGTTTTAGGCAATCGGGCTGATGAGTCACTCACAGTAATGCATGTCAGATAAATCACACGTAGGAACGCTCATCCTAAGAAAGGTTTGGACATGAGGACCCTCTGCTTCTCTAAGGAGGCCTTGCAGCCTTTGCTTCCTGTGTGCAGCTAGTGGGGCTGTTTTTCCTTTCTTCTCTTCGAGGGAAGTATGGCTTGCTACCCCTATAGGCTTATAGCCTGGCCTACGCTAGTCAGAGGGGTTTTCATAATAGCAAGATCAAATATTTTGCCTGTTGGAGAGGTAGGTTTAGTTTAGGGGTTTCAGAATCATGGTAGGCCAGTCCCCTTAGTTCTACTTGTTCTTTCACTTGTCTTCCCTGTAGGGGAATGCTTTGTTTGGCTGTTGGAAACAACCACGGATGTGAACTGTTCACATTTACGTCTCAAAGTGATGCTATGAAAAGAACGATGACTCATTTCATTGCTGCAAGGTTTATCTTATGATAGCGCTTGCATTTAAAAAAGTGTATGTCTAGTCTTTACAATTCTGTGGCATAGTTAACAGAGCACAACCATAAAAAGTGGCAATTAAGGGACTAATGACAAAGATGAAGTTAAAGACTTGGAGTTGGAAGGAGTAAAGGTCAGTGAGCAATTTTCCTCTTCTTTTGACTCTCAAGTGAAGGCGTTTGTGAGGAACTTGGTATCAGCATGACGGGGCTTATGTCCTGGGTGAAGTCAGAGGAAGCACCGTGTTGATGTGGTTGTAATTAGGAAAGAGTCGGGATGAGGAGAGAGAACATGTATTTGTGGGCTGAGTGATTTTTGAAAACTCTCCTCAAGGTGAAAGTAATAAGCCGACCCTTTGCCAGATTCTCTGGAACACACAGTCAACTCTTGATTATATAAGGGAGCAGTGGTGTGGATAATTAGCAAAGAGTGGATGGTTCCCTCTGCTTTTCTATTAGCGTGGGCATGGTGGGTAGTTGGGCCAGATTGTTCAGAAGGCAGAGGAGAGGAGAGTCACTTCTCTCCTCAGAACTTCAAAACTTTCTCTTACTTCTCTTCATTTTAAGCCCTAACTTTTTTTTTTCACAGAAGATAAGTAATCAGTAGAGAATTTCTTATCCTCCTGTCATCACATCTTTCAACCCCTGACATCCATGCCCATCTCCCGTTCATTGTGGGTGGAATGTGTATCTAGCTATGCGAATACTCTCCCTCTGTCCCCACTCTGTCGTCCCCACTCCCCCACTCTGCTTCTTGCTCCTAGGACAATTTCCTCTTCCTAGTCAAGAACATTGCCCCTGCAGAGCTCTTCTCTCCTACTTCACTATTTCTTATTTAAGAAAATTTTTTAGAGGTTTTTGCTATAGGGTGCATGCGCTCACCAGAAAGACAGAGACAGAGAGATAGAAAGTGAGAAATCACCTCCTGGGGGGATGGCCATGCTGCAATCCCTTCTCCTCCATTCTCTTCTTGGGATCTTGGGCATGCACGCGCATGCGCCCGGCGTGAGTTTAAGCCACTGGGTCCAGGACTCGAACCACCGTTGACTACATGGGAATCCAGTGACCTAGCCATTACGCTAACTGCTGGTCCTATGTTTCTTCTTTTTTTCTTTTTTAACCAGATCATTTTTATGAACAAACATAAGCTTTCTCTCACCTTAAAAACAAATAACAACAAAACCTTCCAAATTTCCCTTTAAAACATTAATCTGCTCTTCCTTTTTAAAAGTTTATTTATTGGGAACCAGCAGTTAGTGTAATGGCTATGTTGCTGGACTCTCATAGAGAAAAAGAAGAGAAAAACTTTTAAATAAATCTAAAAAAAATTAATATTCAAAAAATTTCAATAAAACTCAAAAATTAGAAAACTGCGCAGCGCGTGAAATGGCTAGATCGCAGGAGCCATGGAGACATCTGTCTCTTGAAGAAGGGCTGTTCTGTTCTGCCTCTTCTGGCTTGGGAGGAGGAGAGGGGATTATTAATAAGATAAAGGGCTAGGAGGTGCCAAAGGACCCTGTAAAATGCCTCACCTTAAAAAATTCTAAAAAGCAAAAATTAAAAAAAAAGAGAGAGAGAGAGAGAGAGAGAGGAAGAGAGAGAGTGAGAAATCCCCAACAGGGTCTTCAGGCCATGATCCACTGCAGCCTCACTCAATCAGCCTTACAGGAATATGTGTGCACCTGGTGTGTGCAGAAAGACCTTGAAATGTGAACCAGGGCCTTCCCTGTGGCCTCTGCATCAGGGAGCTTTGCATCACTGCTACACCACTGCAGCCAGCCCTTCTCTGTCCTTTAGTTCAACTCCCTGAAAGGGCTGTTCTACACATACTGTGGACTATTTTCCCTGTTTATCTTTGAGCCCACTAACTGATCTTGAAAATTCTCATAAAGATGCCTGATTTTTATGTGAGTAAATGAAATGGCCTATTTTCTCTTTATCTTATTCAACCTCTCAGTTAAGTACACCTTCATCCTTAAAACACTCCCTTTATCTGATTTCTCGGATGATACTTTATTTTGTTCTTTCACATCAGTTAGAGGTACCTCCTTAGCCTCCCCCCACCACCCTGAACTTGAACTGTCATAGTTTAGAGTACACTTTCCTTTTTTTTTTTTTTTCATTCTCATGGCTATAGATAGTATCTGTGTGGTAAGGAATTTTTCACTTAGAGGCTGTTGAACCAGATACAAACATTTTGTTTTTATTGTCGTTGTGTTTTTATTTTACTTTATTTTATTTTGCTTTCTTGAGGTCTCCGACCGAATATTGGGTTTTCAAGGAAAGTCCATCCTATCTGCATAGACATTAGTGCACGTCTCCCCCATCAATCTCTGTACCCTAGCCTTTTCATTTTTCTCCTATGCTCTCACCGACATTTGACACGCTGTTTATTTACTTGCTCAAATTTAAGTGAGAAGGTAAACTGGTGGATGTCTGAGTTCTAAGTTTGTTGACTGTGAATCCTAGCACCTTGGACAGCACCTCTACATAGTAAATACTGAGGAACTATTTGCTGAAGGGAACTAGCTAAAGGCAACAGGCAGCCTTTCCTGCTTAAGGGTTGCAGAGGCTGGAGCTGCATCCTGCCTGGGAGGCAGAGTATGAAGGTGGAAAAGGACACATGGGAGCCAGAACCCGTGTCATGTGGGTGGAACCAAAACAAAGTCCTCAGAGGGGAATTCTGGCTCTGAATGATGATAAAGTAATTCACATGGCACAGAGATTGGGGTGCACCCCTCCCAAGCATAGGAATACTCAATCAATGGAGGTGGAGGAGAACATGTGGACATGGACAACCCCAGGATTTTCTGGTCAGTAGAAAAACAAACCTGAGACACTCGAGGCAGGAAAAGCTATTTCCAGGACCAACTGACCCAAGGAATTTTCACTCTATTGACCACAAATTGTAATTTCTTCAATAATATGTATATTTTTAAAGGATAGGGGGATAATGTTCTTTTCTTAGGAACCATTTTTGGCTTACAAAAAAAGCAGGAAAAAATAACAACACATTATGTATATGAAAATCAGCAGCTGCAGTGCGATGAAAGTAAGGCAATGAGTTTTTTAAATTAAAAATATTCTAATTTCAAACCCCCTATCTCTTACTATTAAAAAAAGTTCTTTAAGGCAACAAGATACAGCTATAAAAGCTTGAAATCTGTTTTAATCCTAGCTTGACTGCAAAACTAATGCAATAGCAAAATGGGGAATTACTTATGTGCTTATTACTTCTGTTCCTTTATTTGTGTATTACGGATGCTGGACTGGTATAAAGTTAGCAAATATATTTCATCTTCTGTGACAGCCGTGATCGATTGGAAAGGGCAGCCTCCAGTGCTGTGTGGATAAGCATTTGAGGCCACACCTAGGCTCAGCAGAAAGTGAGCTGAAATTGATTGGTGCTGTCTGCCTTGGGTTTAGGAAAGATGAATGGCAGAGAGTGTGTGTCGTGTCTTTGCTCTCCTGGACTACTAGTCTCTCAGCTATTTTTTGGTTCTGAAATTCTTTCATTTAGAATAATTGGCATGCTCAGTTCTGTCTTTGCAATAGAATAATAATAAACATTTTACATGGAAGATAAACATTCATTTTGGTATATGCATTTGGAAAATATGAATATGTTTTATGACCATTTCTTGTAAGTGTGCTAAGGTTTATATATCACTCAAAATATGCTTGCGTTGTGTGCTAAGTGCACGGTGCTAAGTGTTTATGAACAGCACATAGAAACGGTACTGATATTTTGCCATTAAAAACCCGAGTTAGCATCAATGGATATTATTCACATAAATCGAGTTTTAGTTTAATTTAAAATAGTCTTGGAGTTTTTCCTAGTGGCTTTGCCTTATAATAAGCCCATAGGAAATATTACTTTAGCACCCAGGAAATCAAGCATTTTCGTTGCAACCTTCCCAAATTACAATAGAGATTTCTAGAATTGAGTGGAGAGAAAGGCTAATCTTCATCTTATTTCTTGGTTAGATGCCTGAGTGATGCTTTGTTGAAAGCACTATAAGGATGTAACATAAGGGGATTTATCTAAGTATAGTTAGAGATAATTCCCCTTTAAACATGAACTCTTCATTGCAAAATGGCATGTTTCAGTTTTTATTTCTTAGAGCAATTTTTTCCTATCACCGCCCACTGAACATGTAAAAGAAGAAAATGTGGGGCAAAGTATAAGGATTTGATATAATTTCATCAATTTTTCAAAGTTAAAATAGGATCTAATTATGTAACTGGCTGAAAAGTAGCATTATCTTGAATATTTTTAGTCAGTGATCTAATCAATCCCTGGAAAGAAATTCTGGTTTCCGGAAGTAAACATGTGTTTTCCATGTGAAGATTAAGGTGTGTACTTCATTTTACTCATTTTCAAACCTGCCTGCACTTGGTAGTTAAGAACTTAAATTTTGAGCCAGAAGGTGGCGTGGTGGTTAAGGCACTGACTCCCCACATGGCCAACCGTGATTCAAGTGCCAGCCCTCATGCTC
>NW_006159528.1:715525-760293 GCF_000334495.1 Tupaia belangeri chinensis | reverse complement strand
CCTCTCTCTCTGGCGAGTGCACATGTCCTATAGCAAATTAATAATAATAATAAATAAAGCTAAATAAATAATTCTTAAAAAAAGAACTTACATTTCTTGAATGATAATCATTTAATTAGAACTCTGAATAAATGATTGTGCTTTGAGGGCTAGCAGATGGTGTACAGTTATGTCACTGGTCTTCCACATGGTCAACCGTGGTTCAAGTCCTGGACCCAGTGGCTTAAAAATCATATCAGGCATTGTGTGTGTGTATGCGTGCCCAAGATCCCAGGAGGAGAATGGAGGAGGAGGGATTGTGGCATGGCCATCTCCCCGGGGGCTGGTTTGGTTTCTCACTTTCCCTCTCACTGTCTCTGTCTCTCTGGTAAGCACACACTGTTTCTATCTCTCTGGCAAGAATACATGTCCTAAGGCTGAAATCTCTTTTAAAAATATACTTTGAAACACATTATTTCGATGTATAATCATGGAGTTATTTGTGGTATTTAGATGATCTGAACTAATTTTTTCTAATTTTTTATCTTGGACATATATTCAAGGGACTTTAAAAACAAAACAAAACTGGAAAAGGCCATTTAAAAATGATCTAATTTAATCTCTTCATCTCCTCGTCTCGCCTTTATTTTACGTAGGAGTTTTATGTGATATCTATATCCATGTTGGTCATTCGTTTGTATTTTTGTTTTCTCATCTGTATGGCCTCATTCTTATTATTTTAGAACACATACAGTGAAATGAGCCAGGTTCCATTTTCTAGATGAAGCCAAGTGTTAGCCAAACACCTGGTTCAAACGAAATGACTGCTAAATTAACCCAACAGTGGTTTCCTTTTACACCCTGACCAAATTGTCTGATTTTAGTCTGGAGCAGGCTGATGGTTTTTCCACTCAGACCATCCAAGTTCATTCTCCTAGTAAGCTGAGTTGATGAACTGAGTTTATTTCACCTGCATCTCTGTAATCTCTAACTACCTGCCTCGGAGTGGCTACTGTCTGCAAGCTGTTCAGGGGCTCGAGCTTTCCTTTTGTGAAGCAGTTATCAGGTACTGACAAGATCCACTTTTCCTTTACTTTTCTTCCTATTCAGCATCTTGGACAGAGCTTTCTACCCAGTAGGCACTTGCCTGAGACACAGGTTGAGACGTTTTATCATAAATTAGAATCTCACCTGTGTGATTCTAATACAAATGACTCTGGAGTTTAAGTGGAATCTCTTTGGATGTTCTTCTTAGCTCTTTCTAAATCTGCCCAAATATTGGCTATCTCTGAGGACCTCATATCATGGGGTCTCCATTGAGTACTTGAGATGTTTTTGATAGTTTTAGAATTGGTATTCCAGGGTCATTCTTTTTCTTTGCATTTCTTAAATTTTCTGAAGTCCCAAATTCCCATTACTGTTATTATTTTATTTTTTGCTATAGGGCACATGCACTCACTAGAGAGACAGAAAGAAAGAGAGAGGGAAAGTGAAAAGCATCCCCAAGGTGAGATGGCCATGCCATGATCTCTTCTCTTCTCTTCTCTTCTCTTCTCTTCTCTTCTCTTCTCTTCTCTTCTCTTCTCTTCTCTCCTCTCCTCTCCTCTCCTCTCCTCTCCTCTCCTCTCCTCTCCTCTCCTCTCTTCTCTTCCCTCTCGGGATTTTCAGCACAGACACCCATACACTCTGTTCTTCAAACTGCCAGATTAGGGGCCCAAATCACACATTTTGCATTGTGGGATCCAGTGGCTATAACCTCCATGCCATGTGCTGCTCCTTCCCACCCCCCGAAGTTATTTTTTCATTGAGGGTTACTCTTTGCTTATAGATGAAACTTTCCAAATAATTTAAGCCCCAAACCTCCTTTGGTAAGTGATGAACCACTGTAGGAGAAAGAGAATGTTGGGACTTAATAATAACAAAAGAATAGCTGGACAGGGGTGCAACATTAAAACATGCCTTGTGAGCCAGACCCACATGGGGAAGTTGCCGGTTCATGTCTGGAGACCCCCTGCATGTGCTAGGAGCTGCGAGCTTGTGATCTGAGGCTGGCTGAGGCTGCGGTGGATGTGGGTGAAGACCCTGTCAGAGGTGCTGAATCCGTGTCAGTCTGGCTTTCTGTCTCTCTATCACTCTTGCTCATGTAATAAATAAACTTAACCAAAAAGAATAACACTGAAAGAAATATGAAAGTGGAAATCTTGTCACTGTGGGGAATTAAAAATTGGATATTTAATTTCACAAATGAGGAAATAAAATCAAAGAAAGACGAAGTGAGTCATCTGTGAAGTACACTGGTTAGAAACTGAGGGATCATCCAGCAGGTCCTATCCTAGTGCTCTGACTCCAAAATCCTGGGGTGTCAATCACAAGTACTTCAGGTGTTCTGGCTGCCCTCATCTCTCTTTACCCTTTCTGCTGTCTAGAGCACATTGTAAATGGCTAGTGTCCCTCTCAACCTTCCTTCTCACAGCTAACGAGGAATAGTGGAAGGTGCTGCTGATCTGGGTGAGAATGGTTACATGTTGGATGCTGGCTCAGGATGTGTAGTGAGTGGTAAAACACAGAAGGCATGGGACCAGCAGGTGGCGTAGTGGTTAAGGCGCTGGACTCCCACGTGACCAACTGAAGTGTGAGCCCTGGGTCAGGTGGCTTGGCAATCACCCTGGGTGTGTATGCATGTGTGCCCAAAATTCCAAGAGAATGGAGGAGAAGGGACTGTGGCATGAACATCCCTCTGGCAGGTTGATTTCTTACTTTCACTTGCTCCCTCTTTGATGAATGTATGTATCCCATGGTAAAAAATTCTAAAAAAAAAAAAAAAAATAGAAGGCATCATACATTATGTTTACCTAGCTAATATTCTCAACATTTAATAAAAATGGAAACAAACTTCAGGTTGCGTGGGCACTTACAGCAAAGACTAACCATTCCCATAACCATCAACACTCCCTGGCAATATTCTCTTCTTTACTCTGTTGTACAGAAGTGCATTCCAATTTGGGGTACTTTAACTGTCAGAAATATCAGAAAACACTTTTGCACTTTAAGCAATCTTCCCAAACCCCTGTCCAGTAGGCACAAGGAGAGCAATTTTGAAGCAATCCTTGTTTTGCCTTCCCATTGCCCTTTCACCCAGGATGTAGCTTTCAGCTAATTAGCTCTTCCTGACATTACATGGAGAGTTAAACTGTGCTCTACCTAGAGAGGTAAATTGGGGGAGTCACACAACTCTAGCCTTGCCAGGATTTATTTGTAAAAAACATATTTTGTTTAGCTACTTGACACCTCACATTTCAATTTCCCAAGTGCTCATGGTTTCACGTTTCCAGTGGACTGAAACCATTTTAACTTTAGGTTGCCCTCTTACTCGGTTTTACCTTTTATTCTTAGATATCACCTGTCCCAAGTTGTACAAAAGCTCTTGTCATTTTTACTCTTTAAAACTGGAAAGAATTATTGATTATCGACATAGAGTCTATGCTGCTTACTAGGCCCTTCAGCTAAATATTAAAAAGCAATAAAAGAACAAGGATCACCCCCAATATTTTTAGCATTCGGTGTGCTTAGGTGGCAGCAAACCAGCGGGCTGTGGTCTGCTAGACCTTCAGAGAGGAATGAAGTCAATTAATGTACAATTACTGGCAGAGGTGCTTTATGTGAAGGGTCTTTTACAATGGAACTTTTTAACGAGATAATTGGAGACATCTGCTTCATGTACCTTAGCAGCGCCATAGCCAGTATTCGCTAAGATCTTCTGAGCTGTTACAGCTTTACACAAAAGGACATATTGGTAATTCTGTTTTCCTATATAATAGGCAGACTATGCAAAATACTGAGCTAGAATTCAGCATTGCTGGAGAAATACTCAATGTCACCAGAGCGATTGACTCGTTCCACCTGGCTTTCAGACATTTGGAGAAGCAAAACATATGTACCTTAATTGCAAAATGTAGGCTTAATGAACGTGCAGGCGTTATGTTATACCAAATGCAACAATCGACATGATGGCAAGCTACTTCAGAACATGTCACAATGTTTGGCTTTTAAGAGGTTTGCCTTTGGCAATGTTTCATAGAAGAATGTATTCCTTACATTTGCAGTCCTGCGAGCCAATAATAAAGTGTTCAGCATATGAAGCTGGTATTTATTTTAAATTGCTATGTCAATATTTTTGTTTCAAAGCAAGCTTGATTCCCTGTGTGGACTTTGTTGAAGCCTTCTATCCCTGCTTTTTATTTGAGTTTGATTTAGCTCCTTTTCCCCCTGATTCTGTGTTTTACAGAATGACTTGCTTGAAAGCCTTCTGATTGGGTTGGGGGAGAAAGTTGCAATGTGAATTTCAAAGCCCAGAGATTGTAAAAAGAAGCAAAACACTTGCAGAAGGCATCAGAGAAGTGACTGCAATCAAGCAGCGGTGGTCACGTGACCTTGAAGCTTCCCAGAATAGCCACCACTTCTGGATGATGGACACCCTGGGTCCAAATGTCTCAGGATGACCTTCCTCCTACTGAGATCTCTACAGGCCTAATGCCAATGTTTAGTTGGCTTGTAGGAATCTGGAAAACGAGGCTTTTGTTTTCAAAAAGACCAAATAAAGAGCCATTATGGAATATCGCATAACTGATTTAATCCTTATGTGATGTCCAAACCAATTTTCCCAGTTGGGAGAACCTTTATCTCGTGCAGATACCACTGCATCGTAGATGCCACGTGCTCTTCCAACAAGTCGTTGGGCAGTTCTGTGCACGAACCCTCACAGTTCTCTCTCCCAGGCACATTCCTGTGGGGTAATTAAAATGGCCCTTTCATAAAGACAGTTTGAAACAGAATGCATCATCTATACACGCTGAGCTGAAGAAATATTGTATTCATAAATTAAATTGGACATTTTGAAAGGTTAACGCAAAAAGCTACTTTGCTCTTGGTAATCAATACGGAAAAAAAGGATTTCAGGTAATTAAAATCTGTGAAGTGAACATTTCTCATTTGGAACCTATTAAAAAGAATATAAGCAGACAGAGGCAAGAGATAAATATGGAAAACAAATTACCTGAAATTTCTTGTTACATGTTGGTATGGGAATCTAACAACATATAGGCTGAGGGCTGAAATAATGTAACGCATTATTACAGACCATTTAACAAACCGCACAGTATGTGTAGAAGTTATGTATGTGCATTCCTTAATAATTAAGCTGTGATTTAAAAACTTGCCTATTCTGTATGCTGGCCTTTGGTTTAGTTATTGTTTTGGTCTTCCCTACTGAACATTTGGCCCACAGACCAGCATGCAACATGGGCGCTTGCTAGAAATACAGAGCTGCAGGTCCATCCCAGACCTACTGAAGCAGAATCTGCAATCTAGGTGATTCTTATGCATGTTAATATTTGAGACACACGTGTTTGGGTGACTGCCTAATAGTTAGGGGAATTGCCTCTTAAAAAGTCATACATCGGGATCAGTCGATGGTGTAATGGTTACATTGCTGAACTTTCATGTAACTGATGGCAGTATGAGTCCTGGTGGCTTAAAACTTATGCTGGATGTGTGTGCATGGATGCCCAAGATCCTCAGGGAAGAATGGAGAAGGGATGGCAACAACGCCATCCCCTGTGGAGGATCATTTCTCACTTTGTGTCTCTCTGTCTCTCTGTCTTGCTGGTAAGTGCACGTGCCCTATAGCAAACATCTCTCATTAAACACAAGTCATTCATGTTCTTTTATTTATTTAATTTTATTTATTTTTTTGAGAGGTTTTTGCTATAGGGCACATGCGCTCACCAGGAAGACAGAGACAGAGAGAGACAGAGAGACACAAAGTGAGAAATGATCCCCCGGGGGAATGGCCAAGCCGCAATCCCTTCTCCTCCATTCTCCTCTTGGGATCTTGGGCACACAAGCACATGCACCCAGTGTGAGTTTAAGCCACTGGGTCTAGGGCTCGAGCCGTGATCGACTACATGGGATTTCAGCGACATAGCCATTACACTAACTGTTGGTCCACATATTCTTTAAGACCTGAGTCAGTACTGTCTTAGATAAGTATGGGATAATAACTGGTCCTACAGAGTTAACATACAGGCCCAGCCCACATGGTGTAGTAGGTAACATATTAGATTGCCATGCTGGAAGCCACATGGCTGACCAGGGGCTCAGATCCCTGGCACGGTCAACCTGAAACAGCTAAGCTCTCGTGTGTGTCCGAGCTCTGCTGACTGGAGGGCTGGAGGAAAGGGATCACTGTGTGAGAAGACCTTTGCAAAGGTGCTTCTCTCTCTTTGTGTGTGTGTGTGTGTGTGTGTGTGTGTGTGTGCACGTGTGCATGTGTGTGTGCTCTCTGTCATGAATTAAGAGAAAGAGCTCATGTGTTGGAGAGCACCTGACTGTCTACAATGCGTCAACTCACAGAAGCTCCCAAAGGGGAGAGACACTAAACCCCACCCAATTGCTCTAAGCTCTTGTGCAACTCTTCTTTTCATCTAATCGTGATAATCTTGCCTTTTTCTTTGCCATTTGCCTGTCAAACATTGATCTTTGCTTCCAGAATGCAGTTTATTTTATTCATTATTATTATTATTTTTAACCTAGACTTTAGAAATTGCCTCAATATGTTTTAGTATTAGTTTTTGTTTTTAAATTTCTTTCTCTGGAATAATCTCAGCTCCTTAGAAATCTAGAATTCTGACTCTGGCTGTAGATACTATACTTTGATATACCTGAATATTTGTGCTTTTTTACTATTTTCTTTCTGGCTTCATTAGAACCATGCAGCTGCTGATGTTCAGAAGAAAACCTGGAAGAGTTGTCTTCTTCCGGTCACATCTGAGCTGAGGTCTCCACTGACCACAACACACCACTAAGCTGGCTTTGTGATGCAATGAATAGTGCATTGGACTTTCAGCCAAGTTCAATGTGGTCATGAAAAAAAAAAAAAAAGAAAGAAAAGAAAAGAAAGAAAGCACCTTTAGGTGACTACTGCATTACTGCTTTTTGGTAACAAACTATGACGGGATGTGCCTATTAGCTCTGTCAGTCCTCAGGTTGCCTGCCTATGGTCTTGGGCAGATAGCTTCTTCTGGGTACAGTATGCTAGAGTATTGAATTTCTTCTGCTTTCTCTCCATTTTCACATAGCTCTTGGAATATTAAAGTACATGCGCTTCTTTTTAGTTTTAATGTAGAGTTGTAAAGATATATTGTTTTTATGATACAAGAAACATTTTTGATAAGAATTGAAATACATGGCTTCTGGATAATAAATAATTTGATATATGTGTATATATGTGTGTGAGTGTGTGTGTGTGTGTATCCCCCCTTATTTTTCAGTGAAGAATGAGGGCCCGTACTGTGTGCAGTATAAGGAAGAGTTATAAATTACATGGTCTTGAGCTCCTCGTGCCATAGCTGTAATACTGGAAGGCCAGTATCGAAGTGCTAGGAAACAGAAGTGACAAGAAGGGCATTCAGTGGGCACAGTAAAAACAAATCACATCTGGCTGGTATTCGGAAAAAGGCTCAAAGGAAAACCAGTATCTGAACATAACAAAAATGGGATAAGGAAATGGTACTCCTGCCCCGAGGATGGTAAGGATATACATATTAAGATAACATAATGGACATTTAGGTGAAGCTGAATACATATGAAGGCAAACGGTGCTAAGCCTATGAACTGGGTCTTTGGAAGGAACATAACTGTTAAAGACAAAAGCAGGGGGTCCAACAGGTGGCATGGTGTTTAAGGGCATTGAACTCCCACATGGCCGACTACAGTTCAAGTCCGGGACCTGGCAGCTTGCCTTCTTACTTTCTCTCTTCGCTCTCTGTCACTCTGTCCCTCTCTGATCAAGTTAAAATAAATAAATTAAATTAAATTAAAAAATAATTCTTTAAAACAAAAAAGACAAAAGCAAGAAAGTGCCACATACCATAATCCTCTTCCTAGCCCTCCAGCCAAGTCAGGACCATGCACACACACAGATTGACCTGGGATCTGAATCCTGGTCCTCCATGTGGCCTCCAGCACCACCTGTATTATTGGAACTGAATCTATGGCTGTTATTTTGTTCGCAAGGAATCATTGTTGGATAGGCAGATGTCTACTTGTAGCTGCAGAGACAGGAAGGTAGAGTTTGAGAAGAAGCAACAGTGTGTCAAAGACTCCTAGTCACTGCCATTTTGGCCTGCTAGATTTCTGCAAGGATCAGAGGAAGGCAGGAGGTCGAGGCTAAGACTTTGGACATCCAAAGGTGGGTCTGTACTCCAAGATGTAACACAAAGCATCGAGAACAATATTCTGCCTCTAGTCTATGCCTGGGGCCCCTCGTGCTTAAACTTCCAGTTAGGTTATTTTTCAGCTCATCCTGTGAAAGATCTTAAAAGGATGTGTGATTAAGGCATTTGCTCCCCAAGTGTTAAATACTTTATGTCCCACAGAGGATGTCTGCCAATCACATACTATATTGTAGTGGCATATTTAAAACATTCTGGTGGCTGTCTTCACCTTTCATTACAATGTTCTACACAGTCTACTCTGGAAAGGAAACTGGAAAAAACAGAAAAAAGTCATACTTTCAGAGTCACTCACAATTAATGCCAAGTTAGTATAACTCCTAAGTGTTTAAATGTCAAGGTAAAGACAATGCTAATTTGACCTTCTGCAATTTTCACATGGAGGCTTGTGGAGTTTGGGTAGGATAAGAGGAAAAGCGCCTTTTATTCCCAAAGGTTTCAAAGCTGTCTTTAGTAGGCGCTGGGTATCTTCTTTTTGTAATCTCGGGTTTTATAGTCTCCTTTATCAATTGTAAGAGGTGTGGAAGGCTAGTTGATATCTTTCAGAAGAGACACCTGGGTCAACAGGTTGAAAGAACTTTGAAAGTTATTTGTATCTTTGCCAGTCACGGCATTGTGTGAGAATCACAGTAGCCGGGGTGTAAACCACCTTTGAATAAGAGGCAGAAAATGGAATTTATCAGGGGACAATGCCCTTTGTTTAGAAGGAGCAACAAAAGATGAATAAAAGGCCACAGCCGGTCTTCTGTGTGGAGCGTCCCATTTTTTCCCAGATAAAAAGGGGATAATATTCCATCTTGATTGTGCGCCGAGGCCTTGGGTGCTTTAAGAAGATGGAGAAAGAGGAGAAATGAAAGAGAAATAAAGCGACCAGTATGTTCTTGAACTGTGACTTCCACCAGCTGCATTTAAAAAACAACCTTACATTTTGTGGGTCTGTCTGTGAGGCTTATCCATTATGTGTGCAAACACAATCTGATTAGTATTTGTTATAAGCGCGTCCTGTCTGCTTTTATTACAGACATCACCTTCAGACGCGGGGCCACTGCAGCTATTAAATCAGGACTATTTAGCTATTATTTGTAATAAATGTCAGCAGGGCTGAACCGAAGCCAGCAGGAAATGTTCAGGGCAGAAAACACACTGACATTCATTCATGCAAATGTGTACCACTGGTGGAATTAATCATAAAGAGGGAGGGAGCGCATACGATGCATTTATATGACTGGTTTGGCCAATTCCCTTCTTCCTGAATATGAGAGGTATAATGAACAGAAAGCAATCTGCTGACAAATAGTCCCATGTGAAGTGCAGGCGGTGAGATTAACTTCCGCGAGCAGGCATGTCTGAGTTTACCGTGGACCACCCCTCTCCCCCCACTCCGACCCTGGCCCTCTGAGACAACATTGTGGTGTCCTTTTTCCTCTTTAAAAGGCATCTAGACTTAGCATGCGCATAACTCTTCCTGCTTACAGTCACAGGGCCACAGTAAAGAATATACTATGCATACCACTGAGGGTTGGGCCAGCTGTAGTCTATATCAATCAGGGTGCTCACTTCACCCTGGGAAGATGTGGCCATAGGAACGAGGTGGTTGGCTGTTAAGAAACTGTCATTTACCGAAAGGGAGAATTTAAATCCCTTTAAATCAGCCTCTGTGTAAAGTGAATTGAAATAACTCAAGCTACCGAATACTTTAATCTCCGTGGGGAAGATTGCAATCACCATTATCAAATACAGCCATCTCTTGCACGGACCATCAAGGCACTTCATTTCATTCTATGAGTAAGTAAAGTTAATATCAGAAAAGAATTAGTGCATTTTTCTAAGTGGACTAAATACAAGATGGAAGTGCACCTTTAAGTTTTTCTCATTTTTCTCATTGCATGAAATTATTATTCACCAGGAAACAAAAACTGCTGAAAAGAGCTGACACGAAAACTGCCACTTCAAAGATATTAATTATTCTTGTGTTTTAGTCCTATGATTTGAAAGAAGAACGTGGAAAACGTGAGATTAAAAATAGGCTTGATAAAGTGCACATAGAAACGCTTTTAAAAATTGTGTACTAATATTGATCAAAATTAAGAAGTCTTCTAAAATGTACCATGTATCATAGAAATCAGTTCAAAGTAATGGCTTTCTAAAACTGTCACTTTTTTCTCCACTGCTTTGAATCATGCACATATTTATAGAATGCATATTACTAACGAAAGCACATTTCTTACAAATTCTAATTCCTGATGAGGTCATATTTCTTGCATTAATTTCTTAACTTAGGTATTAGGAGAGCACTTTTATTTTATTTTATTTTTTAGACAGATTTTTGCTATAGGGCACATACCCTCTCTGAAACACAGAGAGAAAGGAAGTGAGAAATTAGCCCCCCCCCCCAGGGGGTATGGCGTGGGCACACAAACACACACCTGGCGTGAGTTTCAAACTGCTGGGTCTGAGACTTGAACCAAGATCGACAATGTGGGAGTCCAGTACCACAACCACTACACCACTTGCAGGCTGCAAGGAGAGTGCTTTTGTAAGCCAAAGGGAAAAGGACAATTCTGTGTTTGGATGGAAGTTGTACTGAGTTAGTACAGTAACTAAATAGAAGGACTGGCGTCTAATTAGGGAGGTCTGCAGTGGATTCAGGGTGAGGAGTGGGGACCCGTTATCACCTGGAGATATGTACACCATCAAAGAAAACCATGAAAGCTCCTGACTTCACAGCTGTGCAAAGCTGAGCCACTCATTTAAAGAGTCCTTACGGTTTTATTACTGATTCCATGCCTCATTGTAGGGTGTTTACGGAAACTATAGGAAACACTTAGAAATACATGGACAGAAAGGGTATAAATAATTGGCACCAGTCAGCATTTACTTACATGGAAGGCCAGATCAGATGTTTCCACGGCAGGTGCGCAGACTAGGTGGCCTTACATCCTTATTAAGCTGAGTCAGAATTTTGGCTTTGGGCTTCTTGGCCACCAGTAAGAAAGGGCAACACGATTCTTATGTACCACAATCAGAATTGTTGGGAGGAAGAAAAAGAACGGTGGTATCAGTAATTTGAAGTTGGCAGATTCACTCATGGCCCCATGCTCCCTGTGTCCTGATCCTGATAGTCCTGCCCTAGGATAAACCCCTCCACTTAAAAGTCAGTTCTCATGAAATTTTTTTTGAAAGAGATTTTGACTATAGGGCACATGAGCTTGCTGGAGAGTCGGAGAGAGACAGAGAGATAGAGATAGATAAATCACACCCCCCACCAGGGGCATGCCACTCTGCAATCCCCCCCCTTCCATTCTCCTCCTAGGATCTTGGACATGCAGTCATACTGGGTCCAGGCAAGAGTTTCAAGCTGTGGGTCCAGGACTCTAAGTGCCGTTGACTGCGTGGGAGTCCAGCACCATAACCATTATGCCATGTGCAGGCGCCGCCATGAAGATCTAATCAAGGACTATGGCAAAGGGGGCAGACGTAAGTGATCACGTGTAGGTGGGTAATTACGTTACCTAAGAGCATACCACTCACCCTGCTAGGACTCTCAGGGCTCCATGGCAAAGGGCGAAAGCCTCCACAGACAGCCATCAGGAGGCTGAAGCCCTTGCTGTGGCAGCAGGAGCAGCGGAATGCTGCCCGTACCTACACGAGGGGGCTGGATGTCACTTCCCATTCAATCTTCAGATGAGACCAGAGTTCTGGCTGCCATTTAGAGTAAAGTCCCATGAAACCCCACGTGGAGGGCTCTGGGCTCCTGAGCCACAGAAATGAGATAATGAATGTCTTGTCACTAGCAGGAAGTTTATGCTCATGTTATTGTACAGAGATAGATAACGAATGCATAATTATGAGAACTCTTCGATGGCTCTGCTGTTCGGGTCTTATCGCTGCTTTTTATTTTGAATTTTAATTTGGGACCCAAGGATTGTTTCTGTCCCCACATCAAATTGCCCAGAGTTCCTTCTTGTCTTAAAAACTCGTTTAATTTTATTTTCTGCATATTCTGTGTTTCCTATCATGTGATAACTTTCTTCTCTCTACACCCAAAGAAAAATGAGTACTCAGTCTCTCTGGAGAGGCTATTTATTATTTTTCCCTTCTCTTCTAAAAGGCTGTAATGCTGTTTAAAAAATATGGAAAGTACAATTTATATAGTGCAATTTTTTTTTTTTTTGGAGGGAGAGGTTTTTGCTATAGGGCGTGTACACTCATCAGACAGACAGAGAGAGACAGAGAGACAGAAGCGAGAAATCATCCCCCAGAGGGGATGGCCATGCCACAATCCCTTCTCTTCCATTCTCCTCTCAGGATCTTGGGCATGCATGCACACGTGCCCAGTGTGAGCTTAAGTCACTGGGTCTGGGACTTGAGACACAGTCCACTACATGGGAGTAGTGACATAGCCATTACGCTAACTGCTGGTCCCCATAGTACAATTCTTATAAGGGAGATAATACCATAAAAAAAGACACATTCAAGACCAGCAGATGGTGTAATGGTTACATTGCTGAATTCCCACATAGTTGACCACAGTTTGAGTCCTGGACCTGGCAGCTTAAAACCCATGCTGAGTGTGTGTGTGTGTGTGTGTGTGTGTGTGTGTGTGTGTATCTGCTTACATGCCCGAAATACCGAGAGGAGAATGGAAGAGAAGGGACTGTGCTGTGGCCATCCCCTCCTTGGGGGTAACTTCTCACTTTGTGTCTCTGTCTCTCCGGCAAGCACATACACCCCATAGCAAAAATCTCTCTTAAAAAACAGAAAGCACGTTTTCTGCTTGGGTTGTCAGGCTCTGTTCTAAATGCTTCATAGTAACTCATTTTACATAAATGAACAATTTCTTAATGAGAAAATGAAAGCACAGAGAGGTTAACTAACTTTCTCAAGGTCCCACATTTGTTGTGTGCGGCTACTCTGCTGTGCAGCCTCTTCTGCATTGGTAGAGGATACAGTTACTGGAGTGGATGTGACTGGCTGAAGCAGAGTCTAAGCTTCCTGCTGGTACTTATAGAAGGTGAAATGAGATGAGTCATTTAACTTTCATTGTGTAAGAATTAACTTGTTAAGACAACAATGAGATTTATCTGGTGGCATGGTAGTTAAGGAGGCTGGATCCCACATGACCAACTGCACTATTTCGAGTCCTAGACCTGATGGCTTGAGGAACATGCTGGGCATGCGTGCATGCATGCCCAAAATCGGAAAAGGGGAGGTGGAGGAGAAGAGACTGTGGTGTGACCATCTTTCTTGGGAGATGCTTTCTCACTTTCCTTCTTTCTCTTTGTCTGTCTCTGCCTCTCTCCATGGAGTGTGTGCACTCTCTATCAAATTGGAAAAAGAAGAGAAAATAAATGAAAAGAAAAGGAAAGGAAAAAGAAAGAAAAGAAAAAAGAAAAGGACAGTGAATCAATATCCAAATAATACCAGAAGATTCAGAATTGTTTGGAAGACATGTGGGCATCCCAAGTTGGGCACATAACTAAGTCATCTCCTCATCAAAGCAAGGGGAGGAAGAAAGAAGCCCAATATTTGAGGTGACCCAAATGGAAAGAAATCTGTCGATTATAACATACTTGGTAATGTCTCTGACTGGGCTGATGCAGTATTCATGATGGAGAAGTTCATTCAGTGTGCTGTAATGATACACGATGCTTAAATGTAATAAATATATACATTTATTTTTTAAATAAACTCCTTTCAGTTCCAATTTTGATTTATCTAAATTTTATTTTCAAAGGTAGCAGTTTTTGACCCAGCCTTTGAGATGCCATTGGTAGGGTACTGAACTGGGTACTGAACGTGCTCACAGCAGTTCAAATCCCCAGCCTGGTCAGCCTGGTGTCACACAGGCACCAGGTGCTTATGTGCCTGCGCACCCTGGTGAGCTGAAGGACTGAAGGAAAGGGATTGTGGCTTGACCTGGCCCAGGGAGGGTGCTTCTCTTTCTCTGATGAGTGCACATGTGCACATGGGCTTTATCATGAATGACATCAAAAAGAAGATAGCTTTCTTTCAGCTTGATTATTCTTCTTGAATCTTAAATTGTATGCAGTCTAACCAACTGATGTGCCTTTTAGGATCAATTACCTTTGGCTTATCATACCCATCGATTCATCGCCACCTTTTGCTCATGGCTTGGTTTCATGTGGTATGCTGGTTGATTTTACATGTCAACTTGGTGTTGCCATGGAGCCCAGATATGTGGTCATCAAACATTATTCTAAGTATTTCCATGAAGATGAAGGTGGAAGTAACATTCCCATCGATGGACTTTGAGAAAAGCAGATTGCCCCCAACCCATAATATTAGGGTGTGGGGGGCTCACTTAGTCATTTGTAGGCCTAAATAGAACAAAAGACTGGCCCTTCCTTAGTAAGAGGGGATTCTGCCTGCAGATGGCTTCAGGAGTTTAAATGCAACATCAGCTCATCATGGGTCTCCAGCTTGACAACTCACCATGGATTCGGGACTTTCCATCCTCCCTAATCACATAAACCAATGTCCTAATCTCTATTTGTACACATACACATATCCTTCCAGTCCTGTTCTCTGTACTTGGTTAGCAGCTGGGACACCAAGAGCCATGCTGTTCAACTTGGGGTGCTGGAGAAGGAGACAAGGCAAAAGTGGGAGCTGAGACATTCCGGGTGCTGAATCATCAGTAGCTGCTGAATTAGCTTTCCCGAGAACCCTGAGTTCAGAAATTCTTGATGTGCAAGATAATAAATAACTATTGTATTTAAATCAATTCTAGTTGGACATTAATTTTGTTTGTTGCTAAAAATATCCTAGTGGATATCGGTAACTAACATATATGTCTCTGGGGGTTGGACAAATTGGCCTGTAGGTGCAGGTATCAGGATTACTCAATTAGGTATAACGTCAGGGGAAGGTAGGGCAGGCAGTTACTGTGTTTGAATTATAGGGAGTGGTGAGGGCTGTACAATACCTGAATAGGATACAATTGGGTATATGCTGCCTCTGGAAGCTTCTTCTCAGATCCTACTAATTGATGCCATTCGAAAATTCAATCCTGGTGCCATATTTTTGAAAGTATCTGAAAATTTGGATTTTTTTTGGTGAAACCTCTCAATTTTTAAGTATTTGTAATTAATTCAACTTATAAAAAGAAAATACGTGTGGCAGTTACTTCAGCTCTGTGAAGGTTGGAGACTAGGTCAGCTTCTAATTTACAGTTTCTGTGGAGAATTTCTGTGAAATCTAATGATTTCTTGTTTCTTCTTTTTTTTTTGTTATTGCAATGAATGTTTACTTCTTTCTTGCACTACATAGGTAGCTTGACTAATAATCTCTCGAGGCCATTCCTGGATCATAAGATCATAATATAATAAGATCATATTATCTGAATATAGGAGCATGTTTACCTTACCATTTGCTTTCATTTAAAGCATTGTAAAGCAATTAAAACACAAGCTTAAAAGAGGAGGAACTTAGAACACATTATTATTATTTTTTAAGAGGTTTTTGCTGTAGGGTGCATGTGCTCATCAGACAGAGAGAGACAGAGAGAAAGAAAGCGAGAAATCACCCCCCAGGGGGGATGGCCATGCCACAATCCCTTCTCCTCCTTTCTCCTCTCGGGATCTTGGGCACGCACGCACACGCGCCCGGTGTGAGTTTTAAGCCACCGGGTCCTGGACGCGAACCGCAGTCGACTACGTGGGAGTCCAGCAACATAGCCATTACGCTAACTGCTGGTCCCAAGAACACATTATTTTTTACCACCACTGCAGTAGACATCTATTTTTCAAGAGACCATTTCTTTAACAGAGATCTTCTGGTTTCTATTTTCGTTTTATTCTGAAATATGTTTGCTGAGTGAGCAATCCAGTCCATCTAGATTTTAAATTTCATCAGATAAATATAGAAATATTCTTATACAGCTTTGTTAGTATTTACTTGATACTGTGAAAATTAGTAAAACTTCTAAAAGTTATTTTTTCCCAATCAGTAAAACAAAAAGTAGCAAAATTATTTTCAACTTTAAAATACAGTGATTCCTATTAGTTTATGGAAGAGCAGACAAGCATACATTCTGGGAGGAGGAGCTGATGATATATCTTTATAATTTTCCAGGATTAGAAATATTACCTTTTCAATGACTTATAATGGGGCTAACCTGTGAATCCATCTAAGTCCTTAAACTTTTTGAGTTCCACCTTGAATAACATTGTTGGGGTAATGAGTTTCATATGTTTCATAATCACCAAGTAATGTAGGACTTACTTTTATTTATCCCCAAGTGTGGATTTTTTTTTTTAATGAACCATGGATTTAAAAATAAGTACTTAATTCCTTCTCACAGTTGTACTATGCCACCCTTGCAATGCTTCTCCTTATTCTTTTTTAATTACCAGAGGGCATGCACACTTGCATTTTCAGAGAGAGGGAGAGAGAGAGAAAGAGAGAGGGAGAGAGAAAGAGAGAGGTGGGGGTAAGAGAGAGAAAGCACCTCCCAAATGGGACATGGTCACATCGCAATCCTATCTCTTCCATTTTCCCATCCTGTCAGGATTTTGGGCAAGCACACATACATGTCTGGCATGGTTTTCAAGCCACCAGGGCTGGGATTTGAACTGTGGTCAGCCATGTGGAATCAGGCTCTCTGAACTAGTAGGCTATAGGAGTGGCCTGCAATGTTTGTTTCCATAGTTAGAAAAAATTGCCTTAGTAAACCTACGAAAGTATAATGAAGTAAACATAGTAGTATTTCTGTTATTCATTCATTGACGAAAAATAAAACAGCAGAAACAGCTCAGACCAGCTGGGTATCGCTTGTCCAAAGACGACCAAGCTTTCTCAAGGCTACACATTCCGCAAACACCCAAAGGCCTTCTGAATTTCCCTGGATTTGCCTGCATCCTCCTTTCAGGCTGCTGTCTACATATGCTGAATTCTACATATTCTGTGAAGAGAGCAAATATACATTAAATAGCATAGATGTTTCTTATTGAATATGTACATACAATTCAATGGCTAACAAATACAACCTAACTCCTGAGGCAAGGACAGTGAAATCGAAATGCTTCAGACACTAAGCCTCCGTGTGCACAATGAGATGAAATAATCCAGTCTTCATTAAATAAGTGGTTCTCACCTGCCGTTCAAGCAGACATACTATGTAGGGACTTTGATGCCCTCCTCTATATTTCATGTACTTCTTTCCATTCACACAAAATAGAATTTTTAAATATATACTCTCTAAGTTGATTTTTTTTTTTTTTGAGGCTGAAATATTTTAAAATGTTACCTTTTTCTGAGCTTACTTGGTCTAGATAAAAGATAAGACCTTTTTAGAGGTCTTGGAGACTGTAGGGGTGGGATGTTTGCTTATTAAATCTAAGGTAAAAGCTCCTGCTCTTGATTCTTCAGCTGACACTTCTAAACTAGAGCAGTTATGTTTGCCAGAAATCGATTTTTACCATGGATGCGAAGTTGATTTATTTTTGTTTGTCCTCAACGATTCTTATGGAAAGGAATGAATGTGAAATATTCTTTTGAAATTCACACAGTGCATCAGTTTTATTTTTTTTGGGCAGCTGTGATTTCTCTGGTTATTTGAACATGACCTAGTGATCCCATCTGGCTGTTAGCTGGGGTGCTTGCATCTCCTCTAGTTAAGGTAGAAAATACGTCAGAACTCATTAAGCAGTTTCCTATATACCGCAGTGATTTTTATAAATTGCTTCCTAAATCGTAGTTCAACATTATGCCCATAAACTATTGAGATCAGGTATTATTTAGGTGAAATTAATACATTTGGTTAGTAGCTATTGTCTCAGCTATTCTATGATGTGGTGCCATGAGTAATCAGGGTCCTTTGGCATATTATTGAAAATACAGACATTTATTTTCATTCCCATCGAAGGTATATATCGAATAAATTGTACTCATTGTTATATGGCAGATGTCAGTCTTGGTGCCTAATGAATTATGATCCTTTTTAGATCAGTCTTACCTGCCCACAGCCACTGTTGAAGAATTCGCCCTGTGCACATGCCACAACTCTGGCTTCTGGATCCAGTGACTGACACCAAGAAGGCACCAGGTACATAAACAAAGTCTGGTGTGGAAAGGTCCTCAGGGGCTGTTGCTTTCTTTCTACTGGGAATCTGAATTGGAAAAATAGGGGGGTAATTAGCAATTGAAAAAGAAGAGTGGGACCAGCAGTTGGCATAATAGCTATGACGCTGGACCTCCATGTAGTCAACTGAGGTTTGAGTCCTGGACATGGTGGCTTAAACTCACACTGGGCACATGTGCGTGCCCAAGATCCCAAGAAGAGAATGGAGGAGAAGGGATTGCCACATGGCTATCCCCTCTGGGGGGTGATTTCTCACTTTCTATCTCTCTGTCTCTGTCTTTCTGGTGAGTGCACACACCCTATAGCCAAAACCTCTCCAAAAAATAAAAAAAAGGAAAAAAGAAGATATTTCTCCCATCAACTTTATTTTTGACTCTGACCATGCCTTTGAAGGCAGAGGTAGTGATTAGAATGTTTGCTGGAGAGTCATTTGGCAATACACAATGACAATACAATAAAAAGCTAAAAGGTTAATTTTTGAGGTCACATTACATCATGGCTTTAAAATACGCTGATTGACTGAACCGATTTGGTTTACTGGATTTTCTTAAGCATGCATGTTTTTGTGTCTTCAGAGAGACACATGGGCTTGCTTTCCTTTTCATCCAGGTCCTTCTTGTAATTGAGTTATGGTAAAAGCATAGAGGTGAAGGCTAATTGGAGGACATTCTGAGTGAGAGAGAGGGCAAGGAGGGGAACTGGGAGATACTGAAATCCATCGATAGTGCTGACAAAAAAACCCCGACCCTTCTTTTTGTACCAGTATTGGCTTTATCTCTAGTGGTATTAGTGCAATGATCTCCATAGTTAAACTAAGGACTATTTCTACTGTTACATTTTATGTAACTGTAGAAAGGTTGTTTATGGACAAATAAGATTTCCACAACAACAACTATGTGTAAAAGTCTGTGAGCAGTGCTTCACACACAGTTTTATCTTCACCAAAGTTTTAAGGTCTGTGGTATTACCTTGTTTTGCACTGTGAGAAAGAGTACCAAGTAGTTATCTACCCTGCATCAGACAAGGTGTACCGGATTTAAGTTTCAAACTCAAGTTCGTTTGGCTTCCAAATTCAAACTGTGGACATCACATCACTTTGATAAAAATAACAAAGACCACTGTAGCATCTATGCGTTTAGTGCCTATGTTCTGGTAAACTAGTTCTAATGATCATTCCTGTATTTGTGCTATAGAAATATTTAGAGCACTGTCTGTATTTCAAGACGTTCCAAGATAATCAATATAAATAGAAAACCATACTTTTATATTTGTAGATCCTAGAGTGTCAGAAATAAAACAAATAATGGAATCATTTTTAGTTGCATTTTTTAGTGTACATGCTTAGAAAAGTAATAGGGATGGGAATACCTGACTATCACCTTGAGGTTGTTGGCTTTTAGTATCTATAATTACATAGCTAGCATTCTTATAATATGTAGGGAATATACTGGTTGCAAGTTTGATCTAATTATCTATTTAAAATGTTTACTCAATTGAGCCAGCAAGTGGTATGAAATTTAAGGCACTGGATCCCACTTGGCCAACTGCATAGGGCAAGTTCTGGACCCAGTCTATGAGTGGGAGAGACAGAGAGACAGCACCCCAAATGGGGTTGAAGCTACCCACCCTTAGTCTCAGCCCACCATGGATTGTGGGTATGTGTGCCTGATGTCCTCAGGGAGGTCTCTGGTCATCAATGCAGAATCCTCCTTGTGGGTAGATTCCTGTGTGACTCCTATATTATGAAATTATTAGTATCTTACTATCAGCTCCCCAAATTAGTCTATGTTAGAGCAGTAAATCACTTTGAAGTGTATGGGCTGTCTTCCTTCACTTCTCAGGATAAAGCGTTTGATCCCCTTAGGTCATGGTTATCAACACCAAAATGTAGTTTCAGAATTTATTTCTAGGACCCCTATGAACTCTGCAGTTTTCAAAGAAAACATGGTAGCATGTATCTCTTAAATGGTTAAATGTGGGTTGGGGAGCACAATTCTTTCCTCTTCTACCTCCTTTTACCATTTACTATACCTCTTTTGTAAGTAATCCCTATTCCTGATAAAAGTGCTTCTTAATTCTAATTTTTAGAGGGTTTCTATGTGTCTTCTGAAATTTATTTTTATTGTTCTGTGCTCACATGCACTTTTTCTGGGATGTAATATGCTTATGTTTCAGAATGTCTCTAATTCTTTTTAGAAAGAACATATATTCTCTTTCTGCTGAATAATATATCACTATCTTGTGTCAAATAAAAATAAAGGATAATTTAGTTGTTGAATCTATGAAGCCGAGAAAAATTATGACCAGAAAAGTAATTTATTGGGTGCATTAGTGAAATTTATCATTGTCTTACCACACTTCCTATGTAATAATAATAATACCTTTCAAAAAAGTTATTCGAAAGGAATTGCCTTTGTAAACTTTTTTTGTATTATCATACTAGTTGCTTAAAAATGTGAAAAGGCAAACCACAGAATGTATATATGTTTAAAAGTTGATCTTCACAACTAAGAGGAAATGGTGGCTTTTGACTTCGTTATTCATTACACACAGCAGTGAATGAGTGGTTATTGTACACCACCAAACATTCTGTGGTGAGATTTTCTGTAATAACACAAACCAACAGGTTTAAACCTTAGAAATGACCTTTTAAAGGGCAGGCATTCAATTTTGACAAAAAAGATCAACAGCAGGCTTGATGGTAAAATATAAAAATTTAAAACCCTATAATTAGGCAGCTTATTTAAAAACACGGGATGAGAGGCACAGATGGTTCATATTAACAAAAGCAAACAAACAAAAGACTAAAAACAGGAATAGAAAGCCAGCAATAGCAAGCGATGCACTGCTTTCACGGACTGGCCCTGAAACATGTATCTCTTGGTCAATCTGCTTGTATTAAGAATTGGAGAAAAAGAAAATAAGTCTGCTTTAAAAAAATGTTGCCCTCTCATAAAGGTAGTAGAATTTATGTCAGCTATTATCTGTGTATCTATGTGCAAATGAAATTTTACTCTATAAAATTACTTGTATGAACACATTCTGGAAAAAAACGAAAGTCTCCTGATCACATACAAATACAGATGCGTTGTCTCTGTACGGATGTCAAGAGCATACATCTCTCAATCTATTGCTCCATCAAAGTGTATCAATATAAAGTATGAGAAAGTAGTATTGGTTTCGGAGAGTGATCGTTGTATTTGAACCATCGGGCTTACCGTCGCCTCACATTTACTGAGCAGCTACTCTGTGAACATATCTGAAGGCGTTCCTCATGGACATTCCTCATTCCTCTCACTCCACTACCATGAGGAAAAGCTTTGTGAGAATGAGAAAATGGAGGTTTAGATGGAGAGCTCTTCATAAGAAACAGCATAACTGGTTATTGTCCTTTTGCACAGAGTAACTTTAGATTTTAGGTATGACTGAAATAAAGAAATGGGAAAGTGAAGGTTCACATTCCATAAACTGTTCGTTCTTTTTTCCATCCTTTTTTCTTGGCTTGTTCTTCCTTCATCTCTTAAAAAAAAATCACTCTTCTTTTGTTTTATTTCCTAGCTGTTTATGCACTGAGCCCAAAGTGGTTGGAGGAAGAATGTGGTTGTATGGCTTACTAGGCAGCCTTTCAGTTTTTCTTTTCTATGGCCCTGAGTTCTTGACTTGGTTCTTGGTCATAGTGAATTCACCTTTGTGGCTGCTTTTGGCTAAGCATGAGAAGAAGAATTTGATTGTTTTGGTCATGTGAACAGTTGAAATTTTTAGTTTTATTTTATTTTTTAAAAATGTATTTATTTATTTGGTATAGCAAAGTGGGGAGTTTATTGAAGGAGAGGGGAAGAAAAACAAAACTCCCAAGAAGAAGGTGGGGGTCCCAGAAAATGGGTTGCCAATGAGGAACTGGAGCGAGGGGGTTTTATCTGGGTCAGAGGGGCCCTGTCCAGGCTTGATTTCAGGAGAGGCTCAGGCATGCACTCCCCTCATGGTAGGGAGGGTCACATGTTGGATGGGTCCAGTTATTCTTCTAATTTTGGACTGGGTACAAAGGTCAGGAAATTCTTTGTCTAGAAACTTTGAGCCATAGAAGCCATTAGCTTATCCTCTTCTGGGAATGTGGTGAGGCCTGGATACAATCTTTGTTTTTGGTCTAGGTCATGCTGCTTAGGTCAGTCACTGAGCCACTGCTGCAAGAGGTCTCTCCTGAGCAAATAATTGAAATTTTCAATCATCCTGATTTGAGGGCTTCAGCAAAGGAACAGAAGAAGGGACTTCTTCAAATGCCAACTAACTAAACTTTGGTGTTTTGAATGTCCTAGGTGTTGGACTGTGGTCCTTCATAGATACTTTCTGTGACAGTGTGTGAGGTGTCAATAGAAAACTAATCTCTGCTTGATCTCTTATATACAATGAATGATTTCAAGGACACCTGCTTGTATAGAGCGCTTTTCTGTATCAAATTGCTTTCATTAACTTATTTTATAAATTGAAAACCGAGTAGTATAGAAAGTTTAGTGACTTTTCAGCACTACTCAGCAGTCATTGTCAAGAGAATACAGACTTCTGACACTGAATGGAAAGCCTAACAACCAGGTAATTGTGTATGTGCATTTTTGCCCAGGCCCTCTTGTGAGCGCCATTCTATTTTCTGTGGTCACTTGTTTCTTTCAGCTGGTTGCAGTTCAAAAACACCAGCTCTCAGAAGCAGTAATTCCAGGAGTGGCACCATCAGCAGCATTTGGCTCATCATTGACCCAGAGACCCTGGCTCTGTACAGCAGCCCGTCCACACAAACAGTCCTGCGATTGACCCACAAAACACACTCACTCCATGAAGCCTGATAACCATCTGGTGGAATGTATTTAATGGGCCAGAGGTAGTAATGTATGCCCAGAAACCTATGCTGTAGTTTTTCTTTTTCAAAACTATGAACTCCACTCGAATCAAGAATTCAGTCGGAATCAGAACAAAGCATTTTATTTCCATTTGCGCGATTTCTTGTCTTTGAATTTTCCACATTTCCTCTCTGCTCCATTAGTCCTGAATGAGCTGTGAATGGGATGTTGTGGAGTGCAGCAGGGATACTGTGTTTAAGGGGACAAAGCAGAGGGCGATCCTTTTCACAGTCGGTCTTCCAATGACTTGCTCACTCTTGCAGGTGGCCGGCAGAGTCATCAGTATGAACGTTAGACAGTGTCCCTTTCCACCTGCTAGTCCCTTTGTCACTACTGTTGCGTTCCTTGTCAGTCTAACAGGACAGCGTTGGCAGAGTTTTTCTAACCTCAGGTACAAAAGGAAAGCAAAACAGCTACAGGATAAATGGATCAGAGCCATTTCCTACCTCTCCTTGGGAGGGAATATTTTTTTTTCTTTTTCGCCAGACAAATGAGGATGAAATAAGGCAGGCATGTAGTAGAGAAAGAGATGAATCAAAGAATTTCCTTATGTTCCGTCAATACTAAGTGTGGCCTTGGCATATGTTTTCCACTGGGGTTATCACAGAGTAATCGGAGGCTGGTACACTGATGGCTGTGTGTACCCCTCAACCAAATAGCACAGGGAGTTAAGCTTTTCCGTGTGCCTCTGTGGTGGGAACCCTCCTTCCTGGTGGTGATGCACGAGTGTCTACAGATGTTTTCTACAGATGTCTCCCTGCAGGGACTCCCTTTTACCATCCACTTTCCCTTGTCACCTGCTTCCTGTCTAAGTTCCCATATCTATCCACTTCCTGCCGTGAACTTTTTGTGGCTGTTTTGTCTCTCACACCTGCTCCCTAGATCCCTTGACTCTGACTTAACTTTATCCCCTCCTCTTCCTCGCACCTGCAGTCTGGCAAGAAGACCACCTGTTCCTTTCCAGATCTCTTGTCAAAACTCACTTTGGGGAAATATTCTCAGTACATTACCACGATAAGTGCATATCTGAGGATTACCAGTTGGATACTGAAAAGAAAAAAATTACACACTCACATATGCAATAGAAAAAGGTGTCATATTTCTGGTTTATATGATTTATTACATACTAACTCAACGCTATAGTTAATGCATTCATGAATTAAGTAAATATTTACTGGCTAAAAGGGCCCACAAATCTATGTGTAGGAAGAAATTCATCCGCTCATCAATGAAATGGTACATGGAAAAATACATTAATACATCGGTAAAAATAAAAAGTTGGTCCATCAATATCGAAGCTTTATTTTGGGGATCTTTTCTAGACATATTGCTATTCAACACTAGGTAGGAAGAATAGGAAAGTCTAATAAGAACTGTTGGACCAGGTGCCAGCAGGTGGCATAATGGTTAAGGCACTGGACTCCCACATGGCCAACTGTGATTCAAGACCCTGATCCAGCAACTTGAAACTCAGACTGGGTGCCTGTGCGTGCATGCCCAAAACCCCAAGAGGAGAATGGAGGAGAAGGGATTGTGGCGTGGCCATCCCCTCTGGGGAGTGATTTCTTGCTTTCTATCTCTCTGTCTCTCTCTCTCTGTGTTTCCAGTAAGCACACACGCCCTATAGCAAAAACCTCTCAAAAAAGAATTTCTGTGTAAATGTAGCATATACGATATCTTTAATTTGTTATATACCTAATACAAATTACTTACTTATTCCATGTACTTCTACTTTTTCACCTCTAGATTTTTCTACATCTCATTTATTATTCTTATACTATTGATTGCTTCAATTACCTATATTTTTATACTTTCAATCAAGTTATTTAATCCTAGAATTTAGAAAAGAACTTTAAAAATGGCTATTTTTATCAGTTCTTAGAGTCAAAGATCATCCTAATAAGGAACAGTGATTCCTTATGCAATATTTTTATTCTTTTAGTACACTGCATATAATGAAGACGGATAAAGAACACTTAGGATGCAGCGGTCAGTGATTACTTATGGATTCTGTCTTTCTGTCTCTCTCACTGGTCCTCGAGTCTAAGAAGACAGAAGTATGCACTGTGCCAAAGACAGGAGGGCAAGTGTGCTGGAACACAAAAATTAGGGTAGATGTGGAGAATGTGCTCCAGCCCGGCCCTCACATAGAAGAACCGATCCTTGATTAAAAAAAAAAGGAAATCCTAAAACATATCATTAGATTATTGCAAAGAAATTATTTAAAGTGGAGACCGAGAGGAGATGAAAGGGTGGGATAGATCAGTGTGAAAGTAAACGCCCAGCTGGGAGGCATTAAACGAATTCTGGAAGCCTGTTTCGTTCTGTTTGTTTTTTGTATTTTTCAGGGTTCATTTCATTTTTGTCGGGACACTGTCTTTTTTCTTTTTTTCTTTTAAGTTTTGCTATAGAGAGTGCCTGCTGGAGAGGGAGAGGGGGAGGGAGAGAGAGAGAGAGAGAGAGAGAGAGAGGGAACCCATGGCGGGGGAGGATGGCCAAACCAGTCTCTTTTCCATTTCCTATTGGGATTTTGGGCATGCTAGCACATGTACCCCACAGACATCATTTTTAAGCTGCCAGGTCCTGGACAAATTGTGTAATTGACCATGAAGTATCTAGATACATTAAACACTACACCACTGGCTGGCCCCTTCTTTGCCTTTTTTTTTTTTTTTTTAGTTTTTGTTATAGGACATCAATACTTAAAAGTGAGAAACCACCCACAGGGGGAATGGCCATTTCATAATCTGTTCTCCTTCAATCTTGTCTCATGGGATTTTAAGCACACATGTTCATGCGCCTAGCGTGATTTTCAAGCCACTGGGGCCTGGGCTTCACCTGCGTAGTGGGTCCTGCAGGGCCCCACTTTGTCTTCTTGAAAGTAATAAATTAATCAATCCTTTTGGTTCTAATTTAAATCTTGGGTCAAATCCATAACTCTAAATGCAAAACAAAATTACTTTTGAAAAGATTGCAGATATGGAATAGTACTTTGGAAAACTGTGGGTGAGTGTTTGAATATACTTGTGAAATACTGGTAACTGGGAATGATATGGGTACTTAACCATTTCCTTTACCATGGTATTTGGTGATGTGTTACTGAAGATATCTGTGAATCAGTGAGAATGACCCCATTTTCATTTCGATGCCTAAGAATAGAAGTAAAGATGATTTATAACAACACATTATACTTGGGATTTGTTTTAATGTATATTTAACTACATAATTGGGTGACATCATTTAGTGAAATTAGCACACTTTATAAAAAAAGAATATTCCAAGGGCAAACAAGACTTTAATGAAAATTCATTAAAATATTTTCAAAGTACTTTAAAAAGTATTTTCTTTAAAGGTACTTACAGAGTCCTTGGGTGGAAGCGTGTCATTTGCAGACACAGGCGCCTCTCTGGCATCATTCCATCAAGACTAAAGTGCCATCAGAGGCACTCAACCAGCAAGGAGAAAAGTCTTGAGCTCAGGAAAGGGAGCACGTCTCTTCACTTTAGGAGAATTTTGTTTTAAATCAGATCTTTTCTTTATTTTGTGAGGGTAAAACAAAGTTGAAAGCTTGTGTTTGCATGAGTTCCTTTACAGGGTCTCTCCCTGCCCTTTCTTTTTCTCTGAGTATTAACTGTATTTTTTAAAAATTTTTTTTTTTTTCTGAGAAGTTTTAGCTATAGGGCGCGTGCGCTTGCCAAACAGAGAGAGACAGAGAGACAGAAAGCGAGAAATCACCCTCCAGGGGGGATGGTCACACTGCAATCCCTTCTCCTCCATCCTCCTCTCGAGATCTTGGGCACGAACGCACACGCGCCTGGCATGAGTTCTAAGCCACAGGGTCCGGGACGCGAACCGCGGTTAACTACGTGGGAATCCAGCAACATAGCCATTACGCTAACTGCTGGTTTCCTTAACTGTATTTTTTTATAAACCGGTAGTTCTCTACACTTCTGCTCCAAAATCAGATTATATAACACAGACACATACACGTACATGTACTAACATACATTAGCATATATCATTAAGAGCTCAAAAAACAAAGATAGTGTGTGTGTGTGTGTGTGTGTGTGTGTGTGTGTGTGTGTGTGTTTGTTGGCCATAAATGATTTCTAAACATATTTCAAGATGAAAAATATCTGTAGAATTATTTGTAGTGAAGGAAGGAAAGGGCTAAGGATATAAAGAAGTAAATAGTCAAAAGGGCCATAGTCAAAGACCACAGAGAATTGAATAGCTATTGAATAAGATAGTGCAAAATGGGAAAGGTTAAAACAAATAGCCTGCAACCCTTGTCTATCCCAGTAACTGATTACCAGAATACCAGAGTGATTTATTCTGCCCCAAGGAAAGGAGGCAGGTGACCCAGTTCAACATCTCTGCGAACATACTAAATATATTTTGAGGTCAGGAAGATCTCCTGAGGGATTTTAAACATGCAGTGGTCACAGTAGAATGTCCTCATCTTAGGATTGCTTATGGTAACAAATCTAGAATCTATGGGTCAATAAGATGTGGCTCTTTGGAACTCACCTGTTGTTCTTGGTCAGGAAGTTTGTCAAATACATAACATAAGAGCTTGTGAGTCATGTGGGATGTCCCAGAATTCCTCCTGCTTCACCCATGCCCCATTTTTTTTTTTTTTTGGAGAGGTTTTTGCTATAGGGTGTGTGTGCTCACCAGAAAGACAGAGAGAGACAGAGAGACAGAAAGCAAGAAATCACCCCCCAGGGAGGATGGCCACACCGCAATCCCTTCTCCTTCATTTTCCTCTCGGGATCTTGGGCACACATGCACACGTGCCCGGCGTGAGTTTAAGCCACTGGGTTTAGGACTCGAACCACAGTTGATTACGTGGGAGTCCAGTGACAGCCATTACGCTAACTGCTGGTCCCAACCCACACCCCTTGATCTAGGTAAGACTTCTAATTCATGTGAGTCTCATTTGATAATCCAAATCTATATGATAGCTCGAAAATAGCTTCCATTTATTAAATAGTTAAATTGGACAGCTTACAGTTATTTTATATACTTTTTATTGATATATCACAAGAACTAAATCATGCCCTCACTTAACGAGAGATAGAGATATAACTGAAGCTCAGAGAATTCACTACCTTGCTTTAAATTACACACCAAGGGGAGGCAAGTGAAATGTAAAACTTAGTCTGGTTTCCTACAATAATCTTTCATCTTTCATGCAAATGGCGTTTCTGTTCTCTGAAAATAACATGTCAGACTTTTACTAAAAAGAAAATAAAATATAAGATTGTGGTAATAGTAGGGGATAAAGCTGTTTAAAGCTATAATTTTTAAAAAATGGTGCTAGTCCTCACTCTTTCTGCTATGTGATGGTATAAGGAGTTGGCTACTGGCCACCTGGAAGATAGCCTTCACCAGAACCTGACCAACTTAATACCGTCATCTCAGACTTTCATCCTCTTGAACCGTGAGAAATAAAAGTTTGTTGTTTAAGTCGCTCAGTCTGTGGTAAAGTATTGGAATAATGACCTCAACTTTAAAACCTGGCACTGTCACTTCTGCCATTTTGATTTGTTAATTTTATTTAATTTGTTAGAGGTCAGTTACCATGGGCAACTCATTCTAAGGTAGGGCAATTAGTCTCCATCTTTTGAATGGAGTGTCAAGGGATATGTGGATATATTATACAACCACCACAATGGGCAATTGACATTCATCATGACTGTTGTAATTTAGTCTAATTTGACTTCTAACTTGCTTTTTTACGCATATGTGTGAAAAAATATTGTCACTGGAAACACATCTATTGTGGCTTTATTTTGAAGAATATATTACATTACAATTGTGTCTGCTCACACATTGTGCTAGTATTATGGTATTAAACAATAGTAGCTTTGATGTTTATTGTGCTTGGGAAGTGAATTCTTAATTTATAAACATAATTCCCTGTGCCTTTATTTGTGGCTTTCTTTTTTGCATTTACCATTTTCCTTTTTAATACATTGAGGTCTGTCTCCACAGTACATTCTTTATCCTTGCGTTGTGTTGTAGGTAAAGTTAAGTTTACAAGCTTCAGCTCTGCTCTGGGGCTCAAATTCCAGTTTTAGCCCATGTGGGAGTTTTGTGATCTTGTATATATTAATAGTTTAAGTCTTAATTTCCTTGTCTGTAAAATGGGGTTGATAATAGTGCATATGTCATGAGGTTATGATGATTAAATAAAGTAAATAAAGTAAATTCATATAATATTTTGGGCACAGTTCCTGATACATAAATGTTCAACAGTGGTATTGTCATATATATTTTTTTAATCTCAGAACAGAAAAGACCCACTGACCTTGCTTCTTTTTTTAAAAAACTTGATTGAAAATTACAGGAGACCACTAAACACTGGGGTGTCACGATATTAAAAAAGTGTTCCCTCTTTGTGAATGAAGCTTTAAACCAATCAGCCATCAAGTACCTGATTTTCAAACACCTGGCTTTCAAAAATTTATCTATATCCCCTTAGGATCAGGCCAAATGGCTTAATTGATTTCACTATTCCCCCTTAAGGTCAGTTGGTTAATGACAGCAAAATACTTAATTGCAGTAGAGTCACAGGTCAAACTTCCCAGTTCACTGCAGAGTTACTGAGAATTTGCCTTTTGTTTTTCTTTTCAGCCTTGTTCTCCATGAAGGCAGATCTCAGATGATTGTGTTATCAATCACCGTGGCAACACATACTCTAGATGCCCAATAATATGCTCAGAAAATTATGCACAGTTTTTTCATGATAAACTTCCTTGTCGCACATGAGGAGTGAAGGAATATGCACTTCGTGGGTTGAGCATGGACTGAACCAAGATGTGGAACTGATTCTCTTCTATACATCCAGGAACTATCAGAAGTACTTAGTTCCAAGGATTTTCAAGACTGTGAATCTTGAATCTCTGTAAAAGTAAGTAATTTAATTATTTGAACTCAAATAAATGTGTGCTGTCCTCTCTTAGTCTGGACATCATGGCTCTGCAATGATAACACTGGAATATTCCATTTTATGGAAAGTAATGAATCATCCAGCTATCTACGAAGGCAGGGTATGATAGATGTGACAGTGCACAGAAGATTCTGTCAGGTAATTTGCTTCAATTTACCTAGACCAGCCCAGTTCAGTCTTGAAACCACATATCTCGCCAGGATAGAAATGGACATTACTGTTCAACATGAGCTGTGCAACTTTTCCTATGAAGTCTGTTTGTCCAGGAAGTGTAGTGGGAAGGAAGAAAGACATTTTTGGTTGTTTTGTACAGATTCTCAATCCTTGTTGTGCATCAGAACCAATCATTCAGAGGCTTTAAAAGATTTCGATGCCAAGGCTGCCAGGTGGCATGGTGATCCGGGCTCTGGACTCCCATATGGCCGACCATCGTTCAAGTCCCAGACCTGGCGACTTGTTTTCTTGCTTTCCCTCTCCCTCTCTGTCTCTGGTCAAATTAAGAAATATAAAAATAAATAAATAAACATAAAAATAAGAAAAAGATTCAGATGCCAAAACGTCATTTGATTCTGAGTGCATTAGAAAATCTAGGGGTAGAAAACAGAGATCTTTAAGGTAAAAAACCCCTGTCAGTGTCTTTTTAAAAGTGTTACTTATTTTATTTCTTTTATTCACACGTCTACTCTAAGCAAATTCTTTTGGGTCTTGGTAATGTAAGTAGCTAGAGCATTAGAGAGTTCACAGTCTAGCCAATGAAGAAGCCAAACTGTCTGGTGTTCCAGAAAATTCTTTTTTAGCCAGGTCTCACATTAGCTTTGACCCATTGCGTGGCTGGATTTGCAGTGCTTCTGTAAATGTGTCGTTTCTCTTCGTCCAATTTACTGGCCAGATGCCGGTGTCATAAAACCACCATCACCACCAGCACTCCTGGCACTAATTAGCACCCCGTTTGTCAGCTTCAGTCCAGCGGTGAGGACTTGAGTGGTTATAAATACTGTAATACCTTTTCACCTGTGAAAGTAGCTCTTCCAAAGACAAAGAAGAAAGCACAGCAGGGGGAAGCCGGCATTATTGCCACCTGAGCTGTTCCTTTCTCTGGACAATTTCAGGCTTTAACATCTGTTCTGAACACTACATTTATTAAACTAAATAACAAAATACATTCGTCTGTATATAATAGTCCTCCCCGGGGATAGCGAAAGGGATTTCCCCCTTTTTAAAGAAAGTGAAACACAGTTGACAGAGTCTTATGTCTGTTTAATGTCAAGAAAAGCAGCCTGGGAACTGGAAAAGGAACTTATTAGGAGAGAGTTTTTTCCCCCTCTTTGACCGTGGTGTGACTGTTGCTGAGGATATGCTTATGTGTATTCTCTTACAATTTTTAATTACTGAGTTTAATTGTTGGCAGGTGGGTAAGAGTTCTGTTACATGTAATGTTTAATTGTTTATCCTTTGCTCTTTGTTAGAAATTGAATGCATTTTGGAATGCATTAGTTTGAAAATTAGACTCAAGAGGTCTGTTGTGGTAATGTGTTCTTTTCTATGCTAGAGGACAAAATAAACTCAGATTATAAAGTTCTCATATCTTGCAAGGTCAAAAACTTTCCTTGCAAGTAGAAATCACATGACTGCCATTGACTCTCCGGGTCATTCACTTAACATTTTTCATAAAAGCAAAACATGGCAGGAAAGTGTATCCATTTTTAATGTAAAAGTCTCTTCGAAGCCAACAGAGAGAGGGTATTGATATAAATAGTCCAACTTTTTTTTTATCCTTTCTTACGGCAGATACAACTTAGACTCTTATTCTTTCTCCTTTCCTCCTACTCTCCTAAAAACTTCATCTAGATTTTGAATGGACTTTATCTATTCACAAGGCTTTTGGTCTCAGTCTTCTACAGACCTAAACCTCTAGTAGACTGTGGGGCTCAGAGGAAATGTTTTGGCTTTTAGAAAAGGGATTGAAGAATGGAAAAGTCTAAAGAGCCGAAATAAAATAAATAAACAAAAATAAACTGGTTATAGATACACAAACGAAGTCTGCTTGAAGATCTTAATTGTAGATTAGGAATAGGATGGGTGTTGGAGGTAGTGGAGGATAGTATTTAAATGGAAGCAGAAAACTAGGGAAAAGGGTAGGAAACGAGCCTGATGGAGACTGAGAAATAACATGTTCGATGAACACTAGAAGAGAATTTGCTCTGAGAATGCTGAGGAAGTATACAAAAGGAGGGAAAGAAAGAAATGTTCAGTACTTACTGACCTCGTTCCTGCATTAGCCATATATAGTGTGCCTGGGTGACTGCCATATGCCTCAGCAGACATGCTAGTTCTCATTGGGACCAACAGATGTTGGTATGTTTATAGCCCATATGAGGGGCTTTCAAAAAATTCATGGAAAATGCATATTATGAAAAACTGTGCTTGGATTTTAAAATATGTTTTTGCACCAAAATATTAATTCTTACCTTAATTCTACTTTTTTTCCAAACTGTTGGAAGTCCCCTTGTCCTGACTTCTGGTTTGTTGACTCCGTATTTAAATGACAAAAAGGAGCTTGAGCCTTTGTAAAAACACAAGTGTGGTGTCAAGTAGAACAAAAAATCCTCAGTGTTATGAATTGCCATTTTGAATTTGACAAAAAACGTTTACTTGGCCAGGTTAAACAAGAAGTGTTATATTTTACATACAAAAATCTTCTTCTCGCTATGGGTATTATGAACCCAACAGGGAGGTCAAGTTTGCCCACAATCAAACTTATATTTTAACATTTCTTTCAAAAATTTATTTCTTCCATGAGTGAAAAAGAAAGACAGCACTTCCCAACAGGATCCAAATTCCACCAACCACTCCAGCCTTCAGCCAGCCCCAGATCATGGGTAAGTACATGCCCAGCATAATTAGGAAGGTCTCCAGACTTGACCTGGGAACCTTCCCATGTGGGATTGTCTCATAGAGCAATCCACAGACAGTGCAATCATCTGGCCCTAAGACTCATTGAAATTGATGATTGGGATTATTAACCGAATGTAAAGTGTTCTCACTCCTCTCTCTCCCTTCTGCTCCTCCTTCTCCTTCACTTTCTCTTCCTCCTTGTTTTAATTCTTCGTTTTGATTAGTCATAGGCAAGGAAGAAACTTAGATCATCTATCTATATCTTTTTGCACCAAAGTAACACTGACCATTAATTCATATAGCCTGAATTGGTTCAGGCAGATTCCTTTGGTATCTGTCCCCATATCTTTACATACCATCTTCATATTGCCTTTTAGTTTAACACAGAATCAATTGAATTTTCACTATGATAAAATAAGGATTCAGTTGTATTTAACCTATCACACATGTGCATTTACTTCTTCCATACTCCTCAAATATAACGGTATCATTTTGGGTAGATCAATATTAAGTATAATGAAGCAAATCCTATTCAAAACTAAACCTTGTGATAATTCTTTTAAAGTAAATATATAATAAACAAGGATTGTATATATTTAAGGTATACAACATAATGGTTTAATGCATGTATATATTGTGCAGTGATTTTCACAAAGTAACATATCCCTTATCACCTATGCTGTTTCTTTTAACTCCAGAATTTGGTATCTTGTAACTTAAACTTTATACCCTTTGACCAATATGTCCTTATTTTTCTCACTCTCATGTCCCTGGTAACCACTGTTCTACACTCTGTTTCCATGAGTTTGACTTTTTTGATTTCACATAGAAATGCAATCATACCGTATTTGTCTTTCCCTCCTAACTTACTTCTCTAAGCATAATGTCCTCCAGGTTCATCCGTGCTATTGTGAATGTAGGATTTCCTTCTGTTTTAATGGCTGAATAATATTCCATCATATAAGAAATGTGGTATTTTCATTATCCATTTATCTGTTGTTGTACACTTAGGTTGTTTCCATCTACATCTTGACTATCTTGAATAATGCTGCAATGAACATGGAGGTGCTGATACCTCTTCAAAACACAAATATCATTTCCTTGGTAAACACATTATATTATGATTACTTTTCTTTTCCTACACCAAAGTGGGAAGCAGAGAGCCAGGGATATGAATTGAATAGCTCTCTTGAGTACCTCAAATGGTTTGAGATTCAGGAGTTAAAATAAGTATCTTTCAGAATTTTGAATGTATTCTCTCACTACATTTGCCTTTGTTATTTCTTTGGGAATGTTCCAAGTTCCATTTTTCTTTTACTTTGTCGGAGGGCATATATACTTGCCAAAGAAAAAGGAACAGAGAAAGGGAGAGGAAGAGGGAGAGGGAACAAGAGAAAACACCCTTCATAGGGATGGTCATGTTGCAATCTCTTCATCATTTCTCCATCCTGTCAGGACGTTGGGCACACACATACATTTGCCCAGCATGTTCTTCAAACCACTAAGACCAGGACCTAAACTTTGTAGTCAGTTGTGTAGAATCTGGTTCCCTTAATCACTAGGCCCTGGGGCCAGCTCTCAAATCTCTTTCAACATTTGATCCTTTGTTTATGATTTGTTCCTTCTTTCTGGAAGACTATGGAACCTTTATCTACTGTGTTTTGATTTTTCATAGTGTTATGTTTTATTGAGCTTGGCATTTGGAGGATCCATTCAATTGGAAATTCACATCCTTAAATTGTAGGGTTTGGGAAATGTATGTATTTCTTTAATGATTTTTCCCCCTTCTTTCTTTCTGGAACTTTTGTTATTTGGATATTAATGATAGGTGTTTTTAGTTTTGTTCTTGTCATTTTAAAATTTTCCTAACTTGGGCTGGGATGGATTATTTCATTCAAATTTATTTTTAAAAAACATAGGATTAGCCTAACCATGGTAGCACATGAGGGCTGCTTGACAGGTCGAGGCCACAAGGGAGGCCCAGGTTTGATTGGCAGCCTACTGAATGAAACAGGTACAGTGGTGTGAGCCTGTGTTCCCTGAAACTCTAACAATTGAGGTAGTTAGACCCTATGTAACAAAATAAAAAAAAAATACCACACACACACACTCAAATAGTAGCTATGATTCCAGTCTCTTTCATGTTAGAGACTTTCCGAAGATGTCTGTTCACATTTATAAGGCACTAAATGTTTATTGTAAATTATGACCATTTAGATGGAATTTACGGTCAGTGTGTCTTACTCTAGATAGATGTGGCTGGGCTACTTTCAGAGCACCAATAGCTTTAGGTCTTTTCTCATGGAATGTCCAGATTCCCCAAATTGATATCACCTAACTGTTCTACTAGAATGTATAGACCTGGCTGCCGATTCTGGGATCCTGGTGAGAGAAGAATGCATGGGATAAGGGGTAGAGAATTCACATATTAACTCCCATTTTCCCATGAAGTTTGCTCTGAATTGTGGCTGTAAATTTTGAGTCCCAAGATTGCTTTTTTTACCCTGTGAGAGTCAACTCCCAGACTTCTGCAGGGATGGTGGAGAGGCCGTTCTTTGGTTGCCCATAGTGGGAGATGAGTAAATTATCGGTGTGCTCTGAGTGCTTCTAATATAGATTTTCAACCATTATCCTTCCATTAGTTCCCATTTCACTCTTTTCCAGAGATAACTAGCTACAGGTTCCAATTTTTGTGGGTCCTCCATGTGGTCATTTGCTTCTTTTCTTTCTCTACAGCCTTTATTTATTTTTTAATGGTACTATTCCCCCTTGACATTGTTATTTTCTCTCACTTGGACCTGCCTTTGGTGTATTGTTCATAGAAAATGAATGTCAACATTTCTTCCCACACTTGACAATATGAAGAAAAACTCAAAAAAGTTTACAAATGTAGCTATACCTCTACATGATTCTAGTTATGTGATATCCACTTCCCTCAAATTTTACCCTAGACCTATCCATTTTACTTGTTTTGATTCACTACATGGTTTGGAATAGCATTAGAAGGCAAGAAGAGTTGATTTCAAGACAGCTCTGACAAAGCCAAGAAAACTAGCCCAGTTCTTCTAACATACAGAAACAAGCATGGTGAAATGATAATTGCTAGCAACTCGAGAGGAAGCTTAGATCTTCAACATTTTGGCATTACAAGTGCCCAGGGCATACACAAATCAGAAATAATACATTATTTTTAAGTGATTTTTAAAAATGAATGCCTTCAGAAATTTACTCCCTATATTTCATCCACTTGAATACATAAGGTGTTTTTGTTCTTTCCCTTCTCAATTTGTGGCTCTAAAAAGATGTTGCAGACATTAGAGCTGCTCCTAATGTTGCGAATACAACATACACAAAGCAGAATCTCACTGGATATTTAAGAGGAAAAAGAAACATACAAAAACCTTGAAGGTATTAAATTTTTTTTTAAAGGCATTCTTTATTTTATCCCAAATGCTTGGAAAATTTCATAAAATGTTATCCAAAGTTGTGTACTTGGTTACTTTGGAGAAAATTGTGTGAGCAGCTAAAACAAAGCATTCTCTGTTTTGCTTGCAAGATATTTCTCCGTCCTGGGTGATCTTATTAAGTAGCTAGTATGTGTAGGCGCGTGTGAAAATCAGTGATACTTGAGAGATTAGAGCCAATTCAAACACAGAAAAGAAGCAGGCTTTCAGGAACTGATGTTAAAACAGCCTGAAAACTCCCGAGAATGATGTTTCTCAAGAATCACTTTCAGCATTTTAGAATTCTGAGCCAACACAGATGTTCCTCAACTTATGATGGGGTTACGTGCTGATAAACCCATCGTAAATTGAAAATATCATAAGTGGAAAATGCACTCAATACGCCTAGCCTACTGAACACCACAGCTTAGCCTAGCCTACCTTAAATGTGTTCAGAACACTTACATTAGCCTACAGTGGGGCAAAAGCATCGAACACAACACCTATTTTATAAAATAGGCCTTAGGTTGACTATCTCATGTAATTTACTGACTACTCTATTGAAAGTGAAAAACAGAGTGGTATACAGCCACGGGAGAAGTGGAGGACTGTGTGTCTATCAATAATACATAGAAAAAGTCAGTCTTTGAGTTAGGTTTTCTGTGCTTTATCCTCAATCTACTTGGTTCATGAGAACAAAATTCTTTTTTTGTTGCTCTAGATGAAATAATATGAGCTCACCAGAAAGCAGCAATTTTTACATTTGTTTTGCTTAGGATTATTCCAAGGTGAGATAAGATAGTTAGTTTCCTTTTCTTCTTCTTCCTCTTCCTTTTTTTTTAGAAGTTAAGTCACCAGAAAAAGGTTGATGTACAATATTTTGAGCACAGTGGGAACCAAAATATGAAGAGAGACAAGCAATTATTCCCTCATTTGTTAAGGAATTATTACCTAATACTTCCTCTATCTGGATCACAACAGAGAACCAGGAAATAATGAACAAGACCTAGGGATTGCTGACCTTCAAGGGTACTTCAAGAAGTTCATGGAAAATGAAGTTAAGGTATGAGCTTATTGTGGTGAGAAACTATTTGAGATCCACATGTAGTTTTTCATAATATGCATTTTCTACAGGTGTTTTTGACGACCCTTCATATATGCCCATATATGAAAGCTCATGAACTGTGTTCACAGCAGAATTTCTTAGACCCTATTATAGCAATTGTTTAAGTCACATTATAAAAATATAATAAGGTTATTTTCTGATTACCCCATATCTATTTAAAAGTATTTATAATAAATAAGGGGAGAAACACAGGACTACACAGAAAGCTGAAGGCCATCACTGTCTGTAAGTAAGGAAGGATGCAAACTGATAAACATACATGATCCTGAGGGGAGCCCCAATCAACTCAGAACACTGATGACGATGATAAAAATAAAAACGATGATGATTATAATAGTCATTCACAACGGCTCTAATGTCCAGAGTGTTTTCTATATGAGATTTGTTTTATGGGAAATTTTCATACTTAAACCTTCTGATAAATCTGTGGAATACGTATTATTGCTTCTTCCATTTTACAAAAGTTGTAACAGAGATACAGAGAAGTTAAATAATTTGTATGAGGTCTCAGAGTCAAAGGAGCAGAGGTCAAATATGCTACTGACTAGATGTTATTTGACGGCTCAAAGTTATCAAGAATGTGTTAAATTGCAGAATTTTTTTTTTTTTTGTCAAGAAGACAGATAAAATTGTAGTATGTTTGGAGGGATAAATATTAGCTTTCTAGAAGATCCACTTAGTAAGAATCACTCATTCTTTCCTATTCCATGCAAGTGTGTGGAAAGAAGACCTGAACAAGGCCCAGTGAGAAACTTCTGACAGGGAGGACGTGATTCGTGTGTATTTATCTTTCTTATGAGCTTTAGCCAAATCAGCATAGTCTGACATGGCATTTGAGATGCCCCCTACAAAGGCGGATGCTTCTCCAAACCCATTAGAGGCTGTTATTGAAAAATCTACTGGAAACTTGCAGAGCCTTTCAAAAATGTCCAAGGGAAAATTTGTTTTAAAGAGAAAAAAAAGTCTTGTAAGTATAGATGAATTAAAATAAAAATTCAAAAGGAAAAATACTGCCACAGCCAATGTATCTCTGTCATTGGGTAAAGACAGAGTAAAGAAACCATGTTTCCCCTCCAGCGAATGAATAATGTCTTGGATAATTAAAGAGAAACCAGCCAACGTCCCCTCTCAGGTGTCAGTCTTCATAACCTCAGTGTGCGTATGACTAGAATAGCACATCATAGAGAAGTTTTGCTATCTGCTTCGTGAGAGGGGCTGATCTTCATTGACATAGTGATTTTTATCAAGTTAAATGGTAATCAATGACCTGTTAGCTAAAACCTGGGGTACATGTATCAAGATGCACATGACTATGAACAACTCAGATGGTAGACTTTGAACAGTTAGAGCAAAATAATCAACAAAAGCTAGAACGAAGTCAATTAGGAATGGATATTTGCAAATATACTTATGACCAAAAATTAACACTAATATTATAACTGGGAAAAGTATGATGGCTTGGAGGAAGTGTAGCTGGAAATGACCGGACAAAGAAGATGCAAAACCTGAGTCCCAAATCTAAACCTGAAATCCAAGCCGTTTATAATGTATAAGGTGATTAACAATCATTACTTTCCTTCCATTCTTTTTTTTTTTTTTGGAGAGATTTTTGCTATAGGGCGCGTGCGCTCGCCAGACAGACCGAGAGAGACAGAGAGACAGAAACCAAAAACCCCCCCCCCAGGATGGTCATGCAGCAATCCCTTCTCCTCCATTCTCCTCTTGGGATCTTGGGCACACACGCACATGCTCCCGGCATGAGTTTTAAGCCACTGGGTCCGGGACGCGAACCGCGGTCGACTATGTGGGAATCCAGCGACATAGCCATTACGCTAACTGCTGGTTCCCACTTTCCTTCCATTCTTGATCATTTTATGGATGAAGTGGTATAAATAAATGAGGACTGGGAAAGACCCTAATGAAATGTCCAAATAAATATCAAATTTGTGGGTGTACTAGAACACACAATAGAGCAATGTTAAAGTTCCTAAATATTCACAGTTTCTATAAAAAAGTTATTAAGGTTACTAAGCATATTTTCAATGACCATAGCATAAATGGCAATTTAAAAAAGTGATTTAGAGTTCCAGGATGGAATATAGAAAATTATTCAGCTCTTGAAGGTAATGACATTTAAAAACGTTTCTGAACATGTTATAGAATGACATTTATGCTACCTATTTTTCAATTTTTTATACCTTTTCTTCACTACATTGTAATATACTTTCATATACTATGCTATATTGTGATAGAGACTATTTTTTTTTCTTTTTTTGACTATTGTTTTTAAAACTCTCAAGTTGAATTGTGGTGATTTATCTTCGTACGTAGGTGAAATTCACAAAAAGTGATTTAATACATCGTCTGACAACATGATATTATAAAATTATGTCTTAAGTAATTTAATGCATTCTCATGTGCAGTGAAGTCTTAGGGCAAAACAATGCAATAGAATTATATTTAAAAGTATAGGTTAGTGTAGTTCTAAATGTCCAAGTCCAATGTTCATTTTATGATAAATAGACTAGAGTTGTTATTTTTTGATAAAAATTGAGATATACTATATGTTATCCTAAATAGCATCTAAAATTTGAAAGCAGCAAACTTGAAGTTTGAGGAGGTGTTGGAGCTGATAGAAACATATTTACTCCCATACTTGAACACAAATGTCACCAACTCATGCTATTTATTTTGTGATAAAAGATTTATTCATATTGGGCACACGTATGTGCAGCTCTAATGAAATGTAGACTGGATAGGGAAATAACATTGAAGCAGTTTCTGATTTTTCTGTGTAATTTTTGGCAGTTAGTAGGTTGCTAAGTAAATAGAGAGGTTCCCATTATTTTTGGTAAGGTTGGAGATCAGAAAAACAACGTATATATGCCTTGTGGACGTGTGGGTTTAGAAATAACATAGATTATATTCTTATCATAAACAGTAATGTATTCAAAATAATACTTCTCTGTTTCTTTTGTTTTGTTTTAATTTTTTATACACTCAGTCACTATATGTGTCATTACAGTCTACAAAATGAATTTTCCCAGCATGAATACACCATGTATTAGCCCTATCAAATATATTGCCATACACATTATCATCAACAGACAATTTTCCATTTTTCTGTCTCTTCAATGTTTTGCTTCTTTCCTTTTCCCCTTTATTCCCTCTCTCCCACCCTTCTCCATTCCCACCTGCCTCTCTCACTGTCTCCGGTGTCCACAGTTGTTCTCCACGCGTTTATAACCACACTCCCCACCTTCACATATCCTTATTTATAATAAAATTCTTCCTTCTCTTCTGCAGCTCCTGATAGACTTCTTTCCCTTCTAGTCTAGCTTAAGAAACACTAATTTAGAACATGACTTTAATAACAGTGGCTCAATTTTCCTTTTGGGGACCACCATCCATTCTCTCAGTCCGTATGGTTTGACTAAGCTTATTCCAACTCCAGGCCAATGAGGAGCAAATGGCCTAGGTTGGTATAGGTGTGGCTGAGGTTCAGAGACTGACAAAAGGAGGAAGTTGGTGTACAACATTCAATTCCAGGAAAGAACTTTGATATGGGGTGTTATGAAGAGGATCTTTTTATTTAGTTAGCTCTTCGGGGATTGTTTTCTGGTAGGATAAGGTAAGGGTGAACAGACATGTCAGTATTCACAAAATAGAAAGGTCATGTTTAAAATATAGTCATCACCAGGTGGTGTGGTGGTTAAGGCGCTTAGACACTCCCACGTGGCTGACCAGGGTTCAAGTCCTGAATCGGGTGGCTTGCTTTCTCACTTCCTCTCTCTCTCACTCTCACCCTCTGTCTCTCTCTGGTCAAATTAAGAAATAAATGAATGATTAAATAAAATAAAATAAATAATTATTTAAAAAAATATAGTCATCACAAAGCAAAATTGTATCAAGAAATGGAAAATAATGGAATATTGATCATATAGTTTGAATCTTTGAATCCAAACACACCTGAAGCTAACGTTTTCCCTGACATTTTTAGTGATATAAAATAGCATATTAGTGCTTTGCTTTTTTTTTTCTTTCTTAGCTTAGATCAATTCAGTCAGCTTCCTGTCCATTGCAAAATAAAAACATCCTAATATAGAAATGACTCTGGGAGATTGTTTTTTTTTATTCTACCAATTAACTACTTATCTTTTTGTCACACATATATACAAAATGCAATACAATTTTCCTCTAGCTTATTATCTCTCTTTTCAAGAGATATTTTTGCTATAGGGCACGTATGCTTGCTGTAGATACAGAGAGAGACAGGGAGATGAAAGCAGAAATCGCCCCTCTGGAGGGATGGTCATGCCACAATCTCTTCTCCTCCATTCTCCTCTCAGGATTTTGGGCATGCATGCACATGTGCCTGGCGTGAGCTTTAAGCCACTGGGTCCAAGATTTGAACTGCAGTCGACTATGTGGGAGTCCAGTGACATAACCATCACACCATCTGCTGGTCCCAATTATTACCTCTCTTATTCACAAGCTTTCTGGCATGATTAATACTGATTATATATTTAATAATGACAATATAAATTATTCTTGGAGTGCAGACAATTGCTTTCCTCTGATTGGCTATTAACAATCATGTGTTCTTAAAACAGTGCTTTACCTGAGACCAGCACATAGCGTAATGGCTATGTCGCTAGACTCCCATGTAGTCAACCGTGGTTCGAGTCCCACACCTGGTGGCTTAAACTCACGCCAGGCGCATTTGCGTGCGTGCCCAAGATCCCTAAAGGAGAATGGAGGAGAAGGGGTTGCAGTGTGGCCATCCCTCCTGGGGGGTGATTTTTCGCTTTCTGTTTCTCTGTCTTTCTGGCGAGCACACGTGCCCTATAGTGAAAAACCTCTCAAAAACAAAACAAAACAGTGCTTTACTTGCAATGTTGTTACCATTGAAACTGACTCAATTCTTTTGTGCTTGGTCTATGGTTATCTTAAATCATAGCTTTGCATGACTTAGGTTATCCTCCCCGCCCCCCCAAGTTTTCCCTCTCTCTTTTTTTGTCCCACTAGGATTATTGGGTTTGAGCTATTATTGGATTTATGGCTCCATTTCCTCTCCCATGTAAACCATGTTCATCATTACTTACCCTTAACTTGACTTACCTCTTTGGCATACCTGTTCCTTTGCTGACTCCCTCTCTTCTATATCTTTCCCTTGATTAACCGTACAATACCTCCTAGCAGATATGCAACTCATAGAAGTTTTGTAGAATAGGCTTGTTTGGATTCCCTAGTAACAATGTCTCAGTGCATAGTAGGCATCTGATAAGTGTTTAACTACATATAAACCTTCCATAATTGCATTCTAGAGTTCCGAGAAAATTAATGCTGTTTTGAACCTACCTGATTTATGCTCAGAAAGCAGAGCAGACAAGAAAAGAAGCGAGCTTATTAATCTTACCTTCAACATATAGTTAGTTTTGATGATGGCTGTTAATCACTGGCTGCTATTTGGAAGTTAATAGCAGACATGCTTTTCTCTCGTGAGGTCAGATCTTCCTACAGATGCTCTACGAGCCGAACAATAAGACTTCAAATGATGGGAAGCAATTGTTTATATTTCAGTACCGGTTCCTGCATTATTTCATCCATTTTTTTTTAAAGTTTATGAGACTCCAGGGAGATTATTAGGAAGAAAAAGCATCTGTACCTTTGGCGTTGTAATAGTGCTGCACTCTGTCTCAGAGCCTCTCCCACACTCATTGACCATCGTCTGCCCTCACAGAGACCTCTAATGGCCCAGCTCCTCCTTTTCCTCAGTCATTACTCTGGACTACACTTGAATCCTTGCTGGGTCAGAGTTTTCATCGGTCACCTTTACACAGTCTTAACACCTTAGATTGCCTCGTACCTTTAACCTATAGTCAAATCTGCCATGTCTGAATCAGCCCCTGACCAATTTATCCTTTTAACGCTCTCAGGTTATAAAATATCCATGGAGAGTGCTTGGAATGTGTTGATTTGACTCGTGGCCTCTAATGTGCTTTCTGACTCACCGCCAAAAGCAAGAATGTTTATTCATCTTTCAATTTCCCAGGAACAGTTTTCCTAAATTTCAAATTGCTTCAAACCTTTAATCTCTCTCTTTTTTTTTTTTTTTTCAATCAGATAATCTCACCTCTTGTTTTACAGAAAGGATAGTGGCCACCACTTTGCCACCATTTTGCCCATTTTCTCTCTTCTCTACTGACAAATACTGCTTGTTTCTATTCATTTTTCTTTATGTATTTGAAGAAGATGAATTGTCTTTCTACACTTCATTCTACAATTCACTCTACAATTCATTCTCCCTCAAAGACTCTGCTCACTAATTATTATTAATTTTATTATTATTTTCTTGATCTAGAATACCTTCGATCTTTCCAACTTCCAATTTTTCTTCCCTACAGCTTGTAAGTTACAAAGATCTCACTTCCCTTTTACCATCGCCAAAATTTTGGATTCAAGATTAACAACTATTGTCTCTTCATAATTAAGCCACTATGTATTTAGCTTTGCCATCTTGAGTCTCTTGAAATTCTCTTTTTAAATTTGCTGACAAGATCGGAATTGTCAGATCCAACAACTTTTGCTCCATTTATACCCCGAACATTCAGCTTTGTCTGCCATCTCGTCCTTAAAATTCTTTTCCCCTTTGCTGTATCCCAAGAACTATGTTTGTCTTAGCAACAGTCTCTCTGCAACTCTCCACTCCCACTGCAACCTGATTTCCAACTATAACTGTTGGGAGACCTTGTGTACTGTAGAAGTCATCCTTTACAATACTTTCTGCCACTACGCTGCTAGGCAACCAGGATGAGTTCTAAATGGCATAGTCTGGCATTTACAGGGAACAATCTTGGCCTCATCCACCTTGCCTATCTTAGCTGCTACCCCATCCCAACAGGGATCCTATGTTCTTGCCAACCTAATTTCCTCATTTTGCTAAAATAGTTCCCATAGTTAGAATACTTTTCTTCTTTTCTACCACCTAAAATGTCTATGATTGGAAAAAGTTACTTTTAGAAGCTAACATAAAGCTTTTGCTAAAATTTCCAAGCATCTGGGATGAACAGAAATATGAA
>NW_006159528.1:689688-715494 GCF_000334495.1 Tupaia belangeri chinensis | reverse complement strand
ATTCCTGCTGGCTTGAAAGATTTCCTCCCTTTGATGGGAAAAGCTGATATTCATTAACTTCCAGATAAGATATCCATGACACGTGGGTGTGTGGTAATGAATATCTAAAAGGTGCCAGGTCTGAGCTGGGCTTGGAAATTCCATAAATGAATAAACACTGCAGCCTTGTTCAAAATGATTGCATAGCTAGCCTATGCATTTGGACCCTAAGCCCAGTATTAACTCATATTTGAAAGCTTTAACTAGGTTGAATATGGAAAACCTTCATTTTATTTAAATTAAAATACCTCTGCTTATAGGAGTTAAGTAGATGTTTTATTGATATTCTTAAAATCATGGCAAATTAATTTTTTAACCAAAATTGGTGACATATTTGGCTTAGAACATAAAATCCAATTATTTTTCCCAGTATAGTACCATTTATCCAATTCTGAAATATGGGAAAGTTCATGTTAAAATATGGAAAAAATCTACATTAAGACTTATTGAATCAAAATCATATCCATTCCTATTTTAAGGTTTTCCAGAGAGAGTCAAATATGTTAAAACACACACACACACACACACACACACACACAACTGTATGTTAGATGTATATTTACTCTATGGCCACAGATACAAACATAGAGTTCCCTCCATAAAGCATGTTTACCCAGGGACAAAAATGGCTTGGTGATTAGGGGCAATGGTCTCCCACATGGTTGATCACGGTTTGAGTCCCAGACCTGGTAGCTTGATTTCTCACTTTTCTCTCTCTTGTTCTCTCCTTCTGTCCCTCTCTGATCAAATAAAATAATTAAAACTAAATAAAATAATAAAGAAATGTTTATTCAGATATACTGTTGCCACATTTTCCCATCTTTAGTATATTATAGTTAGTTCAGGTGTTATGCTGTGTTAAATATGCACTATTACATTCATATCATCATATTCACAGGTGAAAAGAATACTTACTTTGTGTGCATGCCAGATGCCAGACATTTGTTATAAATGCCAGTGACATGCATATCTCAGTTCAAAATGTGTATAAACTATCACTTATGAGATCCTTCAAATATTGTGCAGTTTCTAACCATAACTAAAATCATTGCAGTGACTAACCAGAAAATTTAATTTTTTTCTCGCAATTCAGCTACATTTCTTTGTGAAGAATCACTAGAAGTTACCTGGTGACTCCAAATGATTTAAAATGTTATTTTTGATATAATGATGCTCTATATACAAAGAATGAGCTGTCTTAAATTCTCTTGCATTCTTTAGACTACATGGAGGTAAGTAGAGAGTGCATTTTTATGTATAATATATTATATTATATATATTTTTAATTTACTAATTCATTTTCTCTTATGTTAATAATAAAGCAATTATTCAGATTTAAGTGAAGTATGACTTCCCATGAAATAGATTAAACATCTAGGCTATTCTTGGCAATATATTGAGTGACTTTTCACAGTAATACAGAAAGGAGCAAAACTTAAAGAGTTACATCATGGGGACAAGCAGATGATGTAATGGTTATGTCACTGGACTCCCACATTGTAGACCACGATTCAAATCCTGGACCCAGTGGCTTAAACTCATGTTGGGTGTGTGTGTGTGCATGCCCAAAATCTTGAGAGGAGAATGGAGGAAAAGGGATTGCAGCATGGCCATCCTCCCTAGGAGAAGATTTCTTGCTTTTCATATCTTTGTGTCTCTGGCGAGTATATGTGCCCTATAGTAAAAATATCTCTAAAAAAGAAAAAAAAAAAAAGAGTTACATCATGGGCTTTAAAACACCAGAAACGTAAATCCTTATTTCATATCACTTTGAGGCTGATGTGTATCAACGTAAAAGGCAAACAATATCTTCATGGCTTGGCTCATTTACCACTTTACCACCTACATAGTGAGAATTTTTGTGGGGATAATCAAGCCACATCTGTCAGAATTCTTTTACTGATTTCCATTTTGTTTAGGGCGTGTGTGCTCATTGGAGATACAGAGAGACATAAGATGAGAAATCTCCCAGAGGGATGGTCATGACACAATCCCTTCTCATTTTCCTCTTAGGGTTTTGGTCATGCACACACATGAGCCTGGCATGATTTTTTTTTAAATATAGTTGATATTTTAATTTAATTTATATATTCACTCACACATATCACTTAGTTTGCAAGGTGAATATTCCAACATGTTTACATTTCTCACCAATCCAGTTGAGAAAACTATATACGTTATCTTCAGCAGATAACAAACAACCCATCTCTTTGTACCATAAATACCTTGCCTCTCTATTTTTCTCCTTAATGTCCTTCCTCAGCTGCTGAGTCCGGGACACGAAACATAGTCGACAACGTGCGAGTCCAGTGATGTAACCACTACTCCATCTGCAAGTCTCTTTTATTGATTTCCATTTAAGCTTATAAAGAATTGTCATCTGTATTTGGAATTGGACTTGGAGAATACCGTATCTTGGGCTTTAGGAACCTAATAAAATATTTCTAGTATTTATGAAAATTGTTGAAATGACTGTTTCTCCTGATAGTAACATAATGCAAAAATACATGATTGAAAACACTGATCCAGGCTGTGAAATGTCTAAATATACACAGAGGAGAGATAAAAAAATGTTTTCTAAATAAAATTCTTTACTCTTTCTTGTATACTTAACAAGCTTAGAATAAAATTTTCCATTCTGTTCACAGAACCTGCTCTTCCCTGCCCAGGACTTGCTGAACAGGCAGGGTCTGCAGGTTAGCGACCAACTGTACTATCTGCTATGTACGTGTATCTCTATTACCAGTCGGCTTGTATGCTCAGCAGCATGTATTCCCAAACCATTGGTGCCAATTCTTATCACAATAGTGTGACTTAACTGATAATCTATGAGTTAATGTAGTACGAGTGTGAAAAGAGAGGTGTTTCTCTGATAACTAATTAGAATGCTCTGGAAAGATCTGATAAAGGTGACTTACTAAAAATACTGTTTGATGTCAAATGAGGTGTGAGCAAGTTAAATATAAACAATTGGAGGAAAAGTTACTAGAATGTAGAGGTTTGTTTTTTGATAGCCCTGCTTAAAAGACACCAAGTAGAAATCTTACCTAATGGTTTATATATATATGGCTGAAGAAAGAAAATGGGAATTGCAACCACTAGATTCACACATTTGTCAGGAAAATGCCTTGTACTACATAAAAATATTAGATAATGAGTATGCTTTCTTTTTCACATACAAGTTTTTAGCTATCATATATAATTTATTCAATTTTTCTGCTCTTCTAATTCTCTGAGCAATCACCGTGCTAGGTAACAAAGAACCCTGTCTACTGTAAATGCTCAGCTTAAGAAAGTATCTTTTGTTGCTCCTCTTGAGTTCAAAACCTCGAATCACCATTATAGATGTAGTCTTTGCTTAGTCAAGTTGAAGTTCCTTAGTGAATTATACTCCTCTGCATAGAATTTCTGTTGCTTTCCCAGCATCCTCTGCACCTTTTCCCATATATCTGGAGCTATAGTTATATCTGACCTCTCACAGTTCACTGATCACGTCATAGACTTTATTCCTCTGATCATGCTGCTTGGGATTCCATCAACCTCCACCCATATGATCCATCTGTTTGGACCCCTAGCAAAGTCCTCCTCAGATGTTCTACTTACATACATGTGTTGTCTGTGTAGGCATATCCATAGGAAACTCCCTGGGTCTTACAGGAATACTCACAGCGTTACCCCTTACATTGAACGATTTTTAAAAAAACTATTTTATTTATTTATTTTTTTATACAGTAGTTGTCTCTTACTGAGAGTCTAAACTCCTTTATGGGGAGAGTGCATGTATTGATCATTTCTGTCTCCAAATCCTAGCCAATACTAGATATTCAGGAAATGTGTATAGAATGAAGTAACAAAGAGATCAAATTTGTTTCAGGTTGAAGAATGAACTAAGAACTAAAATCTTTAGAGAATAAGGACTCTCTCAGAGGCTGGTGAATTCCCTTGCCATGCCAACTTAAGTTACCTTTTATCCTTTCCTTTTACCATATACATTCCTGAATTTATTGTCTCAACTTCCATATTTCTCATTAATCCTGAACCCACTATATTTCAATTTCAGCTCCTTCAAATTTATGGGAGATTTTTAAGAAGATGATAAATAACTACTGACAGGGAACTCTAGAGGAATTGCACTATCAGATGGTAGATTTGACTAGGTTATATTTAAGGCTCTCCCATGCCCTGATAGCCTATGAGTTATCCTGTAGCAAGTATTAGTTCCTTCCCAAATTCATGGTCCCTTTCACATCCCACCATATGGGCAGTCATCTCTTCCACTCTGTAACCACGACTCTCTGTGGAGCCTCCCTTTCATCACCTAATTAGTGATACATAAGAACTAGTGGGCAGAGTACATGTTTACCATCTTACCTATGTCTTTGCATTCATAGCCCAGGGATGGGCTCTGCAGAATTGAGTTTATCCTGGCAGATGGCTATGGTTGATCATACCTGTGCACATAGCATATTCTGTTTTCTCACATGAACAGAATGACAGAATGCTATGTGTGCATTTCCTACTCTGTAATCATAACCTACATGAAACAGAGAAGATAGCATAAGGATGCATGATGAGATTAGCAAGAAGAAGGTACAGACAAACAAGAAAACACTGGGTTACAACCTGTGGTGGAGTTTTATTCAGAAAGTCTGGGGTGCAGATGGTGCAATGCATCGTTCCTGGGTACAGCTGAGCACAGAGCTGGTAGCATCAGATTTTATGCAAATTAAGCAGTTCTCTAGGACTAAAGGAATATGAGGACAACAAGGTCTTCAGGACCTAATTTGATTGCTAATGTCTGTCATAAATTCTATCACATACTCAGGATTTCCTTATGGTCAGAGAACAGTACTTTTGACTTTGATGAGGAATTTAATGGGGCTGCGAAAATCCTGGAGGTAACCTTGATATCAGTATTTGTAACAGCCAATACAGAGTCCTTCTGCCCTATAGAGAAAATTCTGCTGGTTCTGGCCAATGAGAGAGTATTTCATTTCTTTTTTTTTTTTTAATTATTATTTGCCTAATACACGTTACATAATTATTTTCTACCACAGCTGGTTAAAACACTTTTTTGAGGTCTTGTTTTCTTTGTGATTATATGTGCTGATAAATTTATTTCTCTGGAGCTACGTTGTAGAAAGTAATTTGGTTTAAGATTTCAGTATAAAAAAGCAGGAATTTAGCCACAGGATTTTTCATTATATTGATAGAAGCAAAGTCACTAAAGGAGTTTATATACCGCCCTGAAAATTCATTCCTTGTTTGGCTAAAAAAAAGAATTTTGAAACAGGGTACCAGGAAATCTATTGTTGTTAAGTCTAGCATCAGAAATTGTGTATATGTGTGTGTGCTAGAGAGAGAGAGAATTATAAACAATAATGAACAAAAATATTATGTCAAATATCTATAAAAGGATTGAGACTAGAAACAAATGAACATTTTTGAAAACTTAATAAAAAAGCCAAATCAAGGACATGTGTTCTTAAAGCACAGTTACATCATTAACTACATGAAATTTCAAATTTGAACAATTCTGTGTGTGTGTGCGTGTGTGTGTGTGTGTGTGTGTGTGTTATTCAACACTTAAAACAAAATCTGACTCTAGTACCAGTTATTAAATGAAGGCAACCAACCTCAAGTTTACTCATTAGCAGTGTCTATAACCTGCATTTGGTGGTGACCGATTCAAGTTTATGTCCTTACTTGGAGTGCAAAGATTCCGGTAGATAAAATGATTTGATGAAATTTAGTTATATGATTTAATGCACCAAGAAACGAGTCACATGGAAGACAGAAATTATTATATATTCATAACAAAATTACCCCTTGGCTCTTTGACAGCAGGGAGCAAAATAATTCTGGAATGGAGAGGAATTCAGGTTAGAGTTGAGGGACTTTTCCAGTTACACAATTAGTTTGTGGCCTGAAGGGGCCAGTGTCTTGCCCTAGGCAATGCTATCACTCTCAAGTATTCCAATACCCTAAACAATTCACTCAATTCCTTTCCAAAATTGTATGCATAGATGATAATGCAAGGGAACTGGGGAGCTCCAGATGTCCTATTATTAATATCTGGCAACCAATATTTCATTCAGAAAGTAATGACTTTGGTTCCTTGGACCCTCAGCAAGAAACTAAAACAAATGTGACTACACTTTATAATAAGTGACAAATCTCTCCTTGTTCCCTTTTGGTATTCATTGTGATATCATTAATCAGTGCTGAACTTCTGATAATAAATCTCGATGTTCCCAAGAATGCAAAAATGCATTATTCCTCTGTTGTCCAGTATTCTGTATGCAACACTCTTTGTTAAAAATAACTAGAAGGTTCTAGGAAAACCATTTAGTTTAAATTCAGCTATTCCACTCTTTCACTTTTGAGAGTATCATGACTACCTTGGGATCTCATTAAGAACTGTGAAGATTGCTTTGTCATTTGTCTATTGTCCCTGGAAGAAAAATAAAATCCCTTCTTTTTGATTTTGAACCTGCAGTCTAGAAATGTTTTTTTTTTTCCATTTATATATTATGAATATGTGTGTTTGCCTGCTCTAGTATCCAGTACAGATGATGGACATAAAAAAAAGGGAAAATATGTCCACTTGATCTATTTTCTTATGGAAACATTATCCATCTGTTCTTAATAGTCCGTAATCAGCTGTATTTATTTTTATTTTTTTCTGAAAGAAATTGAGAAAGACAAAATAAAAGATGCATTTAGAATTTGAGAAAAATAGCTCCCTCATCATGAATCTCTACTAGATCAAATTTGTACAGTGTCACAGATCACATCATGAAAGCAACATCAACAGATTAAAATATACTCCTACAATGTGCAATCAAAACAGAAACTGTTGGCATTTGATATCTGAATCTCTTACTTTCCAAATGTATTTTTAAAATCAAAGTAATAGTAATATCTACTTATTAAAAAAGTTAAATGTGTTTATGAAGTAAGATTTAGCACAGAAACAGTTTTTCCTGTACCATGCTCAGGTCTTGCTTTCTTCTTTTTTTTTTTTTTGGAGAGGTTTTGCCATAGGGTGCGTGTGCTTGCCAGACAGACAGAGAGAGACATAGAGACAGAAAGCGAGAAATCCCCCCCCGGGGGGATGGCCACACCGCAATCCCTTTTCCTCCATTCTTCTCTCGGGATTTTGGGCACGCACGCACATGCACCAGGCATGAGTTTTAAGCCACCAGGTCCGGGATGCAAACCGCGGTCGACTACGTGGGAGGCCAGCGACATAGCCATTAGGCCAACTGCTGGTCCCAAAGAATTTTAAAGAGCCCTGCCATTTTTTTTTCTTTTTTATTTATTTATTAATTTTTTTGGTCCTCCTTTCTTAAGGAACCTTATTTAAACTTGTCCAACTGTTTTATTCAAAACTTACTTTATGCTTAAATAAAATTGTTACCGTCTGTTACTTTATATTCTTTTTTCCTAATATTATTTCTAAACAGTTATATCATTCTATTTAAATAAATTATTATCTCACCTTTATATTAGTAATTATGTAAATATTCTTAGCCGATCCAAGTAGTATATTCATTTCTATACTCTCATCACTTTTCTATTACTATACATTTGTTTTTCTGAGAGTTGAAAATTGCCTTTTTTTTCATTTTCTCTCTATCGTTCTCTCTAGTTAGGACTAATTCCTTCCATACTCTCCAATATAAAAATGTCTAAGTACTTTTGTGCACGGTAAACTATATCAGCTAATATATCAATTTGATTTAATTTTTAGCCAAGACACATCTGACATGAGCCCTCCTAGGCTGTATTGTGATGCATAATTTCAGGGTGTAAATCCACAAAAAGTATATTGGAATGGCAACCCCTACTCCCACTCTTACCAAGTTATGTAACACAAGAACACTGTGTTTCCTTGCATATCCTACTTGTTTCAAATTGCACTAGTTTTTCTCCAAACCTGATGTGTTGTTGTTGCCCTGAGTCTTTCCTTTGCCATTATCTTAAATATTTTCTTAATTTCTTTTTGTGTTCTGTTTCCTAAATTTCATGCTTTCCTTATTTTGCTATTCTACCTCATTTTGGTGGTGCTCTTTTCTAGTAGGTTCAAGAAAAGCTTGCAAAAAATGCAAAGTTTGTATGTTTGATATTTTCATTTTACTCACACTTGCTTAGTAGTTTGTTTGGTTAGAAAGTTATGTAGTTTGAAATGTTTTTTCCTCATAATTTATTTATTCATTTATTTTTCAGGTTTTTGCTATAAGCCATGTGTGCTCATGAGAGAGAGAGATAGAGAGAGAGCGAGAGAGAGAAAGAGAAAGAAAGAAATCACCCTCTGGGGGATGGCCACACCAAAATTCTTTCTCCTCTAGGGATTCTGGGCATGCACACAAATGCACCTAGTGTGATTTTCAAGCTGCCAGGTCTGGGACTTGAACCATGGTCTACCATGTAGGAGTCCAGCAACTTAACCAACACACCACTTGCTGGCTTCTTTCTTCAGAATTTTTAAGGCATTTCCCATTGTTGGTCTTGAGAATTGCTGTGTCATGGTGTACTCTGGTTCTTTATATATAATCTTTTATTCATTTTAAAGAAACTCTTTATATCCAGTGTCTTGAAACTTTATGCTAATATGTCTTGGCACAGGGGGTCTTTCAATCCATTCTGCTTAATACTTAATGATTTTAGATAAAATAATTAATCTTTAGCTGTAAAATATATTATTTCTGACATAATTTCCTTCCATTTTTTTCTCTTTTATTACCCAGAACCTGTTAGATGGATGTTTGACTTCTGCATTGGTCTTTAATTTTCTTACCCTTTCTATTTTCCAACTCTCTTCTCTCAATCTTTTTAAAAAGATTTTTAAGGTTTTTTTTTTTTTTTTTTGAGAGATTTTCACTATAGGGCGCGTGTGCTTGCCAGACAGACAGAGAGAGACAGAGAGACAGAAAGTGATAAATCACCCCCCAGGGGGGATGGTCATGCCGCAATCCCTTCTCCTCTATTCTCCTCTCAAGATCTTGGGCACACACACACACGTGCCCGGCATGAGTTTAAAGCGACTGCGTCCGGGACGCGAACCGTGATTGACTACGTGGGAGTCCAATGACATAGCCATTATGCTAACTGCTGGTTCCCAAAAGATTTTTAAGGTTTTTGTCATTGGGCATGTGTGCTCACAGGGGACCACAGAGAAGGACAGTGAGAGGGAAATCATCCTTAAGTGAGGATGCTCATACTACAATTCCTTCTTTTCCTGTCCCCTCCTAAAATTTTAGGCGTGTGCATGCATACACCTGGCATGATTTCAACTTACCAGGCCAAATGTGGGACTTGAACCAGGGTTAATCACCATCATCCCACCTTCTGGCCCCAATCTTTTCTTTTTTAGTTTTCATTTACATAAAATTGACTCAATAAATTTTTCAAACTTTCTATTAAAATTTTTTAAATTTTCTTTCTCTGAAGAATGTTTGAAGCATTGAACTAAAATTAATTGCCAGATGATGGGGATGCTACAGCAACGAGGTCATCCATTTCTCTCTCTTCTGATGAGACTTGAGAATGGTGGAAGGCTCTGGGGTAGCAACCTTGATGGTTTAGGTATGTTCTTGAGGAAGGTATCCACTTTTGACTGTACTGGTGGTTTCTTTTTAAAAATTTTAAAAACTTTTTCCACATTACTCCCAAATTGCATTTTTAAAGTTAATTTTATTATTACTATTATTATTATTCTATTTTTAATTTCTATAGGTCACGTGTGCTCACCACGGAGAGACAGAGCAGGGTCAAAGGAGAATGAGAAAGCAGTCAGCCATATGAAAGCCCCGCGCCTTCACCACCACGCCACCTGCTGGCCCCCACATTGCATTTTACTAGAGGTGAAGGACACCTGGGAAGGGACGTGAGAATTTCATGTGGGTTTTATACAGGTGTACCTCCCAGCCCTGACTCGGTATTGATATCTGGCACTGAGCTTGGTGCTCAGCTTTTTTCCAGTTAATGACTTCCCCTAGGTTTTGAGGATAACTGAAAACAAATGGCGGGCGGGCACACTTTCAGCATTTGAAGCGTTCTTTGCTTTGCTTTCAAGGGTTTCTCTCTCAAGAGTTAAGCATTCTTTTACACTCATCAGAGATGGAAGAGGATGAGAGTCACTCCACCTCTTCACTCTGCAACATATCAGAAGCCATAGCCTCCAAACCCAGGCCACACACCTCAGATCTGAAGCCACAAGTCACCCTTAATGGAAAGACCTGCTCAGGGAGTCTGCTAAACCATGGACAGAGGCTTTCCAAAAATCAACACTTAAATGAGATACTCGTTTCTCTTGTTTCTTCATTTTATTCCGTATTTCTCTATAGCTGGCAAGAGCATCCTGTATCTGCCTGTCGGCTCTGCCATCTCTTCTAATTGATGTCTGTTTTTTCCTAACATCTGTACACCCCAGATGATAGAAACACACAATCCACCACTTTCTTTGCTGTGAGTGTTCTTGGTCATAACTTCTTTCTCTGCCTCAATGTATTTACTTCTTTCTCTCCAATTCGATCAGTTCCACATTGGAAAGCTTCTTGGCCAAAATACAAACACGCTCTTCACCCATGCCCAATGACGGCTGTTTCCTCAGTACTATTTTATTGCCTGTTTTATTAGCAGTAGGATCTTCCTGAAAGCCTTTGAGTGTGTTCATATAGTCCTTGAAAACTTTCGTCCAAATGCATTTCCCAAACTCTCGGAACATTCCACCACGTTGAGTCATTGCTGCAGCCTGAATAAATGTTTGACATAAATACTGTGCTCTCAGCCTGCATCTCCATGTTCCAGCCACACTGGCTTTCTTCTTTCTACCTTTGATCATACTGAGCTCCTGTCTGAGTAAGAACTCCCCTCTACCTCAAATGCAGGTCTCTATACATTTGCACAACACATCTCTTTTCATTCCTACAGCTCAATGCCACCTCCTCAGAGAGAACTTAGATAACTCCCTGTATAGGGCAGTCCTCCAACTCTGGGCTGCTTTACATTACTTTCTTTTTCTTTTCTTCTTCTTTCTTTCTTTCTTCTTTCTTTCTTCTTTCTTTCTTTCTTTCTTTCTTGCTTTCTTTCTTCTTTCTTTCTTTCTTTCTTTCTTTCTTTCTTTCTTTCTTTCTTTCTTTCTTTCTTTCTCTTTCTTTCTTTCTTTCTTTCTTTCTTTCTTTCTTTCTTTCTTTCTTTCTTTCTTTCTTTCTTCTTTCTTTCTTTCTTTCTTTTCTTTTTTTTCTTTTGGAGAGGTTTTTGCTATGGAGCACATGAGCTTGCCAGAAAGACAAAGAGAGACAGAGAGACAGAAAGCGAGAAATCATCCCACAGGGGAAATGGCCGCGCTGCAATTTCTTCTTCTCCATTCTCCTCTTGCGATCTTGGGCACGCACGCACATGCGCCCGGTGTGAGTTTAAGCCACCGGGTCTGGGACTCAAACTGCAGTCGACTACATGGGTGTCCAGCGACATAGCCATTGCGCTAACTGCTGGTCCCTATTTTATTTTCTTCAGACCAGTCACTTACCACTCTGTACTTTGTTTCATTCAAGTTACCGTAACAAAATACCATAAACTGGGTGGGTTATAAACAACAGAAATTTATTTCTCACAGTTCTAGGGACTGGAAAATCCAAGATCAAAGTGCCAGAAGATTCAGTATCCACTGAGAGCCTGCTTCTGGATTCATAATGGTGCCTCTTTGCTGTGTTCTCACATGGCAGGGGAAGTCTCTTTTATGAAGGCACTAATCCCAATCCTGAGGGCTCTAATCACCTCCCAAAGCCTCGTGCCTCAATACCGTCACACTAGGGATTAGAACTTCTGATGTGAGTTTCAGGGGAGTACAGCCATCCTGGTGACCACATCATGTGACATAACCATTTATTGGTTGACTTATTTGCTGCCTCTTGCTCTTTCCCATCCCTCAGTGAAACACAAGCTTCCGGAGAACAGGAACCTCTAATGCTGTAGCCACAGTATCTAGAACAGTGTCAGTAACGCATCGAATATTTAATAAGTATTAAAATGTCACACAGGAAACGTGTATTCTAGCAAATACATTGAACATGGAGCACTGAGAATGAGGGAAAGCAGGGGAGTGTGTTGGGGAAGAATGGTTTATCCAGTAGGGCAAAGATTCTCCAGATGGAAAGCATAAACCAGTCTTCTAGCTAGTTGTCCAGGAGCATTTTTGAACCACTCCCATGGTTCTACCCAAATTTACTTATGGAATAGAGAACAGCAGAAGATAGAATATAATTTGTAAACACTTGTCACAATGTTGGTTCTGATTCTTTTTGTAAGCAGTTTAGAATTTGAGAATAAAGCTAAATTTTTCTTCTAAATACTTGATATCAGTTACTAAAGAATAGTCAGACTATTTTCATAGACTTTTATGTTTTATTAATTAATCCTTTCATGAACTCTGTGAGTTAAATAGAACAAATGGTATCATCTACATTTTATGTGTGAAGGCATGAAGATCAGAGAGGTTAAATTACTTGTTCAAAACTAACATCTTCTAGATACTTTTAGTCTATTAATAGAATTTCTAATTTTTCCAATATTTAAAAAGAAAATAAACATGTAACATTTATTACTATTTTTTTGAAAGGGTTTTTTTTTCTTTTTCTTTTTCTTTTTTGCTATAAGGCAGAGAGACAAAGAGAAAAAGAGAGACAGAAAGTGAGACATCACCTCCAAGGGGGGGGGGTGGCATGCTGCAATTCCTTCTCTTCCAGTCTTCTCTCAGGATTTTGGGCATGCATGTACATGCTCCCCCAGTGTGAGTTCAAACCGCCAGGTCTGAGACTTGAACTGCCTACCACATGGGAGTGTGCCTTAACCACTCACTATGTCACTTGTTGGCTCCAGTACTTACCATTTTAACACCAAGTAACCCTTTTATGAGTACGGGATGTTAGATAAATATAATGTATGCAGTTCCCCTTTTATTTTCTCTGTTCTTTTCCCTCATTGGAGAAAATAGCAAGTTCTGCACTCTTTGTGCCTCAGGAGAGGTACACATTAGAGGTTGCCTGCCATGTACTTTGTTTTCTAAAAACCTGAAGTCCATTAATCAGATTGTGCTGAGTTCTCTGAAAGGAGAGCTTTGAGAAAAATATGAAATTAAAGACTGTTTCCTTCAGATTAAAAAAAGGTTCTTAGAACATGAGAAGGAGTGGAAATGTGTGAGCACTGCAGCTAGAGCTGAAGTCACCTCAAAAGAAAATGGCTATTTCTGTTTGCAATATCATCTCATGCTCCAAGCATGTTGTGAAAACGCCAGAGCCATCGAAGCTGAATGGGCCAGATGAATGGCAATCTGGCACAAAGAAGCGTGAACCAGAAACTACTGGCCGGAGTCAGTGGCTGGTAAGTCTGTGGCTTCGGGGTCTGTTTTGTGGGAGGGACAGATCTCAGGGGAGCAGGAAGGAGAGAGGTTGAATTTTATGCCCACCTCACTGAGAGACAGAGGGGAATTAACACAATTTAAGGAACATGAAGAGATTTGATCATTTTACACATCGTCTTGTCGCAATAACCAGTTACCAGGACCTTAGTAACTTTAAACAACACAAATGCATTATCTTACAGTTCCAGAGGTCAGAAGTTGAAAATGAAGGTGTGGGCAAAGTTGCTTTCTCTCTGGCTGAGGCCGACTCTTGTCTTTCCTACCGTCTAGAGGCTACCTGCATTCCTTGGCTCTTCATTCTTCCATCTTTAAAGCCAGCAAGGCAGGATCTTCAGATTTCAAGAGCCTCCTCTCCTATGTACATGGTCAAATGTAAGAAAATATATTCGCAGGCTTTGGATATTACTGGGATATCTTTGGCAAGAGAGGCACTAATCTACTTACTAAATGTACTGAAAATATCACTTATATCTGCTATATTTCCCAGAATATACACACACACACACACACACAAACACACACACACACACACACACATATATATATATATAATTTTTTTTTGAGATTTTTGTGGTAGGATGTCTATACTTGCAAGATTAAAAGAGTGAGAGAAAGTGAGAAATCACCTCCCAGGGGAGATGGACATGCCGCAATCCCTCTTCCTTCATTCTCCTCTGGGAGAACGGGCTCACATACATAAGCACCCTTCATGAGTTTCAAGCCACCAAGTCTGGTACTCAAACTGCTGTTGGCCATGTGGGAGTTCAACTCCTTAACCGCTATGCCCTCTGCTGGTCTCCAGAACATAATTTTAAGTCTGTGGGGCTAAGACCAAAACCAGATAAATAAATAAGGGTTTATAACTCATAGTTGAGATGTTTTATTATTTTTATTATAAAATAGACCCATGTTTATTGTAACAAATCCAATCAGTAAAGAAAAGGTTTGCAGACAGTCAAAAGTAAAAATTAACTTAAAATACCAAGGCTCACTGAGAGTCACGTTTTTTTTTTTTTTTTTTTTTTTGGAGAGGTTTTTTCAATAGGCGTGCACTCACCAGACAGACAGAGAGAGACAGAGAGACAGAAAGCGAGAAATCATCCCCCAGGGGGATGGCCATGCCTCAATCCCTTCTCCTCCATTCTCCTTTTGGGATCTTGGGCACACACGCACTTGTGCCTGGTGTGAATTTTAAGCCACCGGGTCTGGGACACGAACCACGGTCGATTATGTGGGAGTCCAGCTACATAGCCATTACGCCAACTGCTGGTCCCACTGAGAGTCATTTTTAATACTTGGTGTTTATATCCTCAAATTCTTATTTTTCAAAGAAAAACATCACTCCATGAGCATCTAACACATGCCTCAGTCATACTGAAGACTGCATATTTCTTTGATGGAGACAGAAAGAGAAAAGAGTAGGCTTTCAGTAGTTGTGCCTATTATTCTAGATAATTGGTGAATTCTTTCCTATTTGATTCATTTTGGATGTGAAGTGTAAATTTTAATTTTTTCTGATTGTTAATCCTTATCTTAGTTCAGGACAAACTATTGTCTTGATTGTCGTTTGACTGAAGCTGAATGAACCATGTTGGAAGTCGTGATATTTTATTCCTTTATCTAAGCTTTATAATTAGACTTTATTCTACAGAAAATTTTTTTTTTTTTTTGGAGAGATTTTCACTATAGGGCGTGTGTGCTCGCAAGACAGACAGAGAAAGACATAGAGACAGAAAGCGAGAAATCACCCCCCAGGGGGGATGGGCATGCCGCAATCCCTACTCCTCCATTCTCCTCTCGGGATCTTGGGCACGTACGCACACGCGCCCGGCGTGAGTTTTAAGCCACCGGGTCTGGGATGCGAACTGCGATCGACTACGTGGGAGTCCAGCGACATAGCCATTACACTAACTGCTGGTTTCCAGAAAAATTCTTTAGGAATTGTATTAAATGTATAGAATGATTTAAAGAAAAATTAATTTTTAAAATGATCTCATTTCTTTTTATTTATTTATTTTTAATTTCAAGTTATTTTATACCTTCAATCATGTTATTTAGCTTGCAAAGTGAGTATTCCAACACATGTACATTTCTCTCCAGTTTAGTTGATAATACCATAAACTTATTCTCAACTGACAATACCCCATTTCTTTGTCTCATCAATGCTTTGCCTCTCTATTTTTCTTCCAGTTGTCCTTCCTTAGAATCTACTCCTTCACCCACCCTCTTCCCACACTATATCTGGTATTCACAACTATTTACTGTGTTTCTATATCCTTTAGTCAATCAGTTTCAGTCACAGAGTGTGAACACTCAGTATATAGTAAGTGGGAACATACAATGTCTCTCTTTCATAGCCTGGATTGCTTCACTCAGCAGTAAATCTTCCACATTTATCCACTTTTTGTCAAAAGACAGGGTCTTATTTTTCATGGCTGAGTAGTATTCCATAGAGTATATGTGCCACAGTTTTTCAATCCATTCATCTGTTCATGGGTATTTGGGTTGGTTCCATGTCTCAGCAATTTTCAAAATTGCCACAATAAACATAGCTGTGCAAGCACTTTTCGAATTAAGAATTCTTCTGTCCTTTGTGTAAATACCAAGGAGTGGGATTACTGGATCATATGGTAGTTTTATTTGTAGATTGTTGAGGAATCTCAATAATCTCCACAGTGGCTGGACCAATTTACATTAACACCAGCAGTGTAAGAGAGTTCCCCTTTCACCACCAGCTCTTATGATTTTTTATTTCTTCAATCTTAGTCATTCTGACTGGGGTGGTATCTCATTGTTGTTTTGATCTACATTTCCCTTACAATGAGGGATGTTGAACATTTTTTTCATATGGTTTTTGGCTATTCAAATGTCATTGTTAGAGAGTGGTTTTTTTCAACTCATTCTCCCATCTTTTAATAGGGTTGATCATCTTTTTTCGGAACAGCTGCTTGAGTTCCTTGTGTATTCTGGTTATCAGTCCCTTATCTGACGCATAGTTTACAAAAATATTTTCCCATTTTGAGGGCTGTAGATTTACACAATTACTATGTATTTTGCCATGCAAAAACTTCTTAGTCTGATGTAATCCCACTTGTCTAGTGACCTGTAGTACTATAAGCCACACACTGGCAGGGAGTTCAGACTTAAGCTGGCTAGAAATACACAAAGGCACGTGTGGTGCACTCAATATCCAACTAGCTGAAGGACTGGAAGATCACAGTGTGCAGAGACCTCCATCTGGGATGCCCCTCTCCTTTTCTCTTTCTCTCTCATTTTTATATTTGTACACGCAGGCTCTCTCATAAAGAAACATCTCTTATCACGTATTCCAGTCCTTCAGCTAATCAGATATTGAGTGCACCACAAATACCTTTTTGTGTTTCTAGCCAACTCAAGTTTGAACCTTCTGTCAGTACTACAGATCACTACGCTACTATAGGTACTACAGCAACTGGGCCAGTTTATTCTTTAGGCTTTTGTGTATTTAGTACAAATATAAAATCTTTCTCTTTCTGAAAATGAAGCGTTTTCAGCATTTCAGAAAATAGAAAGCAATCAAATTGAAAAATAAGCCAATGAAAGCAAAGCATGTCCTTTGAAAGAGTAATAAGATAGTTATAATTGTACTAGGACAGATAAAGAAAGAGAAATTTTGAATAAAGTGTGGTTTAAAAAAACACATATAACTAAAAGTAGCAATTTAAACAAATAATCCAACAGTATTTTGTATGTAAAAAATTAACATAAATGTAATGATTTTTTATATTTTTTTGAAGAGGTTTTTGCTATAGGGCATGTGTGCCCACCAGTCAGACAGAGAGAGACAGAGAGACAGAAAGACAGAAAGCGAGAAATCACCCCCCAGGGAGGATGGCCACGCCACAATCCTTTCTCCTCCATTCTCCTCTCCGGATCTTGGGCACACACGCACACACACCAGGCGTGAGTTTAAGCCACCGGGTCCGGGACTCGAACCATGGGAGACTACGTGGGAGTTCAGCGATATAGCCATGACGCTAACTGCTGGTTCCAATGTAATAATGTTTGAGACATACCATATTATCATGACCCCACTATGTGACAATTAGGAGTAACAATCAACTATCTGAAAAGGTGCCAGGCTCAAACTGTTTTACAAATAATTTTGTTCAAAATTCAAAGAACAGTTATTTGTCTTTATCTTTGACAAATTTTTCCTGCCAATGGAAGAAAGGGGAAAGCCACCATCTCCATTTATCTAGGTATGCGGGAATCATTCACCATATTATCACTATGTTAGTATAATTTCTTACAATATTAGAGTAACATAGAACAAGCAAATGAGTACCTCAACAGATTTAGAAAGCCATTTGAAAAAAATCCAACATTTGTTCATGACAAAAAGAAATTTAGAATTAGAAAAGAACACCTTTTTTTTCTTGATAGAATACTCATCAGAGAGAGAGAAGAGAACAGAAAGCACTCCCTATGAGAAATGATCATACCACAATCTCTTCTCCTTCATCTCTCCCTTCTTTCAGGATTTTGGACACTCATGCACATGCACTCAGTGTGTCTCAAGCCACTGGGACAGGAATTCAACTCAAGTGGTCACCACAGGGGCTCCAGCTGCTTTAACAACTAGGCCACAAAGCCAACCCAAAGAGAACATTCTGATAAAGAGTATACATTAAGAGTATATTTAAAATCCAAACTAGGGAGCAGCAGATGATGTAAATGTTATGTTAGTGGACTCCCATTTAGTGGACTGTGGTTTGAATCCCAGACCTGGGGGCTTAAAACTCACACTGGGTGCAATGTGCCTGCATGCTCAAAATCCCGAGAGGAGAAGGGAGGAGAAGGAATTGTGGTGTGGTCATCCCTTCTGGATGGTAGTTTCCTGCTTTCAATCTCTCTGTCTCTCTGGTGAGTGTATGTGTCCTATAGCAAAAATCTCTCTAAAAAAGCCTAACTAATGGTATGAGTAGTACAATGTTACTTTTTTTTTATAATGTTACTTTTGAGACATGAAAAAAAAAACCCTTGTATTTCTTCCTAGTTTTGAGAACAATTGATAAGCTAACACATTAAGCCCAAAGACAAACAAAATACAGCATATTCTCGAGCCTGATTTCTAAATGAAGCCATATTGGTTTTCAATTCTTTCTTCTTGTGTTGGACTTGCTACCCAAATACAGGCCTTCCTCTGCCCATTTCTATATGAGTACTTTGTGAGTGATCATGTAATCTGGGATTCCAAAGGGAAGGAAGTTTTGAGGAAGAGTAGCCAAGAAGAATCAGTTAAAGCATGCTGAGTTCCTTCTAAATTCCTTAATTTTATAAAGTGGCAACAATAGCTGGAGTTACACAGTGTTAAAAAAGTAGAAAGCCAATAAAAGTTAAGAATGATGGATAAGGGTATCCCTTAACTTTTTTTTTTTTTTTTAAGTTTTTCCCTTAGACAGATGCACTTGCTGGAGCAGGAAAGAGACAAAGACAGTGAGAGGGAAAGTGAGATATCATCTTTCAGGGTGGATGGCCATGCCACAATTCCTTCTTCTCCATTCTCCTCCCAGGACCTTGGGCCATCTGCTGTTCCCAATCCTCAACTCTTTTTTGAAGCCAGGTACAAGGTAGTGATTCCTTATAACATTATACCACTTGTTCAATATTATATTGTGTAATATGGGTAATGGACTAAGTAATCAAAAATAAATACAATTTAAGAAACTGACAAAAGACAAAAGTAATTTTTTATTTACAGATAATATAGCTATCTATGTATGTTCTAGCTTATTCTGTTACAAATAATAATAAAAAATACCCCATTCTGGGTAATTTATAAAAATGGTGGATCATTCAGCCTCTGCATTGGGAACTCAAGGTCTAGGAGCCACATCTAATGAGGGTCTTGGTGCATTGTGACTTGGTGAACAGGAGCAAATGGACCTGTTTCTATGTGTCTTGTTCTGGTGTCATTCCTTCTCCTTACAAACACACTAGATTTGGGTCACTGGGGTCTTGCCCTGGTCACTTTATTCATTACCTTCTCCCAATGACTCTACCTTTCAACAGCAGAGTCAGGTTGAGTTTTTACCTTCTTAATCCTGTCACAACTAAATATCAACACATGAATTTTGGAGGGACATTCAAACCATATCAACATACAAACCAGAGAAAAAAATAAGGTGTTAGAATCATTAAGACAAATCCAGAAAATTGCTGGTTTTATTAACAACTTTCGAAGAAAGCTATAAAAAGCATAAAAGACAATCTGAACAAATGGAGGTTGATGAGAATATGAAGTTCATAATGATGACAATTTTCCTTCGAATCATTCTGTATAGTCTATGTGGTTCTAATTACCATTCCAAAGGACTTGTTTTCCTGTAGAAATTCACAAACTTATTTAAAAAGTTATATTGGTAGTAGTGGTCTAATAATAGTTAAGTAAGAAAATACAATAATATGAAGATTGGTTGATTAATGAACTCAGAAGGACATTCATGCTTAAATGGGGAGTCGATGTTTTTCATGTGCACTAGGGAAGGAAAGAACATAATAACTGATGGTGATACAACTGGCTTTCATGGAAAATAGAAAGGTTACTACCACACTATATACAAAAATAAATTATGCAAGTTATTGAGATAATGTGAAACATAAAGCTTTAATATATTTAGTTTATTAGAGGTTATTTTTATACTTTGATATAAGAAATAGTCATTAAACATGACATTGAAATTACAAAGAGAAAGTTTTATAAGTATATCTGTTTCAAAATTTTAGTATTGTGAGAATATATTTTTAAGGGACCAGTAGTTAGCATAATGGCTATGTCGCTGGACTCCCACGTAGTTGACCGCGGTTTGCGTCCCGGACCCGGTGGCTTAAAACTCACGCTGGGCGCATGTGCGTGGAAACACACTGGGCACCTGTGTGTGCGTGCCCAAGATCCTAGTAGGAGAATGGAGGAGAAGGGATTACAGTGTGGCCATCCTCCCTAGGGATGATTTCTCGCTTTCTGTCTCTTTCTGTCTGGTGAGCACATGCACCCTGTAGCAAAAATCTCTCCAAAAGAAAAAAGAATATATTTTCAACAACAGGAGTGAGGCCTTTAACTGCCCCCAAATTCCAACATTTTTGGCAGTTGTCTTGGCATTTTCATTGGCCCTTAACTTTCAGACAGACTATATTCAAAACACTCTGCTTCTCATGCATAATTCAGTGTTTTCTGAAGGTCTATCTGTCGTGATAGTCTTCAAAAAAAGAAATCTCTTTTCCTCATTTTTTTACTAGGGCTATGATGAACTGTTTCCTCTGAAGATTCAAAAGTAGGAGCAACCATTCCTGATAACTTGAGTAGTACAGTTTTAGGGAAGGGTCCTTGGGTTTAACAAACAACTGGTACCCAGTTGGTTGCTTGGAAAAAGCATTATTCTTTTCCTGGATGATCTGGTTTAGCTCATAAAGATACAGGAAGCCCATTTACATTTGAAAATTTTTATGAGACCAAAAAAATTGCTACTTTTTAATATAAGCATATTTGATGAAATATTTTGAACATGCTATAAAAACTTATCTGAAATAAAATTTAGTAGAGTGCAGTAGTTCCCCTAGTAATACTACTTGTGTTTATATAAAGTTCTCACTATTGTTCACACCTAAGTAACTTGGGTAAATCAGAGATATCTATCTTCTGAACCATAAGTAGACACTTTTTTAAAAATATCACTCACCAGCCCAGAAAATGGCTCAACTCTAGACTTCCATATTAATTTTATTGCAGAAGAACAAAACCTTTCATTTTTCATTAAATCCTCCCAAATGATTCAGACAAAAGTGATATTTTACTTAGCTCACCAAGATTACAAAAAATATTCATATCATTAAAAACTACAATTTGAATTTAGCTTCTAAAATGCTGAGAGTCATTGATTCATCCATTGTCTCTGAGAATGCTTCTCCCAATTTTTTTTTCCTCATTCTCCACATACCCACATATATATGCGTACCATTATTACTGGCAAGTCTGTTTGACTATCAAGTTTTATATTCCAAATATGTTTTAGATGTGTATTATGCAAAAATCAGGGAACTGTTACCTTACAACATAGCTCACAAAAATCAAATCAGAACTAAAGAATTTAAGCATTCAATACATTTTGAGTTCAAGCAATTTAAGATTCTTTTCCATATCTATGTTTTTGTAATTTCCAGACAATGCTTCAGAAGTGATTGGATTATTCTTGGCAATCTTCATGTCCTACAGCATGATTTTACAGTTTTAAATTACCCATGAAGGTAAACATAATAAATAATAATTTGGCCTTATGGAACTTAATTATGGAAGTAGTAAGACTGGCTATACTTTCTGAGCTAATGAGAAAAATACATAACATAAAGGCTTGAAGTGAATTCTCGGAATTTCCTTTTTGCCATTCAAAGAATGATATGTTATGCTACATAGTAAAGGGACATTAAATTTACAGATAGAATTATGGTTGATAACCTTCAAATAAAGAGATTATTCCATATTATTTGATGGGCTCAGTGTAATCACAATAATTCTATAAGGGGGAAAAAGAAGAAGTGTCAGTGTCAGAGAGAGATTTGAAACTATTATGCTGCTAATTTTGAAGATGGCAAAAGGGACGACAAGCCAGAAATACAGGTAGCCTTTAGAAGCTGGAAAGGGAAAGAAGAAGGGTTTTCACTTTTATCATCTCTCATAGGAAGGAGGCTCTCTTGGTACTTTGGTTTTAGTCAAGTAAGACCCTTTTTGGACTTCTGACCTCCGGAACTATAAGATAATCATTTTTTGTTGTTTGAGGTCACTATGTTTCTGGTAGATTTTTACAGCAGTCATAAGAAATCAATATAATACATAAAAGACAAAAGATTTTTCAATGCTTAGGCTAAAATTTCTCTCTTCAATGATAGTATGTTGAATTGGTATAGTCAATTTGTAGCCGCCATTTATTGAGGCTTGCTGTCCTTAAGTACTTTTCTAAGCACTTTACATATTCCATTTTATTTCATTTCATTTCTCCCCAAACCAATCAGGTCAGTTATTATTATGCTCCTTTATGGATAAAGAGACTGAGCTTAAGAGAGGTGAATTCATTTGCCTGTCGTTGAAAAGTGAAATAGATCTATCTGAATTTGAAAGCTCTTAAGTGTTAAATTATACTTTGTCCTCATTAGTGCAAATAGCTGATGTGTGATGTGCACATACTTAAACAAGTAAGTTTTTTTTTTTTCTTTTTTTTGAGAGGAGGGGATAAAATGTTCTCAAGGATAGGAAGATGAATGAGGACAATGGAAAACTTTGGTTAAGAGAAGTTTCCCTTATATCCTTTATAATTTTACAATCTGGGTAAGCATTTCTAAAGAGACACTTTAACATGTTTCCTGGTGTGCTAGTATTGAGATATATATTTTACATGAGTTGGAAATTGTAACTTGCTTCATACTAATGTGGGCATTTTGTTATATATTGAAAGATTTTGGCATTAATTCCAGTTGTGACTTAAACTTCTGTTGATTGTACTTTGGATCCTGATAAAAATGTAAGACATGGATATGACCCTGAATGTGAGATTTCTAGAGAAATAAATCAATGGATAATCTAAGTCGTTCACAGGAGTAGCTATCACAGAGAACTGACTAAAACAAAACTTATTTTTGCACAGCCTTAACTATTTCATCAGGGCTTGCAAATGGAACAAAGGATTCGAAGGAAATTGTTTCATTAGTAGATTTCAAAATTCCCTAATACTTTTAACTTAATTTTATTCCATTGAAATTTATTTTGGAACCATCAGGAGCCACGAATCTAATGTCTTCTGTTCCATTCTTCTGTTTGATGTTTTGCTTTGTCTCCTACTTGAATGCAATCTTCTGGAGAACAGGTTATGTCTCATTATCTCTTTATTCTCAGAGAACATGGAGAAACTGCAATCAATGATAATTTTGTATGTCATAAGCAGGCATAGTTTATTTTACTTATAACTGGTATTTCAGAAAGTATTAAGATCCTGAGGAAAAAGAAATTGACTGATTATTAAGAGAATCAGTTAAACTGCTCTAGTAGGGGTCAACAGATGGTGTAGTGGTTAAGGTGCTAGACTCCCAGATGGATCCCTGAACCGGGCAGCTCATTTTCTCATTTTTTTTTTTCTCTCTGTCTCTCTCTGGTGAGCACATGTGCCCTATAGTGAATTTAAAAATAGTATAATAATAATAAAAATTAAAAAAATCTTTAATAAATGAATAAATTGCTCTAGTACAAATCTTTTTTCTTTCTAATTTTCTTTTTATGGATTGAATGCAGTTATTTATTTCTTGCTTCAAAAAGTGGTGTTGCATTGGATGGATGATGTTCCTATCTTCGCTAGAATGAATTTCAAGAACTTTCATTTTCCAATTGTGAAACTGAATGTGTATGTTTGCCCATTGTACATGAAAGAAAATGTGACTCAATCTGGCTAAAGCAGATTGGCTCACCTGGCTGAAAAGTCCTAGGGTATAGCTAGGTTCAAGGCCCAAAGCTATGTCATCAGAATGCAACTTTTTAGTCTTTCAGCTTCACCTTCTGCTGCATCGGCTTTATTCCTATAGGAGCATCAATCTTATTATACTGTCACGAATCTTAAGGGGAAAGAGAGCTTGTCTTCTTAATTTAAAATCTGTTCCTGTAGTTGGTCTACTCTGAATCTTGTGTTTTCTGCAAACCAATTCTTAAACTGGGCAGTTGAAAATCCTGATTGACTAAGCATAAATTATACATTTCATAGCTCAGGATGGATTCAGCCTTATACTCTAAATACAATAAGAGTAGGAATATGATTATTGTAAAAAGAGTGGATGGATTTGAGGCTGCAAAATCAACAAATAATCACTGGGTCTAATTTTTCATGACCTTGCTTTACAACCATAGTGTGAAGAAGAAAACAGTTAAACACTTGATTATTTTGACAAATGGCACTGGGCACTCTCAGTGCCTGGTTAGAATGAGTTGAGTTTAGTGTCTCTTTTGAGGATTGTAGAAGTTATCTGACCTTTGTAAGAATAAAAGTAACACCACTGACATCAGCTTAAATGAAACTAGTTCTCCCTAATCGAATGAAAAGTTGCTGAACAATGCCTCTTCTACAAGCAGATTACAATGAAAGATGACACACAGAAGAATTAAAGTAGCTGTTAATTTTAGATTCTTGCTAGTTTTAGTTACAAGAAAGAATTTAATTAACTTCAGTTTGGTTAGATAGTAGAATAGAACATCTGCTTTCTTGATCTAGAGGGAGTAAAAATCAAAGTTTTGAGCCATTAAAATGGAAGGGTTGGGAATCCCGATTGAACTTTATAGCAGATGAACAAGTGCAGGAATATCACTTTCCTGAAGCCATCTAGATGACTAGCTTGACTTGTTTTGGACTGGTTTAATGGCAGAATGATTTCATTATTAATAATGTAAAACCCTAATCAGTTTCATCTTTATTTATAAGTGCCATGCTATTTGAAATTATGTAGTAACCTTCTTAGAGAGAAAAAGATTTGAGGAAAGCAAGGTTAGTAACTTGGTGACCAAGTATATTTACTCACTGAGGCAAACTTTGAATCAATTTCTGTTAAATGGCCATGTGATTGGGATTCAAGGAAATGAATCTGCATTACCATTTACATTCTCTTGCTAACTGAAGTCAAATAAGTAAGATTTAAGCATTACATTTGGTGCTCGGATATGTATAGTTATCTGGTTTGATTTCTAATCCACAGAACTCCTTGATGTGCCAGTAGGATGTTCTGAGAACTCAGCTAGCTAACAGAAAAAATGGTACACAATGTATAAGACACTCCTCTGAAATCCAGTTCAATGAAAGATAGTGTTTAAGGCTCCCTGAATGAATTACAGCCTGGCGAGAGACTGCCATAAAAGCAGCAAAACCATTAGCATAGACAGTAGAAATGCTAGGCTGGAATGCTTTTATATGCCAGTTTAATGTTTGTGATTATGTGGCACAGATTCAGTCCTTCGTAAACCTATTTCTATGGTAACAGGGAAATGCTGAAAGCCCATAACATGTAACTAAGACTTTTGAAAATTCTGACTGGTCTGAAGAACACGTTATCTTCTTTTAATGCACAAATTTGAGAAATTGAAAATTACTGAATAACATATGAAGTAGAAGATCTGACATCTTATATTTAAGCTTGCTGAAAGCCTTATTTGATAGCTTATTAAATGCAGCTGGTATATTTAAAAGTAAGACTAGAGGGGAAAAAGAGAGTAGAGTCTGTAAAATGCTTTAGTCCAAATAAGCCTTCAGCACTTTGGCAATAGTAAGGAAATGTAGCCA
>NW_006159528.1:624279-689674 GCF_000334495.1 Tupaia belangeri chinensis | reverse complement strand
AATTTAGCTAATCTTGCTGCTGAAATGTACTATTAGAATGCCTTACAGTTTTTGAATGGGATATTGTGAGATGTAGCACAGATCAGAAACAAAACAGAACCCATGGAAACTTTTAATAATCTGATAGCCTTGTAAACAATTTCTTCAGAAATTAACTTTGGGGACTTCTGCATTCATTTTCTCATAACAAGGGTGCATCGATTATTGAATGGCTGAAAGCACACAATGCCTATTGATCTGTTCATGCATAGCCACTTTCACCCAGCAGGAACCTTGCTGCCAGCAACTTACTGTTAAATAGGATCACTACTCATTAAATTACAATGACCAGGGGCAATGGTCAAGGAAAATCAAATTGCCTTGGTTCTTCTTGGTGGGAAGCATGGCTGTGGACTCTCAGTGGCTTGCTTTCCCTAGTGAAAGTTGATCTGAAGAATACACATGATTGCTTCAATGTCTACAATTCAGTCAACAAGACCCCAAACTTGGGGGGTTCTGACTGACATTGGCCCAAATTTTATATCATAATGACAAATAGCTTTAAAGAATCTTTATTAAGCTATATATATTGGATTGCTGAAAAAGTCATGACATATATATATATATATATATATGTATATATGTCATATATATATATATATGTTTTTTTAAATCAAAGCAGCTGATATTTTGTGTGGCAGTCCATGGATCATTGATCCAAGGGATTGAATTTTAATGTTATTCGATGTCAGCATACTGATGTATACACAAACCTATACTTTTGCAATGAAAACAGAGCATGTTTTGTAATATGTACTATGTGTATATAAGGTAATCGTTTATAAATCAGAGAGACCAAGGTAATTGTCTCTCTTGGTTTTATAAGCTAATGGGATTTGTTATTGTGGGTTTTTGTTTGATTGTATTAAGGCAGAAAAAGAATGCAAACAATCAGCTTAAGAATGATTGAATTTTTTTTTTTTTTGAAGAGGTTTTTCGCTATAGGGTGCATGTGCTTGCAAGAAAGACAGAGAGACAGAAAGCAAGAAATCATCCCCCAGGGATATGGTCACGCCACAGTCCCATCTCCTCTGTTCTCCTCTCTGGATCTTGGACATGCATGCACACATGCCCAGTGTGAGTTTAAACCAGCAGGTTTGGAACTCGAACCGTGGTCAACTACATGGGAGTCCAGTGACATAGCCATTACTCTAGCTGCTGGTCTCAAGAATGACTGAATGTTTTTAAGAATCACCAAAAGTTTTAATGTTGTTTAGATTAAAGCTCATAAGAGAATAGGAAGAGGTAGAATGTAGACATATTAACATTTTCTCCAAAGTTAAATATTATTAATGCTGTCATTCTTGACCAACATGAGGAAAATTGATAAGGACCTTGTTACTTTCTTCCTGTCTATACTTAATTCTCTTATCATTTAACCTATATTTTCATTTTATAATCTTGTAGTTTTTCTCTTTTTAATCCATTTGCTTATACATGGACACTTGGTATGTGTATTAAATCTTTCTTTAAGAAATCCAGAGGCCAGGTAATGATAAAATTTGGGAGTCCAATATTCCTACTTAAATGACATACCACTCCATTTCTGCAAGACATCTCCATTTATACGTGTTTGTTCATTATGAATTTGTTCCTAGTAGAAAGAGCATGTATTTACTGAATCCATCTGAGAACCTGGGGCCAACTCACAAAGTTCCTGTGTTAAAGTGTCAGGACCATAGTCAGTCACAAAGCCTAAGTTTGCTGTCCTTCTGGGCATCATGTAATCTAGCTTCTATTGTATTTTCACTTCTAGAACCATGTTTAACTCCCAGTCTCCCATCTCTTTGAAGTTTCAATATTTTTAAGTTTTTTTACAACAATTTTTTTTCACAATAGAAAATGTGACAGAGTCTGTGCATATGCATGAGCGCAAGCAAGAGAGGTAACGCCCTCAACAGGGTCTCGTCACACCATGATCCCCTTCCTCCTGGCTCGAGTTAGTCAGGATTCTGGGCACCATGTCTGCCATGTCTTAGGTTGATTCAAGACCCAAGCCGGAGGTCAGTTACGTGGCTTCTAGGCACTGCCACGATATGCTACTGTCAGTGTCACTTCAGTTACTGCTGAATGTCTTCATTTTGGTGTCCCCCTTAGTTCCGCATGTCTACCTGAACTATTGTAGCCAGTTAGAAATGCGGGGATCCCTTTTTACTCTTAATTAAGCCCTTAGAGGCTCTAGCCTTTGATTTCCTTGATGCCATTCTAGTGATCTTTCTAGCCCAGCATGGTATCAGTTTTCATGTTGTCTCTGCATCGATATCATTTCCTGTGCTCACAATGAGGCTTGCTTCCCTTTGGAGTCTCCAGAAGAGGTCCTTCAAGCTTCCTCCTGACTGTCCTCTCTGCAGAGACAACTTGTCTCTTCACTGCCTCTAGTATTCCCTTCTGAGTTACTTTGCTTTGATCTCTTCCATCACTTTGTATCTGATTTATTATATATCTAATTGTACATTTATTTATTGTTGGTTTCCTTCCTGTAGGACATTGAATGACTAATTAAATGAAGAAAGGGCAGAGATTTGAGGGTTAAGAAATTCATCACAACCTCATCTGCACTGAGATTAGGACCATCCATTGACAATGAGATTGCCTCAACTGTAATTCATGGGTGTCCAAGAAAGACAGAACAACAAGAGACCAATTTCTGTCCTTGAGAACTCAAAAATTGTTCTTAAAATTATTTTCACTTGTGGGACCAGCAGTTAGCGTAATGGCTATGTCACTGAACTCCCATGTAGTCGACCGTGGTTCGCATCCCGGACCTGGTGGCTTAAAACTCACGCTGGGTTCATGTGTATGCGTGCCCAAGATCCTGAGAGGAGAATGGAGGAGAAGGGATTGCAGTGTGGCCGTCCCCCCTGGGGGTTGATTTTTTCCTTTCTGTCTCTCTGTCTCTCTCTGTCTGTCTGGTGAGCGCACACACCCTATAGCAAAAATCTCTCAAAAACAATTATTTTCACTTAAACAGTCTCACATTGGTACTCACTGGGCCCTTCTTATTTATTTATTTTTTTTGGAGAGGTTTTTGCTATAGGGCACGTGCACTTGCCAGAAAGAGAGAGAAAGACAGAGAGAGATAGAAAGCAAGAAATCACCCTCCAGGGGGGATGGCCAGGTCGCAATCCCTTCTCCTCCATTCTCCTCTTGGGATCTTGGGCATGCATGCACATGTGCCCCGTGTGAGTTTAAGCCACTGGGTCCAGGACGTGAACCACTGTAGGCTGCATGGAAGTTCAGTGACATAGCCATTACGCTAACTGCTAGTCCTCTGGGCCCTTCCGATAATTTATGGTTAAATAGACAGATATTGTGAATCATCCTGAAAAACAATAAAAAGTGGAAGCTAGTAGAAGGACATATTCCTTTGGAGAGTAATATAGCTAGCACTGCTAAGGAAGAGAGTATATAAAGCCTTGTCTTACTCCTGGCCTGAACTACTAATGCTCAATCTTGCACTATTGTTTGGGTATAAAATATTAATGGGCAGGGACCAGCAGGTAGCATTGTGATTAAGGTGGTGGACTCCCACATGACTCGCCATGATTGGAATAACAGACCTAGTGGCTTGAAAATCCCTCCAGGTGTGAGTGGGTACATGCCCAAAAATCCCAAGAAGAGAATGAAGGAGAAGGGATTGTGTCACAACCATTCCCCCCAGGGGGTGATTTTACACTTCCTCTGTCTCTGTCTTTGTCTCTCTCCAGCAAGCATGCATGGGGAGTGATTTTGCACTTTCTCTGTTTCTATTTCTCTCCAACAAGCACGTGTACCCTAAAGTAAAAAATCTTATATATGTGTATATATATATGTATATATACACACACACACACACACACACACACACACACATATATATATATATATATATATATATACACACACACACACATATAAATGGGTGAGTGTTTTGGTAATGTAATGTTTGACTATTTTTTTTCTTTTCTTTAGATATATTTGCTATAGGGCACATACACTTGCAAGAGAGACAGAGGCAGAAATTGAGAAATCACCTCCCAGGAGGGATGGTCACACTACAATCTTTTCTCTTCCATTCTCCTCTCAAGACTTCGGGCATGCACGCACACATGCCCAGCAGGTTTAAAGACACTGGATCCGGGACTCGAACTGTGATTGGCCATGTGGGAGTCCAGTGCCTTAATTACTACACTATCTGCTGGACCCCCAATGTAATGTTTGACATATTTAGCATTTATTTTACCATGAGTCTCCATAGCTACTAGCTCTTCGTAGTGAGCCTCATGTAGATTTCCTATTGAAGAAACACATACCATGGTCACTTATAAGAGAAAAAAAAAAAAAAAAACCCACAAAGGAGAGATCATTGCTTAGTCAGGGAGAATTTAAGGATGGGAATTTAAATGCAACAAATAAAGTGAGCTATTTAGGAATAATTGGTCAAATGGAACATTCAGCCTCAGTTGAATGATTTTAGATTATGATCCATGATTTCATCTCAGAAGTTAAATATTGCAAACCTTTGTGAATTTTTCTAAAGTCTAGTAAATCAACCAACAAAATGAGGAAAACTAAGCTGGTTAAAGTATAAAAAGATGTTAACACATCAAAGTTCGTCTGGGGATATGAGCAGATGTTCCAGAAAATGTCTGGAGCGGATGGTTCTTCCCCTTTGCTGCCCATCTTTTCCTCCTAGGAGTTGTGATGCTTCCACTCTTGGGATTCTTTCCTCCTTGGTGTTTTTATCCAATACTTACCTATACTGAGGGTTTCTTCAGGAAACTCTTCCTGTCAGAATTTACACTGAGAAATCTCTTTCATAACATTTGATAGACATTACATTATAACTCAGATCTCCAAACTTTAGATACTTCATTCCTCCACCCGATATTCCATGTTAGTGGGTAAAAACCAGGTTGGCTTTTCTTTCTCCTCCTTCTTTTTATTTTCTTCTCTTCTTCCTTTTTATTATTCTTCCCCTATTTCTTTTGACAGCTAGCACAGTGATATAGCTAAATATGTCTTCTTTGTTTTAAGGTGCTTAATACAGTTTGAGGAACAGATGACAAGTTAAAAAGTTTGGACTTGGATTTTAATGAATTTTCTGCAACCTACTAGTTCTTTGACATTGGGTTAGTTCCTTCTCTTTCCTTTTCAGTGACCTCTTTAAAATAATATACATTTAATGTTGATGTGAGAATTAACCTTGTTAATGTGTAACTTATCTGACATACAGAATGTACTCAGCCATGTCCTATTTCTTCTTCTCATCTTGATTTTACTCATTTGACATTGTAATGACCCTAATTATTTGTTTGGGTCATGAAAATGTGGTGGATGAGAGATTTTAAATGAGATTTTTTTGGCTGATCTGTGTAGTTCTATTTTTAAGTATTTGGGAAGGTGGGATATAAAGGGGAATTTTAGTCAGGTAAACGGTCATTTAGTCATTAAAATCATCATTTTGAAAAACATAAATATTTTTCTTCCTTTATTAGTTTCCTTTTTTCTTTTTTCCTCCTTTCTTCTCTGTTTCTTTCCCTTATTATACCTGCTTTCCTTTTGAAAGCACAACATTTACACTCAGAGACAAAATATAATTTAAAACTTAAACATACTGATTTAAAAAGTAAGTTTATATGTAATTGAATTTTATAATACCTCAGACTCTTCCCCTCCCACAAAGAGGTCAGTAATTATTTTGGTTCTTCCTTTGGTCTGAGAAATATGAGTTAGTATGCACAATTATTTTGACTAAAAAGTTGCATTTTCCAAAAACTCAGGACTGTGAATTTGAAACTATACCTAGCTCTAATTAGGCACATCTTGCTATCATCTCCAATTTTATCGAATTCTAGAAGTTTGTCTTGACATTTCTTTCTTAGATTTTCAACTGTTGATTTACATTTTGGATAATGTACAATATTAACTTCAATTTTCCCAAATTGAATTTAATTTTACTTTTCTCTCATATGTATATATTTTTTATTTTTCACTTTGATTCATTAGTGTAGCCTCTTTGTCCTTACTGAAATTTGTAATATCACCCAATTTAACATGAACTGAAAATTTCATAATCTTTCTTTCAAACCATTATTAATGGAGGTAAATGATACAGATTTATTTGTAGTCCTTTAATCACTTCTCTATTTAACTTATTTTCATTATTTTTCTTTGTTTGTAGTTCTCTAAATAGTTTTTATTCTATAGTGTCATATTTTATGGAGACCAAGTTAAATTAATTTTCGAGTATGGGAAATTAACAAGCTGTTACCAGAATCAGAATGTATCATCTTTCTTTTTCCTTTGTTTTAGCAAAATAGAGATGTGAAGAAATTGGAGTTCTCTCTTAAATGGACCATAATTTCTTTTTCTTTTTAATTATTTGTATCTTTCAAGTTGCTTTTTATTTGATTATTTCAGAATTGAAATCTTTTTGATGCCGAGAGACTATAGTTAGGGCTAGTATGGCTATTTGCTTTTATTCAATTTGAGCACTATGGTTAATAACATTTTTGAGAAAAACTTAGTTGATCTTTATAATTAGTATAAGGGAAGAGGCCTATACTTTGGAGACTCTAAAATAACCTTGTATGATTTAGAAACAGTTTTCCTAATTACTGGACTTTTTTCTTTAACTTTGACAATAATATTTTTTCTAATTTTTTCTCATATTTATACAAACATGTATTTAATATTGATCCCATGACCTAATTTTTCTCTCTGGGCTATTTTTATTTTCTAAGAAAGAAGATGCATTTCAAAATACCTAAGGATTATATTAAATTAAAAAAGTATTTCCAGCATTAAAAACTTAGTTGCAGCTCATTGCACCCCATCCCCCTTTTTTTATCCAATCTTTTGGAATACCTTTGCCTAAAGCAAGCTCCTTTTTATTACTTACTTACCAGTAATTAAAATATATGCATATATTTTCATCTGAAGCTGGAATTTCTTTCCTCAGACTTAATGTGGATGCTTATGAGTAATTGTAAAATCCCAACTTCCAGTACTTCAAGGTCAGCCTCCTCCTAGAACAAGTCTGAATGGAAAACAAACTGTCTGGGAAGGGAACATAGCCAGGTGTGATTTGATAGAAAGGCGGCAGCTAACCTTAGTCTCACTTTATATTCATCATTTTAATTGCTATATGCTGAATTCTTATTACTCTTTGCCCTTGCCACTGTTGATTTTTTTTAATTTGATTTCTTTGATATTGATTTTATCAAATGTTTTGTAAGAAGTAGGACATTTCCAGATTATTGCGGTCTTTTATTATATAAAGCACCAATTGATCAGAGATTTAGAATCAGGGATCTCTTTGAGTTTATTTTTTAAATGTATTTCAATTTATTATACATTCAGTGATAATGTATATCATTACAGTGTGCAAAATGAATTTATTTTGGAACTTTGAGTTTCCTAATTCCTTGGTGTAAATGGGTACTTCTCTATATTTAAAAATATGCTTTCTATTTCTATTGCTCAGTGATAGTCTTATTTGAATTTTAAAAATACAAATAAATCAGGTTGCCTTTAAAGCTCCTAACCTTTAAAAAAATCATTTCTTTTGAATAATTCACAAATCTCGTTGATCCAGGGAAAATGAAAGGTAGTTCCAAAATTACCGAAGGGAGTACTGTATCAGGAAAACTAAAGAGAGATAGAACTTAGTGAACAAAGAAACAACTAAGAAAATGGCTAAGAAAATGGCAGGGACAAATCCATAAATATTGATAGTAATGTTGACTGTTAATGGGTTAATATTGCCAATCAAAAGACACAGACTGGTTGAATAGATTAAAAAAAGAACCTTTATTTTCTTCCTACAAGAAATGTACCTCATGCATTTCTTTCTAAGACATACATAGACCAAACATAAAGGGCTGGAAAAAGACATTGCATGCCAATGGGAATCAAAAAAAGGTTGGAACTGTGATACTGTTATCAGACAAAATAGGATTTAAGATAAAAACTGTAAGCAACAAAAAACATTGTTTAGTACTGAAAGGGCTAATTCATAAAGAAGTTGTAACACTTATAATTATCTATGCACCCAACTCAGGAGCACCTAAATACATGATAGAAAGACTGCTTGATCTAAAGGGAGGGATAGGCTCCAACACACTGATCATTGGGGAATCTCAATACCCTGCTATTTCCTTTAGACAGGTCATCTAGACAAAAAGTAAGCAAAAATATACAAGATCTAAATGATTCTATAAATGAAATAGAATTGAGAGATATCTAGAATTTTACACCAAAAAAACACACACAATATATGTTTTTTTCACCCTCACATGAAATTTTTTTGAAGATTCACCATGCGATAGGGCACAAAACAAGCCTTTACAAATTCAAAGGCATAGAAACTATATCCAGCATCTTCTCTGATCATGATGTTAATTTCAGAAATAAAAAAACACTTGAATATACACAAACATATGAAAATAAAGCAATCTACTCCTGAATGACTTTGTAAGCACTGAAGAAATGAATTGAATCCAATGATAAGCCCACGAGTTTCTACAATCTATGGGACACAAAGGGGTGTTCATAGGAAGTAGTGCATTTAAGAAAAGGATGGAAAGGAGGCAAATAGACAACTTAACCCATCTTAAAAAACTGGAATAACAACAAGAAAACCAAAATATGTCAGGAGAAAAGAAATAATAAAGATTTAAGCAGAAGTAAATAAAATAGAAGATAAATGAACTATACAGAAAATAAATGAAACCAAACGTTGTTCTTTGAGAAGATAAAAAAAAAAGATATCCTGTTAACTAGACTAATTAAAAAGAGAGAAAGGAACCAGATAAATTAAATTCCCAGTGAAATAGGCAAATATTACAACAGATATATCAAAAATGCAAAATATCATTAGAGAATATTATGAGTGTCTATACACCAACGAACTAGAAACCTGGATGAGATGGACAAATTTCTGGACACACTTAACCTACCAAGACTGATTCAGGAAACCTCAATAGATCCATAACAAGCACCAAGATTGAATAAGTGATAAATAAGCTCCCAAAAAAGAAAAGCCCAGGTCCCAATTGCTTCAGTTCTGAATTCTACAAAACTTTTAAAGAAGAGGTAATTCCCATTCTGCTCAAACTATTTCTAAAGATCCGAAAGGAAGGAACTCTCCCAAATTCATTTGATAAACTCTCTATCACACTCATCCTCAATACAGACAAGGACAGAATAAAAGAAGAAAACTACAAACCAATATTTCTGATGAATATAGATGCAAAGTTTCTCAAGAAGATATTAGCAAATGGTATTAAAAATATATTAAAAAGTTATACACCACAACAGGTAGGCCTTATTTCCTGGATATAAAAATGGTTCAACATACACAAAACCAAAAATATAATATACCATATTAACAGAAAGAAGGATAGAAAGCAAGTGTTTATATCAATTGATACAGAAAAAAACACTTGATAAAATACAACATCTCTTCATGATTAAGGCTTTCAGCAAAATTGGCATAGAGGGAAATTTCTCACCACAATAAAAGTTATATATAAATAACCCATAACTAACCCCATACTGGAAAAAGACAAGCCTGCTCACTTTCTTTACTCCTTTTCAGTATAGTACTAGAGGTCCTAGCTAATAAAATCAGACAAGATAATAAAATAAAAGGGTTAAAATAGGAAAAGAAGAAGTGAAATTATCTCTATTTGCAGATGACATAATTATATACATAGAAAACCCAAAAGAGTCCAAAAAAACCCCTCCAAATTCCTGTAAGTTATAAATAAATACAGTAAAGTGGCAGGATACAAAAAATCAACATATAAAAATCTATTGCATTTCTCTACATGAACAAGGAGCAGACTGAGGTAGAATTAAAGAAGTAATCACATTTATTATAGCCATAAAATGTATAAAATACCTAGGAATAAACCTAACAAAAAGGTCAAATGCCTCTACAAGGAATAGTGTGAAAAACTTTAAAAATAAATTGAAAATGACACAAAATAGTGGAAGGACATTCCATATTTCTAGATTGGAAGAATTAATATAATCAAAATGTCAATCCTACCCTAATTAATCTATAAATTTAATACAGTCCCAATCAAATTATGATAAATATTCTTCACAGATTTAGAAAAAACAAGCAAAGAAGTTGTCTGGAATCATTAAATATATATATTTATATTCCCAAAGCAATTCTATGCAAGAAGAGTGGAGTTGGAGCCATCTCACTCTCTGATCCGAAAATATATTACAAAGCCGTGATAAAACACCGCAGCATTGGAACAAAAACAGGCATGTGGACCAATGGAACAAAATATCGACCCCAGAAATAAACCCCAAAACATACAGCCAACTGACTTTTGACAAGGGTACCAGTCAATTCAGAGAAGAAAAGAAAAATCTCTTTAGGAAATGTTGCTGGAAAACTGGGTATCCACCTGCAGAAAGATGAAACTGGATCCCTATCTCTCACTGATAACAAAAGTAAACTCAAAATCGATCAAAGACCTAAATCTAAGACCTCAAACTATAAAACTACTGGTGGATAACACAGGGGAAACTCTGGGAGACATTGAAGTAGGCAAAGACTTCTTAAATAAGACCTCCAAAGCATAGGCAGTAATCCCAAAACTAAACAAGTGGACTATGTCAGATGAAAAGCTTCTGCTCAGCAGAAGAAACAATAATTAGCATGAATCAGCAATACTCGGAATGGGATAATATATTTATAAACTATGCCTCCAATAAGGTTTTGATAATCACAATATACAGGGAATTCAGGCAGCTTACTTGAAGAGAAAAAATTAAAAACCCAACTAAACGATGGGCAAATGAGGTGAACAGACAACTCTCTAAGGAAGACATAGTAAAAGCAAAAAAAGATTATGAAAAATGCTATTCCTTACCATAAGGGAGATGCAAATCAAAACCACAATGATAGACCACCTAACCTGTCAGAATAGCTAATTCTGAAAAATATAAAAAATGATAAGTGCTCGTGAGGACTGGTGAAAAGGGAACTCCTCTACGCTGTTGGTGGAAATGTAATTTAGTCCAACCACTGTGGAAAACAATATGGAGGTTCCTCAAAGACCTACAAATGGAACTGCCATGTGATCCAGCAATCCAACTGCTGGGTATCTACCCAAAGGTAGAAATATACTCAATTAAAAAAGTACTTGCACATCCATGACACAGCACCAGCCTAAATGTCCATGAACAGATCAATGGATTAAGAAAAGTATGACATATATACACTATGATATGCTACTCAGCCATAAAAAAAAAAAATGAGACTGTGACATTTGGTAGAAAATGGATGAATACGGAAGATTTACTGTGAAGCGAAGCAAGTCAGACTATGAAAGAGAGGCATTGTATATTCTCACTCAATATATAGCAAATGTCTGCACTCTATGAAAGAAACTGAAAGACTGGAAGATAGGAAAGCATGGAGAACGATTATGGATTCTAGAGACAGTGTGGGAGGACGGTAGGAGGTGGAGCACTAAAGGAAAGGACTTAAGGGGAAAGAGAAAGAAACAAAATATGTAAGGATCACAAAAATGGAAAATTACCTGTTGATGATACCATGTATGATAATATCTTTAACTGGACTAATACAGTATGTCCATGCTGGAAAAATTAATTTTGTGCACTGTAATGACATACAGTAATTGAATGTACAAAGAAAATAATAAGATAGAATAAAATTTTCTTTCTGAAAGAATGAAATTTTCGTGTTATTTTTTTTAGTTCCCTGAACTTAGTTAGAATAGACTGCATTAAATTATATAAACTAATTTATGTTAATGTTTTTGCCAGCAGTACGGTTGTGAACTTCTCCCCAAATAGTTCTTCCTTTGTCTTACCAATGAAAAGACTTTCAAAAATGTTGCTGTACAGAAGAAAAGATAAATGCTAACATATGGATACTTACTATATTTCCCAGATCATAATGCATCTGCTTCTCTTTTCTCCTTAGTAAAATCAGTTCTGCTGAGTAGACTCATTGTTAGGGGCTCATCTGGGCTAACTCAATCAGATCATGTTTATCTCATGAGATTTTAATTGGTGTGATATAAGTATGATGTATTATGCATTTGGCCCCAAATCACTGATAATCTACCTATGGAGAACAATATACTTATTGATCACATTTATCACATTTTACAACACGAGCAACTTAATAGCCATATCTAAAATTTTAAAATTTAATATATTTTTGAGTAGATAATCATTTACATAGCTCAAAAATTTAAAAACTGTTTTTTTAGAGTAATATTTATCATTTCCTTTAAGCCAATGTTTCTGAGCCATCTGATTCTCCTGCACACAGGAAACTAAAGTTGTTCCTTTATAGCCTCACAGAAATAGTATACACATATAAGCAAGTACAATTCTTTTGTTTTGTAAGAGGTTTTTGCCACAGAGTGCATGAATTTGCTGGACAGAGACAGTGAGCGGGAAAGTGAGAAGTCACTCCCCAGGGGAGATGGCCACACCACCATCCATTCTCCTCCATTCTCCTCCTGGGATCTTGGACACGCATGTACACTCATCCAGTGTGATTTTCAAGCCACCAGGTTTGGGACTCTAAACGTGGTTGGCCATGTGGGAGTCCAGTGATGTAATTACTACAACATCCTGCTAGACCCTGTATATTCCTTTTTTTTTGGAGAGGGTTTTGCTAGAGGGCACATGTGCTCGCCAGACAGAGAGAGACAGAGAGACAGAAAGCAAGAAATTACCCCCTGGGGGGATGGCTATGCCACAATCCCTTCTCCTCCATTCTTCTCTTGGGATCTTGGGCATGCACGCACACGCGCCTGAAGTGAGTTTTAAGCCTCCGGGTCCGGGACGCAAACCGCGGTCGACTACTTGGGAGTCCAGTGACATAGCCATTACGCTAACTGCTGGTTCTTGTATAGTCTTTTTTAAAATAGATGCTAGAATTGTTTAGTCATGCATATAGGAAATTAGTATTTCATATTAGTACACAAAAACCTTATCCTTTCCCTATAAATACAACATATTCATATATATTACATATAATCACAATTTAACTAGTGCCCTATTAATGGATATTTAGATTGTTTCCAAACTCATGCTAGTGCAAACTATGGTGCATTGAACCCTAAATATGCTTTTCGTATCCATCTGAGTTGAAATGAGTAAATGTTGAGTAAATAATATTTGACTGATATGATACCATTTGCTTTATAATTATTACTTTATAATCCATAAGTAAATTCAGTTTTCTTTTTAAGTTGAAATTATAAGCATTTCCAATTAAAACAACATTTTTATCACCAAAACAAGGGGAAGTCATATTTTTTCTGAACTACCATTTGAAGAATAAATATTAAATGACTAATTTGTTTTAAATTATAAAAACTGAAAAATTCTTTAATTTTAGATTTTACCTGTTTAACTAGGGTGGTACAAGTATATTAGAGGAAGAGGAACTTCCAGGGTAACTTACCACGGGTAAATCAGGTATCAGTTGAAGGAGAATAAAAGCTCTTCCCGCTTACTTCTAGATCTCATGACAGTTGTTACGGATCTGGAGATGGCAAAGATAGTGGTTTTTCTGCTGCTTGGGCTTGGTATTGACTATGCGGAGAAGCAGGCCTCCATTCAGGGCTGATTGCATTATGTATACAGGGACAAAATCCCAACATTGCTCTCCTCTAATCACATTTCACCTCCTCATGCCGTGCACACCTGTGCCTTGCTGGCAACTGTGCTCGATGGGAAGTCACACTTCACGTCGCTCCAGTAAAGGAGGAAATTAGTTTCCTGCAATATGTGTCCTTTCAGATGACACTGGGTGTTTCTTACCGAAGATCTGCAAACTACACACATAAAAAGTCAGGAGAGAAACTTTGAACAGAATTCAGTGCCAGGAAGCGTCTGGCATAAAGGGTACAGATCTGCATGCCATGGGTGATGGAGTCATAATGGCTTTAGTAAATGCTCATGTCTCAGTTTATTTAAAATTTAATAGCAATTCAAGGAAGAAAGCATTAGAATAAAATTATGTATACCAACGCTGCACTTTGCATGAATTTTCAGGCTGGCTCAGCTGAACAATAGGATGTGGCAGTGCATTCATTTGTCACATGAGTTCATCATTCTCTTCCCCTGCCCCACCCCTGCCCAGCCTTCTCTGGAAATGTTCCACAGCTGGGTGACTTTTCCCTTGTTAGACTTCATCTGAATTTCTCCTCTACAGTCAATTTCATCTTAGGTTCTCAGAACTGTTATTTTGCTAGATATTTTTCAGCTTCCCAGATGTTTATTTTTTTTTTTCATTTTTGTTTTAAACAGTTATTAGCTACTTGAAGACTCTCTCTGTTCTGACTTAGTATTGCATGTTCACTATTTGGACTAGGATTTGTTTCAATGTGCTCTCTTACCTCCTTAACACAATAAGTGTCTGTATCTAAGTGAAAAATGATCACATTTATGCATTTAATTTGCAGATTTGAGTTACTCAATATGCAAATTAGAAGCCTGATTAGAGCCCAAGCAAAAAACTTTATATGACATCATGTATATTTCACAAATAAACATAAAACTTGTCATAATTAGAAAAATAGAAATTTATGCTAAAATTCCTTATCCTAACTTTATGATTCAGCATTGCTTTTATTTGGAATTACATCTGAAGGGGATCATGAAATCTGTTGCAATGCTTCATGTCTTCATCCATTTTAATATGATCCTTTCTGTGCACTCTTTTAGCTAGTGTTTGATTTTATTCCCAAGTGCTCAGATTTTAGGAAAGAGAAAAGCTACTTTGGTTTTCTATGTCTGCCTCCCTATTTTGAAGCAGGCTGTTGTGACCAGCAAAGAGGGTTGCAGTTCAGAAATCCTGAACCACATCCATACTTGAAAAACTTCAGCTCCTGAGCCAAATCCAGCCCTACTAACTATTTTTTCTGTGATTTGACTGCTAAGAAGAATTTCCCTTAAAAAAAATTGCCAGAGGCTGCATGGTCTCATCAGAGAAAGATAGAGAGACAGAAAAATAGAGAGAGAGAAAAAAAAAGAGGGGGAGAAAGCATACTCCACACCCTATATGGGTATAGTCATGGTCTAATCCCTTTTCCTGAATTTCTCCACCCTATGCAGGACTTGGAGCATGCACAGGTACCCACAATTGTTTTTTAAGCCTCTGAAGCAGGTGCCGAACTGCATGGTCAGCCATGTGGAATTCATTTCCCTTCACTACCAGGCCAGGTAACAGGTCTGGATTTTCACTTTTAAATAAAATAATAAAAATAAAAAGGAGAATAACATTTTTTTTCTTCTTTTTTTTCTTCAATGTTTTTGCTATAGGGAGCATGCATTCACTGGAGGAAAAGAGAGACAGAGACACAGAGAGAGAAAGTAATAAATCACTTTCAGAGGAGATGGCCATGCTACAATCCCTTTTCCTCTGCTCTCCTCTTGGGATTTTAGCATGCATGTCCACATGCTTTGTGTGATTTTCAAAACACTGGGTCTGAGACTTGAACTATGGTTGGCCATGTGAGAGTCTAGCACCTTTACCACCATGCCATCTGCTGGCCTAAGAATAATATTTTATGAGAATAAAAATTATTTGGAATGAGTCATCTTCCACTTCTGGTAACATTAATTAAATAAACTTTTATGTATTCTTCCCATTAATTACATCTAAAAATATTACACAAAGAACAGATATAAGAAGACCCTGAGAGAAGGCCAGAAAAGGACAGACCAGCTAGGGACAGAAGGACCCTGAAAAATACAACCTGGAGAGGTTCCTTAGGTTTTATTTTCATTTCATAATATCATAGTTGGAGCTGAAAGAGATAACAAGCCAGAAATGTTAATGGCATAGGCAAAACAACCACAAAAGCAAAAGCATACATCCTTTTGCTAATAGACCAGTGAGGAAGGGGAAATCCTAGCAAGAAAAATTTTAGACAATAATTTCTGTAAGGTAGTCAAACATCACAGATGAAAAAGTGAAACAAACAAACAACAACAAAAATAATAGTAGTCCAACTCCCAAGCCTGTCAGCAAAAATAGCAAAAATAAAAGACTTGAAAATCAGTGAATAAAACTAAATAAGTAAATGAAATGACAGACTTAAGTACTACCACATCAATAATTACATTAAATGTAAATGGTCCAAGTACAACAATTAAAAGAAGCTATTTGGGATAGCTCTATTGTACAGTGATTAAGTACTGTGCAGAGGAAGTTTGATCCCAAATGGCCAGCCAGGATTTGAGTCCAGCCCCAATACACCAAGTGTGTGCATGTACCAAGATCCTGATGGGATGGGCCATTGGAGGAAATAAAATTGTGACATTACCAGGCTTCACTGAGGCTTCTGGCATAATGAAAGGAAAAAAAATATTTGTTTTTAAACTATTTAAACATTTATTTTATAGTCAATCATCTTATATCATTACAGCATACAAAATAAATTTTTCTGGACCATAATGGTTACATCACTGAACTCCCACATAGTCAACTGTGGTTTGAGTCCCTGACCTAGGAGGTTAAAAATTCACAAAGGGTACATGTGCATGTATGCCAAAAAATCCTGAGAGGAGTAGGTAGAAGAAGGGATTTTGGTGTGACCATTACATCTTAGGGGTGATTTCTCACTTTCTGTCTCTCCAGAGAGCACATGCACCCTATAACAAAAATCCCTCTTAAAAAAATAAATGCTATTACTTCTTGGTTTACATTTTTGAAGTTCTGTTGTTTAGTACAAATATATTTAATATTGCAATGTATCTGATATTAGTATACCATTTTTGCTTTCTCTTAATGTTTATATAATATACAATTAGCAACCTAATTATATTATTTGAAGTGAATTTCTGCAAATAACTTATGTTAATTCACTTTGAAAATATCTAGGTTTTTGAATTTTTTTTTTCCTTTTGAAGAGATTTTTGCTATAAGGTGCAAGAGCTCACTGGAGAGACAGAAAGGAGAAACAGAAAGTGAGAAATCACCCCCATGGGGGGGATGGCCAAACCACAATCCCTTCCTCTTCATTCTGCTTTCAAGGTTTTGGACATGCATGCACATGCATCAGGTGTGAGTTTCAAGCCTCCAGGTCTGGGAATCAAACTGTGGTTGACCATGTGGGAGCCCGACACTACCTGCTGGCATTATTCACAATTGCTAAGACAAGGAATCAAATCAAATATTCATGAACAGATCAATGGATTGAAAAAGTTTAGCCCATATATAGTACAGAATACTACTCAGACATGAAAACAAAGAGAGAGACCATGGCATTTAATAGAAAGTGTATGAATATGGACGATTTACTGCCAAGTGAAGCAAGCCAGTCTATGAAAGAGAGATTGTATATCCCCACTCAATATATACCAAATATCTGCTCTCCATAGCAGAAACTGAAATACTGGACTGTATAAAAGCATGGAGAGCAACTGTGAATACCGAAGACAGTGTGAGAGAAGGGTGCAAAATGGCAGAGGGTGGGAGGGAGGGAATCAAGGGGGGAAAGAAAGAAACAAAACATATAAGAAACATGGAACTAGCACATGGTGTATGGTTACGTTATTGGGACTAGCAGATGGCATAATGGTTATATTGTTGGGCTCCCACATAGTCGACCATGGTTCGAGTCCTGGACCCAGTGACTTGAAATTCACACGAGGTACATGTGTATGCATGCCCAAAATCCCAAAAGGAGAATGGAGGAGAAGGGATTGCATTGTGACCATCTCCCCAGGAAGGGGGGGGGGTGGTTTCTCACTTTCTATCTCTCTGTCTCTCTGGCAAAAGCACACATCCTAGAGCAAGAATCTCTCTTAAAAATTTAAAAGAAACACAAAATGGAAAATGATCTGTTGATAATATGTATGGTAATATCCTTGATTGAGTTAATATACAGTGTATTCTGGATGGAAAATCTTGTTTTGTATACTGTATTGATGTACAATGAATGACAATAAATAAATAAATAAATTTTAAAAGGAAGGTTTATTATAAATTCAAAATGGTCTAATCTTGAGATTCTTAATTTAATTATATCTGGAAAGATCTTTTTCAAAAATAAAGTCATATTTGCACCTTGAAGTGAAAATATTATTCAACCCATTGCAGTTCCCATATCAGAACACCTATATGGAACACTGATAAGGAGGTAGACGGACTCTCAATATCACCATCAATCAACAAGATCTAACTAACATTTATACACCATTGCACCCAACAGAAGTAGAATACACATTTTTTCCCCTGGAAAAAAGCCACAAAACCTATACCAAAGTATACCATTTATTTGATATAAAACAAACTTAATTGAATTTAAAAGTACTAAAAATCACCCATACTGGGCTAACAGATATTAGCTAACCTAACAGATGTTAGCTAATGTAACAGTCGTTACGTCAACTGGACTCTAGCATGGCCGACTATGGTTTGAGTTTCAGTCCCGGTGATGTGAAACACATCAGGTTTATGTGCATGTGTGACCAAGATCCTAGGAAGAGAATAGAAGAGAAGGTATTGTGGCATGGCCTTACCCCCAGGGGTGATGTCTCATTCTCACTCTTACTCTTACTATCTCTGTCTGTCTGTCTCTCTCTCTGGAGAGTACACATGCCCTAAGGCAAAAATCTCTAAAAATAAATAAATTTTAAAAAAGACTACACCCACCACCAGTGATGAGGACCAAGTGTTACAAAGGAAAAGAATGTTTGTAATATTTCTAGTTCATGTAGCTCTCCCTCGTACACACCACACAGATATCTGTCAAAATCAGCATTATATCATGTCTTCCTGTATTTCACTGAGTGTCTCAAGCATCAGTGTATGGAATAGCTTCAGCTCCAACTCTTCCCAGCCATGCCCTTTTCAAATGCTTGGACACAATACAACACACTTTTAAATAATTTATGAGTCAAAGAGAAAGTCTCATGGGAAATTTAAAAAGTTAAATTGAGTGAAAAAAAACAAAAAATATGAATTTGTAGGACACAGCTAAAGCATTCTGATAGGGGATCTACATCATTAAATGCTTAAATTAGGTAAGAAAAAAGTTTCAAGCCAATATCTAATCCCCAATATTAAAAACCTAGAATAAGAGATAAAATTTAACCCAAAATTTAACTCAAAGCAAAAAGAAGGAATAAGAGAAAAAATAAAACTATATGATAGTATACTTCATTAATATAGACTGAAAAAAACTTTAACATATTAGGAAATAGAATTTAACAATGCATAAGAGACTTGTACTACATGACCAACATAGGTTTAATCTGGAGATAAAAGCCTGATTCACTATATAAAAATGATCCAAAAAAATCAGTTGATTATCAGAATACAGAATAAAACTCATATGATCATATTAGTTAATGGAGAAAAATAATTTGACAAAATTTATTCATTATTTTAAAAAAGAGAGAGGTCTAGAGACCAGCAGGTGGCATTGTGGTTAAGGCGCTGGATCTCAATGGCTGACTGTGCCGGTTGAGTTGTGAACCTGGCATCTTGAAAAACACATTGAGTACATGTGCATACATGTCCAAAATCTGGAAAATAGAATGAAGGACAAAGGATTGCAGCGTGACTATTTCCCCTGGGGGTAATTTCTCACTCCCCACCTCCTCTCTTTCTGTCTCTCTCTGGCAAGTGTGTATACCCTATAGATAATAACTAATGAAATCAATAAACTAAAAAAGAAATCTAAGAATAGATTTCTTGAGAATACTATATGATCCTGAGATACTTAATGACAAGAATGCACAAAAAGCCTACAACTATTGTTATGCTTAATGTGAAAGATTGAATATTTGCTTCCTTAGATCAGAAAAAGGCCTGAATATCTACTTTCACCTCTCCTATTTGAATAACATACAGGAAATTTTAATAAGTGCAAAAAGGCATGAAAAAGAAAAAAAGATACATGGATCAAAAATGAAGAAAAAGGAAGAAGTAAAAGCTCTATTAGCAGTTGTCATAAACATCTATACAGAGATTCCAAGAAATCTAATAAATTCATCAAAGTTGTAGGATACAAGAAAAACCTACAAAAATCAAATTACATTTCTATATGCTAGCAATGGACCTATGAACACCAAAATTAAAAATTTCATTCACAGGGGTCAGCAGATGGCTAATGATTAGGTTGCTGGACTCTCACATGACCAGTTCAGGTTCGAGTCCCAGAACCAATGGTTTAAACACCCAATGGTGTGTGTATATGTGTGCCCAAAATCTTGAGAGGATAATAAACTGTGGTATGGCCATTCCCCAGAGGGTGGTTTCCCACTTTCTGTCTCTCTCTCTCCTCTCTTTCTCTCTCTGTCTCTCTGGTGAACGCATGCACCCTATAGCAAAAATCTCTCTCTAAACATTTATACACACACACACACACACACACACACACACACACACACAAACACACACACACACACACACATATATATGTAAAGATAGCCATTAGTGAAATAAAAATTAAAACCATGCTGAGATACAGTCATGTGTCACTTATAGATGGTAATATGTCCTGAGCAGTGTATTGTTAAAAGAGTTCATCTTTTTGTGAACATGACAGACTATACTCAGGAAAACTTAGATGGTATAAGCACTACACACTTAGGAATATGCAATCCCCATTTTTCTCTGCAATGTTGTTGTGTGGTACACCAAATGTTTGCAAGAATGAAAAGAAATTGGATCACTGATACAATGCTGCAAGGAATAAAAAATGATACCATTAGTTTGGAAAACCATGGTAGTTTCTTAAAAAAATTTCAACATGCAACTAATAACCCACCCAGTAATTATACTAGTAGACATTTATTCCACAGAATTAAAAAGTAATTTCATGCTAAAATGTGAGCATGATTGTTCATGGTTCTTTAATTGTAATGACCCAAACTGGAAAGAACCCAAATATTTCTTGTAAGAGGTTTTCGCCTTAGAGCATATACACTTGCTGGAGAGAGAGACACACACTGAGAGGGAAAGTGAGAAATCACTCCCTGAGTGGATGGTCACACCACAATCCCTTCCCCTCTATTATCCTCTCGGAATCTTGAGTACGCATGTACATATTCCCAATGTGATTTTTCAAGCCATTGAGTCTGGACTCCAATGCATTTGGCCATGCAGGAGTCTAGTGACATAACTGGTATACTATCTACCAACCCTGAACCCAAATATTTTTTAAGAGTGAAGAGTTTGGATAGATCTCTAGAAAATTATGCTGGAAAAAAACAGAACCAAGGCCAAATGATTGTATGATTCTATTTATATTACTTTCTCTCTCTCTCGCTCTCTTTTTTTTTTTTATTGGAGAGGGTTTTTGCTATAGGGTGCGTGCACTCTCCAGAAAGATAGAGAAAGACAGAGAGATAGAAAGTGAGAAATCACCGCCTAGGAGGGATGGCCACACCTCAATCCCTTCTCCTCCATTCTCCTTTCGGGATCTTGGGCACACAGAGCACATGCACCTGGCATCAGTTTAAGCCACCGGATCTGGGACTCGAACTGCGATCAACTACATGGGAGTCCAGCGACATAGTCACTACGCCAACTACTGGTCCCTAGTCTCTCTTTTAATGCCAGAGAATGTGAGCCTATGCATATGAGAGAGAGAGAGAGAGAGAGAGAGAGAGAGAGAAGAACACCCCTTTCCCCCAAAAGGACATGATCACAGCATAATCCTTTGTCTTTCAGTTTTCCATCCCATCAAGACTCTGAGCATACGCACGTGCCTAGTGTGTTTACAAGCTTCCGTGGCTGGGACTTGAACCTTGGTCAATAATGCAGGATCCAGTTTCTCCTGTGTTGCATCTGTCCACTATACTATGAGACTAGTCTTATAATATTGTTGAAAAGACTAAATGATAACAATAGAAAATAGATTAGCAGTTGCTGGAGGTTAAGTTTGGGCAGGGAGAAGTGGGTGTGGCTATAAAAGGGCAATGGGAGGGTTCATTGTGGCGATGGGGTGTTATGTATGTCGACCTTATGAATCAAATCCTCATTGTCAAATTGTTCTGTGGTTTTGCAAGATGCTACCATTGGGGAAATAGAATTAAAGGAATACAGAATCTCTTTGTACTATTCCTTACTATTTCAGCCTACCTGTGTTTATCTCAGAACAAACATTTAAAATTTAAATCTCAGGGTCCATAAATAATGTTTTACTGGTACATAATCAAACTCAGTTATTTACGTATTATCTAGATATGCTTCTATATTATGATGACAGAGTTAAGTAGTTGTTACTGAAAACTCATGGCCTACGAAGTCTAAATATTTACTCTCTGGATCTTTATAGAAAGTGTTGGCCAAACCCAGATCTCTGTGACAAACTTCCCTTGTTATACGCTGTCTCTTCAGCTAAGATTTCTGAACTGTCCTGCCCCAGTCTTGTGATCCCATATTCAGGGACAGACTGCAATGAGCCCTTGGGTCATGCTCAGCTGTCTAGTCCAGCCCAAAGCTCACCTTTGATTATTGCTCTGAAACCTGTCTTCTGCTTTGTTTTGGAGGACAAGCCTTTTGATTGTATCCCATTTCCAATACGTGATTTCTGGGTGTCTGCCTTGAGAATATTTTTACATAGATGTGGTTTTGTTTTTGGAAAAAAGTAGACGATGCCTTGTTCTGGATTTCTTCATTCAAGAAATATCTATTAACTATGAGCATTTAGAATATTTACGTGGCCCTACACACTCAAGGCACTTTCACACTCTCCAATAGCTGAGGTTAGCGAGATGAAGAGGCAACGTACAAATGAAGAAACAAGAGAACTTCAGATCATTAAAAAATGTTGTGAAGAAGATAAACAAGTGTGAGATGAAACAGAGATTTTAGGGGTGACTGGACTTGCAGGAGGCAGGTAGAAACGTTCTGTCTGAGAAGAAAACTGTTTCCTTGTGTGGCTATGCAAAAACAGAGCCAGCTAAGAAGCTCCTGGGGAAAGCCTTCCAAGCCTGTTGACAGCAATTACTGAAAGCCTAAGATGCTATTTGTTTATAAAGCTTTGCTTGTTTGAGTAACAGCGATGCGGCCAGTGCAGCTGCTGTGCAGTGCGAGATGTGCGAGAAGAACAGAAGGGGAAGCAGATCAAGGTCTGCGTGGGCTCTAAAGGCTGCAGAGATGATAGGTTCAGATTGTATCACTATGCAGAAAATCCGCTGGAAGCTTTTCAGGAGAGGAATAGCATGAATTAATTTGTGTCTTAAAACATTGTCTTGGCTGCTTTATGGAGAGGAGAAAAGTTGAAGCAAAGAAAGTAGCCTCTTTGTATACTTCTTTGTCAGGTCACTCTTGGAATAGCTAGGACAGAAATAAGAATGTCTGCTTATGTCTTTTCAAATTGGATTCATTAGAAGTGAATGTTAAATCTGGGACCAGCAGATGGTGTGATGATTACGTCACTGAACTCCCATGTAGTTGGCCGAGGTTTGAGTCCTGGGCCCAATGGCTTAAAACTCACACCAGGCACATATGTGTGTGTGCCCAAAATCCTGAGAGGAGAATGGAGGAGAACGGATTGCAGCATGGCCATCCCCCCCCCGGGGGGTGATTTCTCCCCTTTTGTCTCTCTGGCAAGCACACAAACTCTATAGCAAAAATCTCTCTCTAAAAGAAAGAGAGAGAGAGAGAGAAGTGCATGCATGTTTAATTGTTAGAGAAAGTGAAGGATGGAAGAATGTAAGTAAGCATGGGAAATGGATATTTTAAAAGTTCTTCGGGGATCAAAGACATGAATAACAGAATCTAAAATATCTTGGTCATTTGAGCACCTGAAGGATGAGAATCTTAAAATTGAAAGAAGAGGAAATTTGATACTATTATCAAGCACTAAGGCTCACTTCCAGAGTACTGTGGTATAGCTAGTGCAACAATCAGGGTTCTGCAGAGAAACAGAACCAAAAGTGTATGTGTGTGTGTGTGTGTGTATGTGTCTGTTTAGTGTATGTGTGTATGTGTGTGTGTGTGTATGCTTGTGGGTATATCTATATCTATCTATCTGTATCTGTATTTCTGTACCTTTCTATCTATATCTATATCATCTATGGAGAGAGAGGAAGAGAGAGAGAGAGGAAGAGAGAGAGAGAGAATCCATTAATCCATGTAATTTCCTGCTAAATAAGTGTTGATTTAAATTCGACATTAGATATCTAAAACTGATTTCACCATATGTCATTTAGAGCTGAGTTTATCCCAGGGAGATTTAAGTAAATTGTCAGTAAGTGTAGGGTCAGTACAGGAGTGATGGTGAGAAGAAAGATATAAAAATGCATACATTTCAAATTAAAAAAAAAATCGTGTGGGAGAGTTACTACTGCCTCTTCTGCACAGAGGTCTTATACCAGCACCTTTTTCTCCTCACAATATCTAAAGGGATGGCAGACACAGTGTCAAGATATTAAAAAAAGCCTCTTTGAAAAGCATTTTAGCGTGTTGAAAAGGATTGTCTGATCCAACCTACTCATGCCACAGAAGTAGAGACTGAGAACCAGAAGTGACTTATGTTAAGTAACAACAATGCCAATTGGTATAAAGCTTGTACATCAGATTATTTACATATGAACATCAATTATAGGGAGAATATGACGGTAAAGTTCTTTCAAATATACTTGGCACAGAAATCAGAATACACGAGAAGATAAAAAGAAAAGAACAAAAAAGTACTAAGAGATGAATACGGGTTAGTCCAATGTAGGTTCTTGGTGGAATATGTGATAAGCTTAGTTCAAACCATTGATGTGACTATTTTCTCTTCTTTTTAAATTTTTTTATATTTTTTAATTTGATGGGACAGAGAGCGAGCGCACAAGACGCTGGGCTCAGGACTTGAACCATGGTCAGTCATGTGGGCATATGAGGCCTCAACCACTGGACCACCTGCCAGCACCTTACTTTCAATTTTCGTAATTTATTAAAAAAAAAAATCAGCAGACAAGTTAAACAGGCAAAGAATTCAAGACTACTGCACTGAAGATAAAGATTATTGCAAGAGGAAAGAGAGACTGAAAACTCTCGTGAAACAAAAGACAAATACATTTTTAAGCACTGAGATAAGCTAGTGGAAAACTATTAGAGGACACTGGTCATGTGACTAGAACATCTGTGTTTGCAAATTATCACTTTAAGAAGTTAGGCTCCTACCCTCCCTCAGAGAGTCAGAGATAGGGCATTGTTATTCTTGATAATTAGATTTCAAAGGGATGGTTCCCAGAATGCTAGAGAAAGATCATTCCTGGGTTGTAAAAACTGGCAAGAGGCTAGGAGAAGATTTATAACAGGGAGCAAGAGAAAACAATTACAATAGCTTGTTTTCTAAAATAAATGCTCTTAAGAAAAGGGAGTCCAGGACACAGTAATAGTCTAGTCAAGAAGACTCTTGTCCAAAGTTTAGCCATGCAGAGGAGTATGCTGAGGCTGTCTTGGTCTGTTCCATTGCTTTATAAGTAACTTCTGTCCATTTTCACGTGACTTTACACTTGTCTAAATGAGTCATACAATCTTCATAAAATGGTATCGCTACCTTTGGCATACAAAATCTGAAGCTAAGGAAAGCCTTGTCTCATAATAAGAACTTGAGGGGAGTTACATTTAAATTTCTAACTCTAAATCTAGACCTTTTCTATCATATTAGCTTGTTTCTTTGAAATAACAGCTGATATTTTGTTGATATTTACAGTGACTGTAACACTTTCATGTGGAACATCCCATGTATGGTTCATGCTGAGGCAGAGATAGAGAACCTATAATTATCTTCAATCACAAGTGAAATAATTGAATGCTGAGAAATTAAGAGACTTTTCAAACAATAACATTGGAATCCAGATCCCCAATACCATTAACTAATGAATTAAACACATATCTAAACAAATACCTGGTATGTGTCATGTTGAGGCCAAGAACTAGGAATTTAAGAGGAAACAAAATCTCCATGCTCGTGGAGTGTCACATCCCAATGCACAATGATAGAATGAAGGGAAGAGATACAAAAAAAGATAATGAGGGAGACTAAGAAGAGTGATGACGGAAAACTACCTGTCAGGGAGGGTGGGGTTTGCTCCTTTGGATGAGAGGTTTGAGGAAGGCTGCTCTGAGAAATGAACGTTTGAGCTGAGAAGTGGCAAAATAACATCCCTAATGGAAGGGAGAGGAATTATACAAGCCTAGCTGCAAGTAACTCACAATACACTTTAGTAGCAGCAGGCATCGTTCCAAGTCTTTTATGAATCATCATGATTGAATCCTCGTAGCATCTTTTTGAGGTAGCTACTATTATTCCCAAATTATAAGTTGGGGGTTCCGTCCCCTCATCCATCAAGAAGTTAATAAATTGGCCAACATCACACCGTTGGGACTGGCAGAGCCAGGGCACAATTGCACTCACGTAGTCTATGTTTCCAATGCACTGTGTGCTTCTCACTGCTGGGACAGCAGGATGGCTTATGGCTGAAGCATGATGGGAAGGAAACTGTGTAGACAAAGCTAAGGCCGGAGAAGGCCACGGGAATCAGACCATGCAGGCTTGTGGGGTATTTAAAGAAATTAAGATTTATTCTCTAAACTACAGAAGCCCCCAGAATATTTTTAGTAGGGACATCATGAGATCTGATTACCTGCATCACTTTGTTTCTGTTGCCCTCCTGCACGATATTCCGATGTACAAAACTGCTCCTGAGTCAGCTATCCTCAGTCTTTGCCGAGGCATGAGCGGTGAGGGGAGAGGAAGGCATGGGGGGGAGACAAGCTGTGGCTGAAGCTCTAATCTATAACATTGTGTGGAGACACCCCAGTGACACGCTGGAGAACAGCGTGATGCAGTATTGATATGGACAGATACCTATGTGCTGCCCACATGGGAGAGCCACATGAGATAGAAGCAGACAGCTGGTCATTTCATTTTAACACTTGGTGTAACTCCTTATCACTGGTGGCAGAGTTATGGATCTTTTTTCAACAGGTACATTTATGCCTTGTTACTCAGTGCTGTTGGCATGTTGCTCTGCAGATTTACGTCTCTTTGACAAGATCGTGTTTATTATTAGTGTGTCTGGGCAGTACATCAAGGCCAAAGCATAAATGAAAACCACCAAACATCCTGCAGAGGAGATTCAGGAGGGAAGTTGCAATTCTGTCTCAACTCTGAGCACACATCGAGTCTGGACAGATATTTCAGATGTTTTTAGGAAAGAAAGTGACAGGTATATTAAGTTAATGAGAATAAAAAAAAAAAATGAAACGAAACATGTGAGCCAGTGTCTTAAAAATCAAGGTCCAAAAATGTTTTCAGCAGTTTGCCGTATGGATTTTATAATCCTTTTAACATCTTGAAAATAGAAACACTTGCACAGAGATTTAGTGACTTTCAAGTCAAGCAAATTACTCGATGAACGAAGATCATACAAGAATATCTTTCCTAATGGAAAAGGCTGAGATAAATAGAGACCCTTAAGATCAAAACACTGAAAAGATTAAGCCAATTGAGTTCCAATCAACGTACTTTTCTGTAGGCAAGAGAGTATTTTCAGCAGACTTCCATGAGTTGTTTTTCTTTTTTTTCCCTTTTTGTCATGCTATTTGGGTGATGAAGTGACTGTGATACTATTACAATATGGGAAGAGAAGCTGATGGCACTTCTGTCCCTCCTTATTTACAGCACTTCCTTCGGTACAGTTGGTGGTCTTCTTACAAGCAGGAGGGCCCACTCAGCACGAGCAGTATTAGGCGTTTCCGTTTCCTACTTACCAAGCTGCATCTGGGAAAGACTGAGGAGGTATGTATGCGCGGAGAGCTGTGAGTGTCACAGGATGAAGCTTGTGTGAGCATGGGTGTGAATGCCTTTGCTCTTGAGAGTTAACATTCCCTTCCCCTTTGCCCTGGATGTGGAAGACGATCTCTGGATGTGGTAGACTATCTCTCCGTGAACACCTAGGTGGATATTGTCCTTCCTTAATGAATCTGGCTTCCGGGTTGTCTGTCTGGCAAATACTCTTGGAATCTTCAGGGTGCCAGACACATGCAGCTGTTCTTGTTTGATTGTTGACTTAACTCTGAAACGTGCCTCCTGACATTCGCTTGGGAGGGTAGCTTTGGCAAAGTGGGTAAAGAGGAGAGCATCAGTAAAAAGGCATCAGCATTTTAATTGTTTTTGTTCCCTTTTGATCAAATAGCTCTTGAAACTTTGCCCATATGTGTTCTGTGTGGAAATCCTGGACAATTATGATGGCTGGGGATTCTCGGTGCTAAGGTATAACCATTTGGCGCTATTTCTCTCTGGTGGGATTTCATGTTTATAAATTATTATTTTTCCTCTCTGTAATAAAGCACAGGAGGAGATACTGGGGAAGGAGGGGGAATAATTACCACTACCTTCTACAGGGAAACATAATTATGAAAAAAGTGTCTTGTTTCCTTGGAGCACTAGAAATAAACTTTCATGATTTGGAAGCATCTGTGAATTTGCAGAAATCCTCAGGACCAACTATATGAACCACGTCCATTTCTTTCTGATTGTCAGGAATTTCAGATTCTTGAAGCCTAGCTTAGCATGCACTTCCAAGCTTGCTAATTAGATCTGTATATACAAGTCCAACGTGTTGATGGAACTTTTATGAATTGTTTGGAGACTTAGGAGAAAGAAAAAGAATCACTTTATCTTTTTATTTGGTAATAACCTTCCTTACAGAAACCAAGATGACTACAAAGGAGAATTTTACTCTTTGGTTGAATATTTTGAATATTACTTGGCTTTCATGTCATTCCCACTATGAGTGTAGGAGCATGACATTTTCATTACCCGGTATTAAAATATGAGAAATGTGATGATTTTATTTTGTTTTAGAAATAGTGTATATATTTTCCATTTAATTTTCTGTGCTGGTAACTTAGTTACTAAGAGGCTCATAGTTCTTATTTTATAAACAGGAGAATAGGGTGATTTGCAGAGAGCAATACATGTGGGGGGAAAAATGTAACAAGTTTCACCATCTCTGCTTTTCAGTGAGAAATGTGGCTTAACATCTCCCAACTGGCTGATTTTATTTCCCGTATCAATAGGATGACTCATTTTTTACCACCTCCCTTGCTTGTCACTTCCCCTTCCTTCTTACATACCACCAACCAGCTCATTGTGTATTTTAATAGAAAACGGCTGGACTTTGGTACTACACTGGCTCTGAGTCTGGTTTATGCCACTAAAGAGCAGTATGATTTTATTCAATAGGTGTATTATTTTGATAATAATCCTCGTTCTACATATCTCAAAGAGTTTTGTGATGGGAACGGTAGACAGGATGTTGAGGTACTTTTAAATGATTGTGCCATGTCAGTAAAAGACACTGTTGATCCTAAAACACAGTCCATATGATGGCATTACCTTGCTCAAAGATCTTCGACGGTGCCCTGTTGTCTAAATTCAAACTTTCCTTATCACTTAAGGCCTTGCTGATCTTCCATGTTAACATGGCTTCTACTCACCTTTCCAATCTCATTTCCCTCTTCTCTCTTTCATGTACTTCTGAATCAACTCTTTTCCAAATTCTGACTGCCTAACATACTAATTCATCTTCCCAGAATTTTCTTCCCTGAGTATTCGATTTTTGTTCCTCCATCCCTGAACACTTTCATGACCCCCTTTCTCCACACGTGGAGGAAAGTCCTCATATTTCTGATACACTACTCCTGATTTTCTTTGTGCTATCAGTTTCTACCTTATTTATGGGAAGGTCTTATTTCCTGTGCTATATATAATATTTCTGAAGAGTTTTTTATATCCTAAAATGCCTAGAACTTCCATTTGCACTTTCTACATGGCTGCCCTATAAATACTTGCGGAATGAATATAAAAGGGCCTACTGTTTTTCTTATTCTTTGAAATACTTTTAAGAACTTTTTTTTATTTCCAAAGACAAAAAATAACCCTATTATTATGATGATGGTGATAAGTATGTACAAATAGCAAAAATCTGCACATTTAATTAGATGTCAGCCTTCATTTTTTATGGAAAATTAGGTATGGAGAAAAATCTTTAGTTAAAAATGATTCTTTCTCTTTGTGCAGAGATTTGTCACTGAGGATTACTGATTTCTTCTGACAATCCCCTCAAGTTAGTAATTTCTCTTTCTTGGACGTTAAATCTCAGGGACAAAATACTGGACTGGTAGAAGTGAGAGATGAAGGATAAGAGAGAAAGTCAGCCTATCTGGCTTTCTGTTGGCTTTATACCATGTCTGTATTAGGGATTGTGTGTGCGTGTGTGTGTGTGTGTGTGTGTGTGTGTGTGTTTGTGTGTGATTCCAGGAAATAGAGATGGATCAAGGGGGCTCTTTCAAAAGAGATTCTACCTCCCTTGATCTTAATGAAGGATAAAATTGTTTAATGGTGTTTGTGTATTTGTGTTTGTGTATTTGATGGGACCTGAAGTTGTCAATGCTGAAACGAAAGTGTTAATATCACGCCTAAAGAGAGTAAAGAAGAAGGAAAGAATCAGATTTACTGAGTGGCATGCATCTATATGTTCACTCTATCTGAGTGTTCTATTTACTCTTGTGTAATAAAATGTCCCAGAATCTGGTAGCATGAAACAAACAATTCACAAATTGTTTAGGGCAGGCCTAGCATGTTAGAGCATGTTAGCTTGTCTCTTCTCCACAATGTCCTAGGGCCTCACTTGGAAGATTTACAGAATAAGGACTGAAGTTATCTAAGGCTTGGAGAGACATTTAGGTTAGGGGGGACCAGCAAGAGCTGAATTCCTTATTTTGTTTTTAATGCCACGAGATACGAGGACTCATCAGTGAGAGAGGGAAAGGAGAGAGAAAGAGATAGAACCCAAACACTCTCAAGAGGTCATGGTCAGCTGCAATCCCTTTTCCTCTATTTCTCCTAACCATCAGGATTTGGGGCATGTATGCACACAGCCCACTTGGTTTTAAAGGGCCTATGGGGATTCAAACTACAGTTGCTCCTTTGGTATCCAGATCCTGAAGACCATTGGGCTCTGGGGCTAACCCAGAAGTCATCTCTTGTATTCTGTTTGTCAACACAGTCAAAAAGTTTCACCTAGTTTAAAGGGGGTGGTGGTGGGGGAAACAGAACTACATGTTTTTGTAGGGGAGTGGCAAAGACCTGAAAGAGCATTTGGAACGAGATATTTTATGATGGGCATTTGTGGAAAATATAATTAACTGCAGTGAACATCTTAAAATCACAATTTAAATCTTGGTTTAGGGTTATAAAATATAAATATAAATTATAGTATATAGCTTGTTTTGGCAGTCAATTTCAAGTCATCTTTTTGGAGGAATTTGGAGTTTTTAAATTGTTCTTGGTTCACACTGGGAGTGTGTGCGTGCATGCCCAAACTCCGAGGAGGAGAATGGAGGAGAAAGGATTGTGGTGTGGCCATCCCACCCTGGGGGGGGGGTGATTTTTTATTTTACCTCTCACCTTTTCTGTCTGCCTGTCTCTGGCAAGCACATATACCCAATGGCAAAAACCTTTAAAAAAAAATTGTTCTTGGTAAGATTGCTTCTAAGTTTAAGAACAACAAACAAAATTAAATGGACCTACCTAATCCAGTATATGCTTCTGCAACAATTTCTCCCGAAGTAATAGCCATGCAGAAATAATAGGAAATTCAAATCATCTTAAAGCCTATTTCTTTCCACAGACTTGACTCAGCAGATGCTAACTAAGCTTAGGAAGACTATCCTAATTTTAGCATCCAGTTGCCAGAAATGAAGGAAAGGTGAAGGACCCAATGACCTTCAGAGATAGCATGATGCCCTTCCTTACAAAGCCTTTTTATTTCTAAAATGTGTTCTACTTCCAACAGTCCTGACTCACTAATGTCGCTCTCCTTCCCACGTAGTTCTGGATGGTCAAAGCATCGTTATTGAGAACCTGCTTCGTGCAGGGTACACATTTTTCCTAATTGCTTTGCATAGAGATGGTCCTTTTTTCAAGGTTGAAGGCTTTGAATGAGACAAAGACTGCTATCGAGTTAATCAGAGCATATGTGGGGAGGAAAAGGGGGTCAATGCTTTTCTAAGAACAGTCTTCTTTTTTCCTTTTTCTCTCTTCAAATACAGTTCTATTTCACAAATCTTAACATCTGCTTACTATTGTTCTGTCTTACCCAGGGTTGTATATTCATTTTATCTTTCACAGCAATATCCTTTAAATACGCATACGTAGATACACATGAATTGATTTTATGAAGGAATAAAAGCAATGTTTTTATGAGGCAGACCCAATTTCTCTTAGATAATGGTTCTTTAGCATTCTCGTGACTATTGCAAAAAGTGGATTTGTTTTTGCTAACCCCTTCTGAAGGTATACTTTATGGAACTGAAAGTATAGAATACATATTTTGGTGTGCAACTTCATGTTTCTAGAATAATGTTTCTACCATATGTCACAATCTAACCTTTGGAGCACAGTGATAGATGACTTTCTTTGGTAGACATTATGGGTAGGTTCACGGTTTATGTCTATACTTGAAGTGCCATTTTATTATCTGCTACAGTTGTTTTATGTATTTTAATTTGATTCAGTCTATTGTATTGTTTTTCCCTGAGATAATTTATGTAAAAGGTGCCATTCAAAAAATCATAGTGCATACCTCCATATTTGCTGTGTATTTCTCTTTTACATGTATTGAGAAAGCTTCCCTGCTCAATATTTACAGAACATCTGCATTCTATGGCAGCAAACTGAGAGATAGCAAGGAGAGCGAGTGTAGGACTGGAGACAGTAGAGGAAGGGATGAGTAATGGTGGGGTGGAAGAAATGAGGAAAAAACACTTAACAGACACAACCATGACATCTCTATCTCTCTTTCTTTTTTTTTTTTTTCTGTTTTTGGAGAGGTTTTCGCTATAGGGCACGTGCGCTCGCCAGGAAGACAGAGAGAGACAGAGAGATAGAAAGTGAGAAATCACCCCCCAGGTGGGATGGCCACACCGCAATCCCTTCTCCTCCATTCTCCTCTCAGGATCTTGGGCACGCACGCACATGCACCTGTTGTGAGTTTAAGCTGCTGGGTCTGGGGCTTGGACTGCAGTCGACTACATGGGAGTCCAGCGACATAGCCATAACACCAACTGCTGGTCCCAACATCTCTTGATGATAATATGTATGATAATATCTTTGACTTGACTGAAATGCACTGCGTTCATATGGAGCAAAGCTATTTTCACACTGTAAAGATGTACAGTGATTACTGTAAATTTAAAAAATGTAAAGAAAACAATGAAAAACTAAAGAGAAAGCTAAAGTGCAAGAGATAAATGAACTTATTTCAGTAATGGATCTTATGGTCTTTGTCCTCAGAAAGATGAGAGTCTTGATGGTATAATTTCATGAATGATATAATTAGTATTAGCATTTGTTGGATGGAGAAGTTCTAATGAGGTCATTTATGGTACTTTTCTGTTCTTCCTCTCTCCTATCTTTCTGTGACCCAGGGACACTTGTAATGAGGTACATGTCAGGGGCAGGGAGTAATACTACTGCCAGCATTCTGTGTTTTCCCCGAAGACTCAGCTGTGATGTTTCTAGTAATGAAAAGGAGAGAGAGAGAGAGAGAGAGAGAGAGAGAGAGAGAGAGAAAGAGAAGAAAATGTGACAAGGAAAGAATAAAAAAAAAATAAAGGAAAACATGACCATATGTGAAGCAAGAAAACAAAATAAAATAAATTAGACATGCAGATGCAGTTCCTGTTTGATTTGTTAAATAACATAATTTGAATATGTAAAAAAAGGAAATTTTATCCAAAGGAAGTTGCATGGGCAGATGGGCCAATCTGAGTCAAGACTATGGAGTTAGAATTTAATTTTTTTGCTGTCTTCTATTTCTCCTAATGTTTATTTCTTTTCAAAGACTCTGGCTATAAAGACATATCCATCTTTTCCCTGAATGTTTTGACATGTTTTTCTGAAGTCTAGGCTATACAAAAATCTTTGCTATTTGTTATCAACTTTAGATAACTTAGTGATTGTTTTCTCATCATTTCTCACATTTCTACGTTCAATAATAGTATACTCTGAACCAGAAATGCTGTTCCACATACTTATAAATAAAAAGTAGGTCATTTTAATTTTATTATATGTATTGTAAAATTCATCCTCACTAATTCAGCCCAAATTTACATATTTTTCAGTGGGGAGCTCCCCAGACCACATCTTCTTCAAAAAAGTCTGTTTTTTCCCCCTACTGTTCAGTCAGTTCTACCAGTCAGGAAGAAGTCATACAATCTGAAAGATAGGTATTACTGTGCATTTCTTCTAATAAAATTTAAAATTCCAAGTCTGATCAAATGTTTAAGGGGAGACTCCACAGTTTAGAAAAAAGGCTTGTATTTGTGTAAGGATGTTTGAAGTTGTTCATTGCTGTTATTGTTTCCTTTTGCTCAAGTGTTTCATTCTTTGCATCCACATTCTTTGCTCCACTGGCTGGTCTATATGAAAAGTTTGTGTTGGAAGAATAAATAACAGACTGCAAGTCTGTGTTATAAGCAAAAAAATCATCAGAGTGAAAGGAATTTAATTATTGCCTTAATGACATTGACTGTTAAGTACATGAATCTAGATGCTTCATGCTTTTTTCATATTGTGTTTTTACTAATGCTACTCACATTAAAAATAAAGCCAAAGGGCCTAAGCATTCACTGGGGGGCGGGGGTGGGGAAGGAGAGAAAGAGAGAAGAAAAGAGAGAGAGAGATGCATGAAAGAGAGAGAGAGCGCGAGCAAGCGAGAGCGCACCTCCATGGGAATGGTCATGCCACAATCCCTTCTACATCACCTCTCCCTTCTCTCAGGTCTAGGCACACAGGCACATGGACCTAGAGTGTTTTTCAAGCCACCAGGTTTGACACTTGAGCTGCACAGCTGACCATGTGGAGTCCAGCTACCTTAACTACCAAGCCACAGGCTGGACCACTATTTACATTTAACAATGGCCCCACTGTTACCACTCACCAAAATCTCACCGTCGAAGACCTAGTTTTAGTGCAGCTTTATTTCCAGAACTTTCCCTAATACCATCTCATCCTCTCAAAATGAAGCAGAAATCTCTTTTCTGTTTCTGGTAACATGCTGTTCTTCTTCTATAGCACAGTTCTAGCTTATTAATAATGAGTGTTATTTACAAAAGTCTTTTATCTGTCCTCTAAGAATTACCCTAAAGTCCTTCAAAAAATAATATGAACTTACTGCTTCATGCTAAAAACAACTATGAAAGACAAATTCTGGGTCAATCAAAATAAATATTACCACCTCTGTATGACTTCCATATTATTCTCACATACTCTTAATTATGTTTCTATTGGTGTTGAAATAGCAAGTAGCCTATAGGCATTTTTAGCTTGTGCTTTGAACACCAGCAGAAGAATATTTTGGGAAAGATTATTAATTGAAATGTCAAAAAAATAATACAAGTAGTCATCATGGGAAAAATCCAGCTCTGGTTAATTCCTTTCCTAAATTTTTAATTTACTTTTATTTATGAATTACATATGGATGGGATTGTGGGCTGGGAAAGAGGACTTAAGGTTTCCAAAGAGTTCAGTTTTCTCAGATTTCTACTAGAGTTCACAGACTTCCATTCCATTTATCTCCCAATCATGCCACTCAACCTCACTCTTAGGCTCCTAGAATTTCAGGGTGAGCTTTTGCCTCTTGTTACTCCATGAAGAAAATAAACCTGCCCATGACTTTTTTTGATGGATCCATGTCCCATTGACATTGCAGTTATTTCAATGCATTAGTTCTTACTGCTTACTTTGATCAACTTCAGCGTACAGAGTGGCGAGATACTGCTTGGTTCTGTAGGTCAGAACTGGAGTGGACCACATGGCTATGGCAGACATATGGAGTGACCTACACAACTCATCCCAGTGCAGCTCTCCTGGGGGTGTTGAACAGGAATGTTTACCTTTGAATCTTGAGGCACACGAGGCCACACTACTGTGATTCTCAGGAAAGTACTGGCATTTAACTCTACCCTTGCATTCCTGAGAAAGACTGACACATACTTCTGTTTTATATAACCTTAGTTTCATTGTCATTTTGGTAGGAAAATTCCCTTAAATAACTTAATTTGGGATACGATACGCAAGGATGAAGTAAGGAGGAACAGAGTTTGATGGGAAAGTGGCAAGCTGCTGGATGGGTCTTTGTTCTTTAGGAAGGTGACAGATTGCTTCTGCATGTGAGAAAGTGAATGTATTGGGGTCCCCTGATGCCTATTAGGGCTTTCTAAGGAACAAGTGAACTTCACCAGGCACTGAGTGCTTTGGGTAGATAGATGGCTGATGTTCAGATTCAAATGCTACTCCTGCCTGAAGGCCCTAGTTTTTTAAATGCTGAGATAGCTTCTAAATTCACTGAATACAGGGGAATGAAAGTGACTGCTATTCACCAATTAAATTCTTTCCTCCCAGTGCAGAAATCAATCCTGTACTTTAGTCAGTGGGAGAGATAAAACTCTAGGACAGCAACCAGCTGTGGTGGCAGACGGAAAGGCAATGAGAGTTTGGAGGCAGGAGCCATGCTTGACTGAAGCAGGGGAGGGGAATGGACTCAAACTGGCATTGGGTGTTCACCCAAGGCCATGCACCCTATATTCTAGGCAGAAATCGATAAGCTCAAACTAGACAATGGGGGGCAAAGGGCTGACTCGGAACATCAGTTCAAGGCACTTGGTTGCCTCCCAGAGAGCTGGAGGAGCATCCTGCAGGTTATATCCTGAGGGTGGACAGAAAGCAATACTGTCTCACTCTGCACCAGTGACTTCGAGCAATGTCCAGGAGACTATTGCTGGAGATAGGCAACAGCCATGCCATGGGTGAGCAGGAACCAGGTGACTGGGAGAAGTGTGGGCTGAATACCAAGTGCATTAGAATGAATAACCCAAGGCAATAATTGCAACTAAGATTAAATTGGAAAACTTTTAGGGGTGGTGATTAAGACATTACATTGCTCACAGCACTAGAAGAGAATGCATCTGTAAGGTAATTGAGCTAATGCATCAGACCTTTGATCAGAACATCTATATCTCAAAATAAGTATTCATGGACAATTATGTCTTTTATGTGGGCTTATCATTAATTGGCTGTAGAAAAGAATTTTTTCTTTCTCTGTTCATTAGTTAGAGGGGAAAAGGAAGTGCCCAGAAGTGCTGGGATAGTGAAATGCCGCTGAAATTTTCCCCATGTAGGGCTCTCCTACCTCAGTGATTTCTGTCTGATGGACACAGGGATCTTACCTTGTCCCTGCTGTGGAAGATGGTGGCTCAGTATCCTTCATTGTAACTAAGTGATCTCTGATGGTCCTGCCACACTCTAAATCTGCTTGCCTATGGATTGACAGGTCTTTCTGGGTCAGCAGTAAAAAGCAATCCTAGAAGTTCCTCCTTTTCAAGTGGTATTCTTAGGATAATCCAGTGTTTTCACTATTTTACATCAAAGGTCATTGCAAGAATAGCTCACAGGATTGCAGCCTTGAAGAAGCATGTGGCTGGAGCTTCAGAGGCCCCCGGCTTACCTTGTGTTCTCTTTTGTAGGGCTCTGAATAAGCCATACACAGGGAACATCACAGTGGCCACTCTGGCTTAGTGATCACAATTTCCTACTTCACATTGTTGAAAAGTTTCCCTTCTCAAAGGGCCTAGATCAGTAGTCCCTTTAGATCAGACTTGGAGAGAGTTTTTGAAACTTCATTCAACTGCAGAAATTTAAAGTTGCCTGTTACTGTGGCAGGTGTTATCCCAACGTGAATTTTTTTACTTATGTGCCTCCATGCACAACACACACACACACACACACACACACGTGTGTTTAAGATGATCTGCATTTGTGAAAGGTATTTACGGTGACCACATTTGCAGAATATATATGTTTTATTCTCTGAAGTGGTGTAGACGTTATGACATGTTTAGTTTACTGCGTGAGAGTGCCAGTTCTGAGCAAGGACTGGAATGAATCCACAAGGAGATGATGCACTGATAGAAAGGAGAGGAGAGGACGGCAATGAACTGTGCTTAGAGAGGGGTAGTGTGTATATAGCCAAACCTGGGGAAAGAGCCCAGGAAACCCAGCGCTTGAAAATACATACGTAACCTTAAATGATCTCCTTTGCCATTAGCCATTCATCCTTAATGTATTTTTTATTTTTCCCACTGCATTGGAAACTCAAAGTCCATCACTTTTCTAATCAACTTTCTTTTTTTTCCCCTCAGTCAGCCCATTGCCTGAAAACAGAGTAATAATAACCAAAACAAAGTCATGAACAAAAGTAACTCTCTTGTTGACATTTTCTACTCCCTCTATCCTGCTTATTAGTTAGCTGTGTAAGCATCCATTAGAAAAAAGTTTATGCAGGAAGCATGTGAGTTCAATACTAGCCCTGCCACGAGTGACACGAGGAGCCTAATCAATGAGCTTCTGATGTCTAGCCTGTTTTTTGATTTGTTTTGTTTATCCTTTTGCTATAAGGTGCAGGCAGAGACAGATAGAGAGAGAGACAATGAGAGATCATTCCCTGGGGGATGGCTACAGCACAACGCCTTTTCTTCCTCTCAGATTTGGGGCCTGTACGCACACGTGCCTGGTGTGATTTTCAAGTCACCAGGTCCAGGACTTGAACCACTGAGTGAGCTGTGCGATGCTCAACGCCTTAATCTCCATGCGACCTGCAAAGCCTTTAGCCCGTTTTTTTTTTTTTTTTTTTTTTTTTTTTTTTTAATATTTCACAGCATAATGGCAAAACTCCTAACACCCATGTTTTTGGTCTGTGTTTCCCATACATGACTGTTAAACTCCTAACACCCATGTTTTTGGTCTGTGCTGCCCATACATGACTCAGTGACATTGGTTTCATATCTCTAAATTACATCAAGCTTACTAAACGTGATCATTTTCTTCAGATTTTAGTTTTCTTTTTAATTTTCTTTTTAGTTTTGATGAGAATACTTTTAAAAATTTGGTGAATGTGTAATTTTTTATTTAAAAAAACATATGTTTTTTTAAATAAAAAATTTAAAATGTAAAATTTAGACATGTTAATTTCTGTATATAAACTTGAGAATCATGTGCCAACTTCCAAAATCGTCCATATGAATGCTGTGAAGCCACATTTTTATAGGAATCTATTTTTTGATTTGTAAAAAGGGAAGGGGTCATGATTCATGTAACTCCTATTTGTTGTTATTTTTTATGAAGATCCTGCCTTGATTTTTGTTTGCTATATGAAGGAAAACTTTAAATTATAGTTCTTAGTAGTGAGTTTAAATTATTTGCTTTTATCATATTTTTTTTCCTTTTAAGAAAATAATACCATGGGTCTAGCAAATGGTATAGCGGTAACATTGCTGGACTCCCACAAGGCTGACTGCGGTTTGAGTCCCAGATCTGGTGACTTGAAAATCATGCCGGGCACGTGTGTGTGTGTGTGTGTGTGTGTGTGTTTGTGTGCCCAAGATTCTGGAAAAAGAATGGAGGAGAAGGGATTGTGGTGTAGCCATTACTTCTGGGGGCTGATTTCTCACATTTCTTCTCACTGTCTCTGTCTCTCTCTTTGTGAAACCGAGCAAGAACCCCCTAATATATTTTCTAGGGTTCCTGAAATATAAAGTCCATTTGCATTGTAATGGCCCAGAGTAAGGAGTAAGTCTTCAGACTTTGGTTATGATAATGACCAACAGGGACCATGAGTGAGGGCCATTTGACCTCTAAAACTCTCACTTAAAGGAAAGAAGGTTTTCATTTCAATGTGTAAGGTGTTTTGTAGAGTGGACACTGCTGGTTGTGAGCTCAGAGACTCCAGGCTGAAGGGTTCCAGACACCTGAAGAGGAATTTGATTATCTAAGGCCTCACCAATCAAGAATGCCCATGAGATGATTGCACCCTCTTGAACCAATCACTGAACTGATCATGCGCCTGGGACCTCTGCTCCTAATTTTGCCCTTAATAATGCATGTGGGAACATCTCTGGGAGACGGGTCTTTTCAGCATGAGCTGCCCGCTCTCCTTGCTTTGCGCTTTGCAATAAAGCTGGACTTCCTTCATTACACCATGTGCCTATGGTTTGGTTTTACTGCGCTTGGGCGAGTGAACCTGATTTGAGTTTGGTAACATGTGGAGAATGCCCATGCCCTAAAGCAAAAAAAAAAAGAAAAGAAAGAAAGAAAAGAAAAAAATATACCATACTTCTTTCTCTTATTAGAGGAATTTTTTTTCAATGTAGAATTAAAAAAATGTTAATATTGTCTCTTTCTTTGTAATTGTTATAACCTTATTCCTGTTTCCCATTTTTGTGTATTTGGTAAAGCATTTAGAAAAATGTCGAATAGTATTGGGAAAAGCCAGCTAGTCCTATTTCTGAAATCTCTAGAAATTAATCACCAAGAAAAATTTTGGTGAATTGATGAATTCTTAAAACATATATTGAGAACACATTTTGAATGTATTCTGTCTTTTTCGAATTTGTGTAGAGTATCAAGGGAGTTCTCTCATTAGAACATACCACTGTTAAAGAGATTCCCTATAGTTACGAAATCTTGGTATTCCTGAATTAAAGCCAACTTGGCCATGGCAGAGGGACTATTGAATTAAATTCGCTGGTGTCTAACTTAGGAATATTTGTTCCTGGATTTATAAATTAATTTCCTCTCAGGTAATTTTTCACATCTCGAATGGGCAGTATTAATCAAATCGCCGCTTATGTTAATAAGAATTGTAGGTGAATGTGGAACAACTTCTAGAGCCTTCTCCTTCCTGTGGTTGGAGGAGTACTTTTTCTCCAGGCCAGCTGGTTTTGAAAGGCCACACATTTGCATAATGCCTTTCCTGTTGTTCCTTTCTTCTTTTGGTTGTACCAACTAATTGCTTTAGAAAGTGATTTCCCAAATTCCTCCCACAGGTAACATTTAGGTAAATAGGAACTTCAAAGTTAGAAAGAGGGACTGAAACTGTTGGTATACATCCCAGAACATAAAAGAGCAAGGCCAGACACTCCAGAGAAACAAACACCTCAAACCTCTACAACCCCGTTGGTTAAAGTCCATTCTGAATAGAAAGGAATTAAGAAAGACCTGAGGCCAGAGTGGGGTGGGGGAATGGGGGGTGAGGGAAGGCAGGCAATATCCTTGCTAAAGAAAGTCTTAGGGAAAGGTTTTCCTTATGGGAAAGTTACATCAGAGCGTCAATAAATTCAGTTCAAATCCTTCCATCCAATGTTGTTCTTTTCTAGATTCTTCTGTTGTATATATAATGCTAATTATCTGTCAAGAGTGTGGAATAAATTGCTGGTAAAGCTTTCTTTCTTTTCTAATTTTTAGAGGTTTTGGTCTTAGGGCATGTGTGCTCGCCAGTGAGAGAGACAGAGAGGCAGAGGACATGTGAGAAATTCCCCCTTAGATGGGATGGCCATGCTGCAGTCCCTTCTCCTCCCAGGAACTTGGGCACACATGCATATACGCCTGGTGTGATTTTGAAGCCACAGGGTCTGGGACTCGAACCATGGTCAGCCATGTGGGAGTCCAGTGGTAGAACCGTTATGCCATCTGCTGGCCCTGTAAAGCTTTCATTTGAGGGAATTTGTAATTAGTTTTATAATTCAAATTTTTCCTTGGCTTTTGTTTTGTTCAGGTTTCCCATTTCTGCTTGAACTACATTTTGTTACTATCTTCCCGGAAAGGTGTTCATCTCATTGATGTTTTTAAAGGTATTTTCATAAAATTGTACGGACATAATTTAAAAGTCTTATTTCCTGTTACTTGGACAGGTCCTTGGACAATGAATCATTAGTTTGGTAAATCATTTCAGGTGGGTCCTTCTGGGCTGTTTTCACTCTGAAGGTTTGACTGAGATTTCCCCACTAATTTGTAATTACAAAAATGGAATTAAGCTTCTTTTTATGAGCTTTCTTGTGTCAGTTCTAAACTTGACACCCTTATCATCCCACCTGGATTTCTGTGTCTGGATGCTTTGTGGGTCCAGTATCTTTTCTTCATTCGGGTTCTAAATTTGCCCTTGGCAGTGAGCTGTCTCCATTTTATGACACAGTGATCTATGAGCGGTGTCTTTCCTTTGTCTGTTGTTGTAAACAAACCTGAGATGACTGGGAGTATTTCTCCAGTGAATCAGGAGTCTGTTTAACATTCTGCAGTTTCAAGCACGACAGTGTAAGAGACTCATAAATACCCAGGTTGTCTCTTCTCATCACTGACTTTCAGAAAATCATACTCAAACTCTCATATTCTTTGGAATGAAAACCTGGAAGTCTGAGGAAACTGAAAACCATTTCCCTGAAAGACTGGGGAAGACTTTGAGCCAGTTATGGAAGTGAAGTGGGTGGTTTTCTACCCCAGAAGCTAACTACTGACCTTCACTGGATATAATATCTTCTCCATAGAATACAGGAAATGATTAGAAATCAGTGATTCCTGGGGCCAGCAAATGGCATAATTGGCATAGTCCATACGTTGTTGGACTCCCACATAGTCACTGTTCCAGTGCCAGATCTGGTGGCTTAAAACTCACAATGGCTGAGGCCAGCAAATAGTGTGGTGGTTAAGGGCACTGGACTTCCACATGGCTGACAGCGTTTCAAGTCCTAGACTTGGTGGCTTGCTTTCTCACTTTCTCCCTCTCACTCTTGCTCTGTCCCTCTCTGATCAAATTAATATAAAATAAATAAAGTTAAATAAAATAATTCTTAAAAAAAAAAAAAGGGAACCAGCAGTTAGTGTAATGGGTATATCACTGGACTCCCACTTAGTCGACCGCAGTTCGCGTCCTGGACCTGGTGGCTTAAAACTCACGCTGGGCGCATGTGCGTGTGTGCCCAAGATCCCGAGAGGAGAATGGAGGAGAAGGGATTGGCGTGACCATCCCCCCTGGGGGTGATTTCTCGCTTTCTGCTGTCTCTATGTCTCTCTCTGTCTGTCTGGCGAGTGCACACACCCTATAGTGAAAACCTCTCCAAAAAAAAAAAAAAAAGAAAGAAAGAAAAAAATCACACTGGGTGCGTGTGCATGTGTGCTCAAAAATCCCAAGAGGAGAATAGAGAAGGGATTGCTATGAACCCTCCGTGGGGGGGGGGGTTTGATTTCTTGCTTTCTGTCTCTCTGTTTCTCTCTGTCTCTCTAGTGAGTGCATGTGCCCTATAGCAAAAATCTCTCTAAAAATAAAAATAATAACCGGTGATTCACATCAATTATGGAAACTGACAAGACACACACATCATCTAGGGATGGAAATTTTAGGTGTAATGGTTGATTTGTCATAAGCTACCTGTATCATTGGCTATTTCCGTCTTATTAACAAAGGTGGCATGGACTCGCCAATCAGCTCAGTTTTTATGGACATAGAATAGAGTTTTGTCTCTTTCCATTGGTGATTGAAACCTACTAATTCTTTCATTTGAACCATTCTCTGATATAGAAGTGAAGTGAGCCATACGATAGGATATCTCTGTTTAAGTCTGATCTACTTTAGAGTACCCATTGTTACAGTTTTTTTTAAAAAAATTAATAGCCTTTCTCATTAGCTGAAATCATTCACTTTTAAAATATTTATTTATTTGATTATATTTCTTCTATAAAATATAAGCTTCATGTGAGGGCAGACTTCTCTATTTTGGACTCTAACATATATCTGTACCCTAAAATAGTGTCAGGTATTCAGGAAATATTTGTTGACTACTTTTCATAAATCTTGGGATGCCAGTGAGAAAACCAAGAGGTCAATTCTTTTTTAGCTACTGCTGTATTGAAAATCTTTTCAAATTTTCTAATATACTTTTCCTTCTTTTTATTGGTATGGATTAATGTTTATTTTTTAATTGAATAGTCTCATTTATGTGCATTTTAATGATATAAGCTACCTCAACTCTTTTTCTGAATTCAGTATACTACAAATAAATATGAATAAAAAATGAACCAGTATAATGTCTTTGAAGATGTGATTGGAATTTTCCTTTCTTTCGAAGTTTATCTACTCATTTCTTCCATGAGTGAGAGAGACTGAGAGAAAAAATAGAGAGATAAAACACCTCAACAGGTCTTGGTGCCAAGAACCACCCCCAGCAAGATCAGCAACCCCAGATCCTGGGTATACACATATCTGTCATACTTAAGAAGTCTCTGGACATGAACCCAGAACTCTCTCATGCGGGTTAATTTCTAACTATATACTATACCACACCAAAATTTTCTTAACTTACAACAGTGTCACAGAAGAAGGAAGGTCATCTGGTACATGTAGAAGAACTATTCTCTCCACAGCTGGGAACAAACCTTTTTCACAGGAGTAAGAGAAAAAAGTAATTCCTTTTCCCAAGACAGAGTTAATCTTTTTCATGAAAACAGAGACCCCATGATTTGAACTCTACTCATTAGGCCTCATCTCTTAACGATCTCACTGCTTTCCAACACTGGGAACAAACTCTTACACGTAAATTTTGCAGGAACAAGTCATATTCAAACCATAACACCCCATATCTTGGGGAAAACCTAGTGATCAAAAATAATTAAAAATGATTATGGGATATCATATGGCATAACATTATGACACTAGAAGGTGCCTAAGACACATTAATAAGAACGATCAATTGAGCAATGAAAGGATAATATAATCTTTATTGAAAGCATTTATTTTTATGTGTTCATAACAATAATATTAAAATACTAATATAATAGAATTACCAAATTAGACACATTTTGTATTTTAAAATCCTTAAGAACCAATTTGTCAGAAATGTAAACTAATTAAAAGATGAGACAAGTGTGATGATTTGACTTTCAGTGAATATATCATAGAATCGTGGATGTTAGTGGGTAGATGCTTGGATTAGGCACTGCAGATAGGATTGATTTTTAGCTATAACCTTTGATTGCTACATGATAATGAGAATATTACTTTAATTCTCTAAGCTCTGCTTTATCTGTAAAGTGGAGATAAGAAGAATACCCCATATGCATTGAGGGCCTGTTTTGTGCTTAGAAACTTTATCTTATTTACACTCCATATTGCCAGGTCTATAGGAAAGTAATATAACTATTATCTTACAGATGAGAGAACTGAGGAACGAATTAAGGAATTTGTCGGAATGATATAGATCTTAGCCTTGGCATTCTGCCAGCCCAGTAGACTGACTCTGCATCTATTTTTTTTTCCCCTTTGGAGAGGTTTTCACTATAGGGCGTGTGTGCTCACCAGACAGACAGAGAGGGACAGAGAGAAAGAGAGCGAGAAATCATCCCCCAGGGGGGATGGCCACACTGCAGTCCCTTCTCCTCCATTCTCCTCTTGGGATCTGGGGCATGCATGCACACATGCCCGGCATGAGTTTAAGCCACCGGGCCCGGGACTCGAACCGTGGTCGTCTCCGTGGGAGTCCAGGGACATAGCCATTACGCTAACTGCTAGTCCCCTAACTCTGCATCTTAGCTAGTAAATCACTAAACCAACACTCCATACTTCTTCCTTTCTACCCCAGTAGCTAATTTTCCTAGAAGAATTTCTTGGTTTATGAGACTATCACAGAAGAATGACTGACATGTAGTAAATTCTCATTAAATATAGCTATTGTATTCTTATTCTTGGGACCAATCAGGGGATGGCAGAAATAAGGTCTGAATAGTCAAGACTTCCTTTAATATATTGGGCCTCAGTCTTAGTCAAATGTTTGGTTGTAAAAGTAAGTGTGTACAAAACAGTAATTTATATATTACAGTTGAAACAAACAAAAAGAAACCCAAGAAGTTTATTCTCTATAATCAGTCACTAAAGATAGAATTTATCCTCCTTCCCTCTTTCATTCTCCCCTGTCTCTTCTTCTCCCATTCTCTTGTTCTTTTGTCCTTTTTTCCTATCTCCCTTCTGACTTCCTTCTCCCTTCCTTCCTTTCTTTCCACATTTGAGGTATGCTGGAGTATCATACACTGTGACAGGTCACATGATACATTCAATACCTAGGTGCACGAACTCTTCGTGAAGCTGCGGGGAGTTCGATGAATCGATAACAACTACAATGTGATTTGGAGTTGGCTCATAGGCATCTGGGTCTGGAGACCTGAGCTGGAAGAACATCAGTGTAAGGCTGAAACCCTTGATCGCTGTACACCTGATGTGAAAGAGCGGTGCCAAGTAAACAGTGTGGAGTCCTGGTACCCAGGAGTGGAAGAAAACACAAATCTCTAATCATAAATGAGTGGCTCAGGTAACATGTATTGATGGTGAACTAAGAGTTGGAGGCAGCATGTAAGATGGCAGTGTAACTTGATTGTCACACCTCATAGCTGAGCGAGCTTAGGAGAGAGTCGCATGCACAAATTCAAGGATGGAAGATCATGGCTATTAGGGATGTGATCTGACAAGAACCCTACTAACAGGCTACTGCATAAAAAGTGGCTCTAAGAACGCTTGTTGGTTGTTCACCTGCCCAATAGCAGAGGTAAATTACTTCATGATATTCCTGAAACGTTCCAAAAATGCTTTAAGAGTTCTTCAGTGGGGCCAGGAGGTGGCATGATGATTAAGGACACTGGACTCTCACATGGCTGACCATGGTTTGAGTCTTGGACCTGGAGGCTTGCTTTCCTACCTTCCCTCTCTCTCTGTTCCTCTCTGGTCAAATAAAAATGGATGAAGGAATAAATAAAGGTAAATAAAAAATAATTCTTAAAAAAAAAAAAAAAAGTTCTCCAGCAGGGGATACATTAGTGAGCCCCAAAATATCAGGTTGGCATTGAGTGACTATAACAGTGTTAGGCAGGAGAAACCAAACTTTATTTTCTAATTCTTGTCAACAAGATTGATAATTGGACACAGTATCTACATGATGATATCATAAATTTACATGATATTTTTGTAATCTGTAGTCCTTTGAATCTTAAAAACCTTGAAATGTTATTATTTTACCCCACACTTCTCCCAGGTAAACCTTAGTATGGGATCATCTAATCTTTCTGTAACTTTTTTTTTCTTTTTTTTTGAGATTTTTTTTTTTTTTTTGCTATAGGGGACGTGCCCTCACCAGACAGACAGAGAGAGACAGAGAAACAGCGAGAAATTACCCCCCAGAGGGGATGGCCATGCTGCAATCCCTTCTCCTCCATTCTCCTATCGGGATCTTGGGCACGCATGCACGCACGCCCGGCATGAGTTTAAGCCACCAGGTCCAGCACTCAAACCGCAGTTGACTACATGGGAGTCCAGCGACATGGCCATTACGCTAACTGCTGGTCCCATCTTTCTGTAACTTGTTAATGCTATTTCTGCTTAGACATAAAGAAGCTCTGTTGACTTTACATTGTGTATTTATTTCTGCATCATTTGTAGTGTACTTTTTGAGATTAAGTTTATTTTTGGCATTAAATGATTGTCAAAAATATTATCAAACTGCCATCCTAATTCTTACTGAAAAATATAGTTTTTATAGCTAATACTATAAAATAATACATTTTTTTATTTAAAGAATTTAAAATATCTAATGTATAATAGAGTGATCTCCAAAGTAAGGTCAGGAAGGAGAGAGCAAATTGATGCATACTTAATGCAGTTTAGAAAACGGACTAGCTTGGTCTGTGGACTGTTACTTTGATATTGCAAATAAACCTTACGAAACACCAGAATAAAGTAAAATGTCACATATTTGGATTAAAATTTTGTTTTATTACAAACTGAATTTCTATACAACTTTTACTTTAAAAAAGACATAATAATTAGGTTAGCTGATGACGTAAAGACATCATAGTTCTTTTTCTTAAGGAGATTAATTTTTGAGTTGTGTAAGACAACAATAAAGTCTACTTTTTCAGATTTTTGAAGTAAAAATAATGCAAAAATAATTATGAAATGTTACCAAATTGAATCTCTCTAACCACCAGTAAATGATAGAAATTTTATAGTTTTGCCCTATTGCAAAGTGTCTAACAAGATTTTTGTCATCCAGGTGGGACTGAATGCTGTTTCTAAACAAATGATCTCTCCTCCTGGGTCAAAGGATTTAAAGGTATTGTTTTTTACCTGACAAAAGGTAATGAAAGCTAAAAGCCGTGCAAATGTGGTTGCATGGCTTTGTTAAAAATAAAATCCTGATATGAAGCCATTTACAAACATAAAAATAGACCAATGACTAGAATCTCCTCGCAGACTAAACTCGTTTACCTTAATTTCGGCATCCACCACATTGACATCTCGGAGAGCTGCCGAGAGAGCTGACATTCTTAGAAGACATAACATCACCTGTAACCTTTAAAGAAAGCGGCTTTGCAGAAACCCCTAAAGGCATGGTGGTCAGACTGGCATTTGTACAGCGTGGTGGGCGATGTTAAAATAGCAACACCCAGAACCCTCGCAAGCACTTTTTAACGCCACGGACAGTCAGGCTATAAGCGGTGATTTGTCACCGCTTAGGTAAAGTGAAATAATTTCAGACATCTTTTGTTCTTCCAGATCAGAAAGTGCTACACCCAAAGTGAATAATAAAATCAAATTTGAATTTTGCGTCTTGATAGATCCCTCACCGAGGATATTGTTTTTAAAGTTAACATTTATTTCTTCGTTCTCCACAGAACTAAAGTTCAATTTTAGAACTTTGCAAATTTTTTCAATCACATTCTTCGGTGTAACAATTACAAGTGCAACATATTTGTAATAAAACTGTCAACCATGGTTCAACTCAAAATGTATCATGGGGAAGTCAGACTTCTGAAATGGGGAAATTCTGGTACTTTTCTTCAAGATGCAGTAAAGGTAGACTCACTGGGCACTTAAGAATCACATGGTAACTTCCTCAAACGACTACAGTTTAAAATTCAACTTCTCGTAATTATAAACCCCAATTTAAGTCTGTCTTCTAAACTGTTCCTGTAAACTGTTGTCTTCACCTTTTAGAAGAATATTGGTGTTCAACCTCTTTTACTCAAATATTGTCTACTCTGAGAAAGATTGAGCTACTGCATATTGGAGAATTAGAGGCCAATCTACTAATATTTGATTCTAAATCAGTTTTTAAAAATGTTTTCTTTTATCATCAATGGGCTTTTTAAGGTCATTGAGAGTTTTATATGATGTGTGTGTGTGATACAAAGATGAAGTGCTCTCTCTGCACTTCCCATGCAACACATCTTTGGAAGACTTTTAAATACTCTATTTTGTATGTACTTTGTAATTCTGATTATATTCTGAAATTGTTTACTGAGGTTATCACCTTGAGTTTATACATCAGAGATTTAACTTTATTGCCTGTTTGCCCCTTGTTCACAAGATTCAAGATTCTAATTATTCATAATGCAATGTGTGATGATCAAGTGTTCCGTTTTATATTTCCAGCCCAATAATAGTTTCTAAGGTGGGTTGGGACATCCTACCTGCGAAATCCTGATGATCTCACAGTAGGCATTTTGTCTTATGAAAGGAAAACAGTTTGAATTACGGCCTTTTTCACCTAAACCCACAAATTATTTTTATTTGGATACCAATAGAATTAAATAAACGAATTTTGGGTATAGCAATTCATGAATATATTTGTGCCTAGGGTTAAAACCATAGTTTATTTAATATACATACACATGAATTTACCGTTTGAATGTTATCTCTTCACATTTCTTTCCTTTTTTTTTTTTTGGAGAGGTTTTTGCTATAGGGTACATGCGCTTGCTGGAAAGATAGAGACAGAGAGAGACAGAGAGACAGAAAACGAGAAATCACCCCCCCGGGGGGATAACCATGCTGCAATCCCTTCTCCTCCTTTCTCCTCTCAGGATCTTGGACACGTATGCACATGTGCCCGGTGTGAGTTTAAGCCACTGGGTCCGGGACTTGAACTGTGGTCAACTACATGGGAGTCCAGCGACATAGCCATTACGCTAACTGCTGGCCCCCAAATTTATTTCTTTTTATAATTTTCATATTCATGTCTTTTTCTAATTACATTTCAAGTTCTCAGAAAGTAGAGATCTTCTTTTGTGTCTATTTAAATCCCTCGTAAAACAGAGTTTTTATATGTAGTGGGAGTCAATGGCATGACAAGTACAATCTCACTTTCCTAATGATTCTGAAGATTTATCAGATCATGGTGTGGGTGTTTCAGTAGCATATTTGGAGCTGCTAAGTTTAAATGGCAGGATACAGTAAGCTTAATTTTAATAACCTTCTGTTTTCTTAAGCAGCTAGGCAATAGATACATCCGGCGATGGTAACCCCAAGTAGAGGTCTTACTGCTGAACAATCCGTCTGTGGAGAATAGCTTTAATTGCTGAGTCTTCTTTGCCTCTGTTCAGTCTAAGCCTCTGGGTTATATATAATTTATTGTGAAGATAAATTACTTGGGAAGTTTTCTAGATTTTTCTGTAATGAATTGAACTTCCTAGTATACAATTGTTTAGGTCATCATCTTACACTGGAAATAAGATCAAGAGTAGTAGACTACATTAATTTTAAACGGCGGAATTATAATTATTTTTTATTGAAATCTTTTAGGGGTCACACGGAAAATTTCTTTTTAGTGGGAAACATTAAACAATGTTGTTTTCTATTCCTGGTTAAAGTTTTAGTAAAGTACATCTATTACTGCTGTTAGAATCATAATTTAATTTTGATATAGGATTCTACTCACTGATAGCAGCACAATGTTTTGAAGACATTTATTAAATCCAGTTACGTATTTCCACAAGTGACTTGTTTAACATCAGAAACAAATAGTTGCATACTAGGATATTCTTTATCCTCTTGAGTTGGAATAATGTAGAGTGTCTTCTTGTTCTTAGATAATGGTGACACAAATCTTATCTTTTTAGCAATTTTGGCAGAAGAAAAAAAAAAGCTGGAATTTACACATTCATGAAGTCACTTTCTCTGAGATAAGAGTGTGTAATAAAAAACAGTGTTTGCTTAAAACATTTTGGTCAGTGCCTTCTCAGCTGTGTGAGTGCACACACAGACACAGCCACACAAATTGATCCTGGGGCAAACTTTTAATTCACTGAAGAACTTGCGTTGTGAAGTTCATTATGATCAATCTGCTGAGAGAGAGAGAGAGAGAGAGAGAGAGAGAAAGATTTTTCATAACTGACTTTGAGATATCTATACCAATTCTTTCTTTTTTGACATTGAAATCGGACATAAAATTCAGAGAGAGCCAACTGGTCTGATACACTTTGGTATTTCTTACCCTAGATCTCAGTCTTTTAAATCTTACACTTTTGACCTGACCATTATTTCTGACATATCTGGACATTTTTAATGTATTCTTGGTTCCACATCAGTAATTCTAATCATTACAAACAATACTGTTTTTCTCCAACACAAGAGGACTTAGTCAAAAACTGTTTGTTTGGTTAACAGAGTACACTATTAGAAAATAAGTATTTTTAGTTTCAGGATTTTTTCATACTTTTTTATTCATTTGTATGTCATTTCACTTCTAGTCGCTTAATTTTACCTTATGCTCTTTGCATTACTGAAATATAATATAAGAATATAACATATAATATTAGGGGAATAGTTGGAAAAATCCATTGAACAAATGGACAGGGCCAGCAGGTGGCATGGTGGTTAAAGCACTGGACTCTCACATGACCAACCGCAGTCCAAGTCTCAGACCTGCTGGCTTACTTTCTCACTTTCTCTCTCTCTGCTGCTCTCTAGAAAAATTAAAACAAATCATAAAATGAAATAAATAATTCTTTAAGAAACAGTACAGATGCTACTAATGCTACCTATTTGAAGAATATATGTTGTGTACGTGAATGAGAAAACAGATGTAGGTGTATACAAGATGGTGGCAAAAATTGACTATGGATTTTAGAGGAACTATGGCTTTGTTTAGACATTTTTGCTTCTCTGTATTTCTTGATTTGTTGCTTTTGTCACATCTCATGGGAGTAAGTGGACCAAGAGATAGGATCAATTCCTAGACTTTTAAGATATCTAAAATGAGAGGAAAAAGACAAAACTGGGCCTGAGAAGGAGACTGAAAATATCATGGAATAAATGTCAGTGGGCAAATTTCACAATTGAGTGTGACTGTAAATATGTTCATGTGTGCGCACACATGCACGCGCGGGCGCACACAGACACACACACAAATACAGCTTTCTTTTCTCAGATGATATAGCATAGATAAATATTATTCTGGTCACATACTAAACAAAACAGTATTTTGAGAAAAAGACTCAGCTAATAAGATGCAAAAGCTCTATAAATATTCAGAATGGTCTGCACACTAGAGGCGATCCATTCTGCCTGGTAGTTTATTCCCCCTGTGACTCCTTTTCAGGACAGAAAAAAGATACTTGACTGAGCAGACGGGGTCAGCATGATGCAAGTACTGGTAAGCGACATAAAAGAATGTCAGTGCTTTGAGAATAAAGTCATACCTCATTTCAATTTCAAAATATTTTTAAACATTCTGTAATTTTGGCCAGTGTGTGGTTTCTTATTTGCAGTTATAAAGGGTTATATTTACACATAAATTGCAGACGCCACACTTACTGAGCTTTTGGCCCGCATAAAATATCTACAAAACTTTAGGAAGCATATCTGTATTGTATGTATGTAGGACAGCTACACAGAAGGGTTGAGTTCCTAAAGGTCTGGCATAACTCAAAATTAGCCTTATTCAAGAAAATGTTCATAGAAGAATAAATGTAAACAGTGAATGCTTTTGAATGCACAACGTTCTAGAATATGTTAAAACTTCTTTTTACTTCCTCAGCATTTTCTCTCAGATGTTCACAGCAATTGCTCTAATATTGGCATGATGGAGGACATAGGGTTTGCATCATCAGGATGGAATCAGAGTTTGTATCCATCAGGGTCCATTCAGGAGACATAATCTGCAGAGGGATTTGAACATAGAAAGTTATGACAAAGGATTATTAATTACAACAAGGTATTGCAGCTAGGCATTGGCTAGCAAAATAATGATAAAGAAGACACTATTCGTAGGTACAAAGAGTAGCCCTTTCCCTAGGGATGAGGTAGAACTCCTAAGGAAGCCTCATGCTCCAAGGCTGAGAAGCAGACCTTATAGTGGGCACAACTGTAGTTCACTGGGTGGCAGAAAAAAAAACAAAAACAAAAACAAAAAAAAACAACTCAATGGAGTGCTGTGTTGGCCAAACCTGCTAGGTTCTGCCATCTAGAATATTCTAGAAATCCACCTATGAGGCTATTGGGGAAAGCTGTTCGCCATGAAGTGTCTCTCTAGATCCCCTTTAACTACAACACTGAGGTAAGTGAACAGGGAAGCTGCTTGTCCCTGGGTGGAGTTGACTACCACACCTGGCAGGAGTCAGGTGCTTAGAAGCTTCTCCTGCTGCAGGTGTGTGGTGCCTGAGTAGCTGCACGGGCTGTGGGAGCCTCCTAGTGAGCACAGAACACCTGGAAGGAAAACACCTTTCTCCTGCAATGTCTGTCCAGCACCCCCTTGACAATACTTAACTTAATCCATTCAGCAAAAGAAAAGGACTCAAAGGGCTCTTCTTGCTTCTCATAGAGCAGGCAGTGGAATATGAATTTGCAGCTGAGGGACAAAGAGCTGATACCTGGTACAGCCTTTATCTTAATGATTTTCGCCTCTGAAGTGTTTACTACTAAATTATTGATTTCCGAATTTTTTTTGTCTATCTCACTAAGCATGGAAATGGCCACTTAATGGTCACTTGCAAAATAATGACTATAAAAAGATTTTAAATTATGCTAATGGTGAATATTAAAATAATGGCATCTTATGCACCCAAATTCACTTATAAAAGTATTTAACCACATAAAAATGTGTTCTTTGAATGGTAGGACTATTTACCAATGTAAATGAATTCATAGTTTAGTTGGCTGAATTTATAGATTCATCTTAGAGCAATTCTTCATGCATTCGTCTTTTCAAATTCCTTTTATTTTATATTATGCCTAAAATGAGAGTCATAATCATATTTACAACATATTAGTTCAAATTTCTTAAATCAAGTTCAGATCAAATGTGACCTTACGAAGTATATCCTCCATTTCCTGGTTAAAGCATTATCTTTCTCCTATGGGCAGAAGAGTCAAGAAGGTGTAGGAGGCTCACCCCAAACCTATACCACTAAAAGAAAAAACTGGGTTCAGTCTTCTCAGTGATGTCTCAGTCACTTTCCAGTACCCTAAAATTGTCATTCAACTTGTCCTAGACTCACTCTAATTTGCACAGTTAAAATTACATTGGGGAAGGATTGCCTCAGCTCCTCAAACCATTTTACCTTTCAGAGTTTCACATTATTTGTAGAGAATAATAGTTAGGGGTTCTGGGCCTAGAGCCCAGAACTTTGTATCTAAACCTCTCATTTGAATTAGTCACTTGGGGAAGTTATTCAGCCATTTAACCCTTCCCTTTAGCTTCTCAACCTCTGAGGAAGAGGCACCATTTTCACAGATTATGCTGAAATCAATATCATTATGGTTTAAAATGCCTTTAGTTCAAGAAGAAAAAAAAAGTAGGCTTAGGTCGCATTTTATAAGCATTACTGTTCAAGTTGAGTTTTTGCTTTCATCAAACCAGTGCTGATAGTACCAGGAGAAAAGCATTTTCCAAGATGGGTACTCGGTTGACATTCCTGGCTTGTGAAAGACAATGATTTCATGTAAGAGAGTGCCAGGTATGCCTTTGGGCTTTATATTAATTTGTGAAACATTCCTTTCATTATGTTTCCTGTTCAAAAATTATGCACATTTGAATCAAAGCCCAATGACAGTGTCTAGTAACTGAAAAATATTTATTTCTCCTTGGAAATCATACCTGCTTAATTACCCAATCTTTTGGGAACACCGCCAAAGCCTGGAGTGAGTCTTTTGTTGTAAGGAAAAAAAAAGAGAGAGAGAGAGAGAAATAATTTGGTGCTGAAGGGAAACAGCTCTCTTCTAGCTCTCGTGGACTGTTCTGTGATGTTTTGAACTGCCCTGCTAGCCTGCTGTTATCATCTGGGTTTATGTCATTAAAGTTCAGGTCATATGATAACCCCAAGGTAGAAAGCGCTGTTCTTTTACTACACTTCTTTTTGCTTCTGCCCTCCCATATTCACGTCCATGGTGCTCTGGCTTGTTCATATTCTGGGAGTAATGGGGTGAAGTTAATATAAGACAGTTAACTCTCAATTACTCAGGGGCTAATTATCCAGCCTATTGATTGCACCGTCCAGCCTCTGCTTTTCCTGTCTTTTAAAGGGTGGTTGACTGCCCATTAGCACTTACTCCAGACAGGAGTAGGGGGTGGAGAGGGACAGCAATAAAATTCAAATCTATCTATTTTGCAGCTTATTAACAGCACTAGTTAACAGCTTAGGTGAATGGCAAAAATGTGGTTTGGGGACACCTGTAGATTTAATTCAGTCTTACTTTTCCTTGTCATCTCTTAGCATGGATAATTGAGTTGGCTTCATTACCTTATGCTCATATAGTTAATTCTCAGAAGTTGGGTTTTTATTGCTTTGGAGCCATGGCTGAATTGGCACTTAAGTCATTGAGGGAGTTCTGGGGAGGCGATATGGACTTCGTTTTTCAAATAAGGACACTGAGACACAGAGTATTGGAACTGGAGGGGGCACCCTTGGCAGAGGCGCAGGCAAACTGCATTTCTTTCCCCTCTTTGGTCTCGGTTTGTAGTTACACAGATGCAATAGAAGCACCTCACCTAGTCTTACCCTTTGATTTCCACTTTTGTAAAAAATTATTTAATTTTCTTCATTGTCATTATTTTGTTTTTATTTTATTGAAGTTGACCACAGAGAAACAGAGAGAGAGAGAGAGAGAGAGAGAGAGAGAGAGAGAGAAATAAAGTCAGAAAGCAAGCTGCCAGGTCCAGAACTTGAATGACGGTCAGCCATGTGGGAGTCCAGGTGCCTTAACCACCATGCCACCTGCTCGCCCCGATCCAGTGATTGTTCACAGTGCTGTCTAAATTTAGACTAACACAGTCAAGAAGATTTCAGATTTCTGAGTTAGCCTGGTGTTTGTATTTCAGTAATTCTACTTCCTCTGGATGACTTTATTTGACTTATAATATATATATATATATATATGTGTGTGTGTGTGTGTGTATCTAATCTATATATCTATATCTCTATATCTATATATATATTACATGTATATATACACACATATATATATATCTCACCCAACTAGAAGGATATATGGAATATAGTAAACACTCAATAAAGAGTCAGTTTAATTCACATTGCAATAATATTTACAGTGTAGGGTTACCAATAGCAATAAAGCTTCTGGGTTATTTTTACTATTTCAAAAAGAATAAATAAAATTACACCTTTGGCAAGACTATGCCGATGATGAATTAGCACAGGTATATATAGTAATTTAATCTCAATTTTTTTTCAGGTTATCTTTTGTGGTAGAACATTTGGGAATCAAGAATCCAGTGATAAATCATAACTACAAGACACAGGTGCAAAGAGAACAACTCTTTTCTTAAGCGCAGATGCCAGCAAAGCATAAAACGTTGCACTAGCGACTCCTGGCCACCTTTCCCGACCATTCTATTGAGGTCAGATCATCATTGATGTAACCCCTAGAAACAGAGAGTGACCTCTATTCATCCTCTCCTCACTGCCTGCATAGTCTTCACTGCCTTGATTTTAATGATTACAAATGGGACAAAAGAGTAACTTTTATGGGGACCAGCAGGTGGTGTGGTGGTTAAGGCGCTGGACACTCCCACATGGTTCGAGTCCAAGAACTGGTGGCTTGCTTTCTCACTTTCTCTCTCTGGTCAAATTAAATGAATAAGTAAATTAAAAAAAAAGTAACTTTTATGAACCTAGAGATCTGGGAGAAATGATGGTGGTAGCAAATCCTTATATGGCCAAGAGTGAGCAAAATGCCAAGGTTAAAATGACAGGCTGGCTAGAAGGCTATGCTGAGACAGGGATGGTGGCTGTCCACCAAAATTTATGTTTCCCACTAACGACTGGGTTATCTGTGGGAAGTGGGCACGGAGATTCCGCAGGATGTGGCTGCCTAGCCAGAAATGACATTTACCAACTTTGTTTGCACTCCAAGGTGACTGTGTGGGCTACTGTGTATCGTTTCTAAGGGGAGTTGTTTATATGGTAGGTATGCCGTTTCTGAATTTGTTTCTTCAGCAGCAGGATGCAGAGGACAAAGCCCTAGGGCATAGAAGAACTAAAAGATAGATGGATCTTCAGTCCCTGAATAGCTATGTGGGAGAAAACTGGTCTCTTGACAGAAATATCTGCACTGAACTTTTATCATCAGACACTAGTAAATTGGGGGACGTGTTTTGGTGTTACTCCAAAGAATACCTGCACGGTGTTTTCACAATAAATGTGATGAACTGATAGTTTATGAGTCATAATGTATGCATGTGTGTATGTATGTGTGTTTAATGTTTTGTAAAAGGAAAATTCAGTTTCATTTAAATGCTGACTATTTTGCAGAGGCTTCTTATAGTTACTTGATAAGGAGTTCATATTAATTTTTTCAGGAATGCTGAAATATACCTTTGCAACACTCTTCCCAAATAGTATTTTGTAATGACCAACAAAATAAATTACATTTCAGATTACTCAGATTAAAACCATAGTGAAAAAGAGCATCCCAAGGAGCTTGCACTAAGTCTGTGAGAAAGCTTGAAGTCACAGAAAACAAGAGTAACTAAATATTGACTTTGAATAAGCATCACGTGATTTGACCATCCATGCTATAACACACATGTGAATTCCTAGAACGAGGATTTCTTTTTTTGTAGTGAAATCCAATAGGCAGATATTTTCCTGTTCCCTATTTATTACTTTGCTAGTGTCTCAGAACAATGCCAAGGTTGACAGCTCTGCCTCCATTCATCGCTGAATCATCATACGCACACGCAGAGATGTGAACACATTTTAAATAATAAAATCTTGTATCTAACCACCACCACCAGCAGCCTGGCGCCACATGTATTTTTCCTCCGATGCTTGAGCTAAAACCTAACACCAGAGCTTTCTTCATGCTCCTCTCATCCTGCCCATTTTTATTTATTTCCTATCATGCTGTTTTTTGTCTCAGGTTGTTAAATGAACATAACCACTGGCTCCTTTTCCAGAATTACCAGCCTTACATAACCGAGGGTTAGAATGAGTTCTGGGTCAAGAACAACTTGGTGACTCACGTTGGGATAATGGCTCAGTCATCATGGCAGATCACGACAATGGGCCAGTTCTCTAGCAGGACTGCTTCAGGGTCCCAGGGCTACACATGTTAGCACGTTGGCCGTCTTCCACTCAGTAATATTGCACACAGCATATCTGAGACAGAATTCCACTTTTCCCTGATTAAATTGCCTCACACCAGTCACAGAGTGGGAATACCTCAACATCGAGAAGGATCAAAGCAAATATTTCTCATACAATAAAACTCCTAAACCTCATCTTGTATTCTACCAGGAGACAGACACCTCACTCCAAGGCAGAGCAGAAAGCGCAACTGCTCTGGGTCAACTTATTGAAAACCTATTCTTGAGCCAAATTGTTGATGCTTTGACATATTTTCCAAATTAATTTTGACTCTACACCATTTTCACCATAATATTTACAACCTAATATCTGAGTAATCTGGGAACTTGAGTTGGCTAGATTTAATAGAAACAAATGATGCTTTCTTTGTATTGCTTCTTTAGGACTATAGAGCATTTTCCTTATCTTCCTCCTTCTCTTCCCTTCTATTTTTTCTTTTCTTTTTTTTCCCTTTCCTTTCCCTTTGTTTCTTTTCTTTTATATTTTAGGTTTTTGCCATAGGGTGTGTGTGCTTGCCTGAACAGACAGACTAGAGAGAAGAAAAATGAGAAATCACCCTATCATCACCATGATGAATTCCTTCTCCTTCAGTCTCTTCTCTGGATTATGGGCATGCACGTACACGTGCCTGGTAGGATTTATAAGATACCGGCTCTGGGACTTGAACCAGAGTCATCCATGTGGGAATCCAGCACCTTTACCACCATGTCATCTGTTGACCTCTTTTCTTTTTCAATAAGTACAGCTGCATCAGAATTGCAGAAACATGGGAATAGTGTGTGACTCTTTCAAAAGTTGGCTGCTCCTGCCCACGTTTTCCTTCCATGCTTCTCCTATGATAAATCAAGCTTGTCGTTAGAAGCCGTCTGAGAGGTGGCTGCTAAAATTTGATATCAAAACAGAGAAATCTGCCTAATCTTCTTTCAAAAAAATCTAACTTGTTCTCACTCTAAGCTCTACCTTTTGATATTGAAAACATTTTTCAAAGTTTTCCTTCTCTAACTAAGCATGATTTTTATATCCCATGACCAGAAATTTGGATTAAAATGAACATAGAAAAAAAGTCAGTTCTTTGACTTAGAATAATTTATTCCAGGACAAGAAAAATTACTATAAGTCTTTGACCTTAAAACAAAGAAGCGAAAGAGTTTGAGGCAGCTCAAGTGTGGCTCAGGGGAGGGGGAAGGAGGGGGTGGAGAAGGGTTTGGAGGTGGAAGGAATTTACAACTAGTGGGATCAGAGACCACAGAGAGAGGCTGGGTTTATATTTCTGACTTCATCTTTTGGCCCAAGGTCAGCTCTGTTCCTGTCAACTGTGTGGATGCAAATAAAGAAGAGAGGCTTTGAAAATATGCCACTGGCATAATCCACGTCTCCATATTCCTTTATAACATGGGTTTTCACCACATAATACGTCCAATAAGAAGTAGCTTCTTTGTAACTAGGCATGCATACCAACGTTTTGGAGTGATCTTGCTTGCTGAGAATGCAGAAAGAATGTGGACACAGATGCAGGGCTGCACGTAACTCATCTAGTGTTTTGTTATGAGGGTGTAGGGGGACATTCACATACCATTTTTTTTTAAGCTGGTTCAGAAGAAATTATTGACAGCACTCTTTTTATATAGCAGATGCAGTGCCTAGGTATACATATTTTCCAGCATAAATGCCATGATAAACTTGCTCCGTGAAGAACGGAGTTGAATGAAGCTTGGCATTTCCTGGTCTCTTCTCAGAAATCACTCTTTATTGTATTTTATTTCATGCTGTAAAGTCAAAGATGCAAGTTGGTCTTTTAAAATGACTCAGGAAATGACAAGAATTGCAAAAGAAAGTGCAAGAATACGGAGGGGTGAAAAAGAAAAGATATGCGAATTAGTAAAATGTTTTGTCTTCCTCGTGAAAAATCAAGCTGAAATATATGAAATATTTTCTCAAGTCTTTAACTAAGGTTTAACATTTTAAGTTTTTGTCTGTTCCTATCTATAACCCAGCAATGTGAGGTCTGGCTGTTTGGATACACAGTATTTCTCATCCCTGAGCTGACATGGAGGAAACGGCTGTGCTCCGTGACTCTAAGATACCTCTTTTTGGAACTTTGGAAACTAATTTTCCATCTAAGGCCTAAAACTAAAAACTGGCTTTTTATTATTTAGAAGCAGTTGTAATGAGAAAAACAACTATTCTGGCAGAAATAGTTCATCTAGTCCAAGCTTTATGCTGTTAGACCTACCGTTTCCTGAAGGCCACCCAGGCTGCTCAGTGCAATGTTCTATAAAGTTGGCATCTGGGTTCAAAAGGCCCCCCAACAAATAGTTGCCAAAACAGTGAAAACACAGAAGGAAAACGTGAACTGAGAAACCCTTAGGTTGGAGACCGATGTGTCTGAAAATGTTTGCGGTTTCAAATCATACCAGGTTGGAAGCACGAAATTATATAGGTGCTACACCATACAGACTATGTATGCACGCTACTTATTTTTTTCCCCCTAAAATGCAATACAAAATGGCATCATCGTTATTATAGTCTTTAAATAATTATTAGACTTAATTGCCACAGTTCAGAGAAATTTTAAAATTAGTAAGTGGTGCTTATCGCTCTGCGGTGCTCAGTGTTAATAAAACATGGCGTCCCATGAACACTTCACATCATATTCGTCCATGATTATTTCATTGTGTTTCCAAGTACAGATGCCAAGAGACAAAGTGTTGCCGAATTCCTGTAATTACCAGCATTTCCCCCAATTTGGGCCCATGAAGTACATAGTCAGTCTCCGTTGTCTTCTGCCTCTGTTTTGAATCTGTCCCCAGTGCAGGAATGTCAAAAACACCATTTCGCTACACAGCCTGCTCAATTTAAAAAAGGGAAAATCACATTCAAGCTACTAATTAAGAAAAGAAGAGAAGTGAGCTGTGAATAAAAAGAACTGCCTTCTGAAAGGCTTTAAAGGGGAGCTTGCAACGCTGCTGAATTCAGAAAAGAAATGATTCTTATTTATCAAAGCTCAGTTCTAATGTAGCAGTTAGAAGCAAGATTTAACCAACTCTTCGAAATTTTAAAAGCAACCCTGTGAATGAGAATTCAAGTTATGTTCTTTCCCCCCCTACGTTTAGAAGGGAGCTTAATTAATTGATTTTTTTTTTCAGTTATCAAACTACTTTTTTTTCTAGAAAGTGCTTCCATCCGTTTAAGATCTTTTGACAGTTCTGTTAAGTGTGCATTCCTATGAAAAATTACACCGATGCCCAGATCACTCAAGATATTTGGCAACGTTGTCAAGAATGGTCTCCTCAATAGAATAATTCTTACAAAGGACTTTTCTTAACAGATCTTCAGAAGTAGTTACTACAAATTCTATGTTGATCACCATAGACAGAAGGTGAATGATTTAACAGGTAAGTAAATAGCAAATGATAAACACCTCTCTTCGTGCTTGGTGTTCCAAAATGAAGGCCACTCCTGCAGTCAGAAAGCTCCAAATGCCTGCTGCAGATAGAGATGCAGAATCCCAGCAGGCCCTACGTCCATGTGAACTGCGAGGGCAGGAAATACGTCACGTGTTACTCTCTCTAAATTAAATCTTTCTTACATTCATGCTGTGTGTATCGATTGGTCAAAAATATGAAAAGATCAACCTATACAGTCTCTCTTCACTGATGAGGTCTGACTGGGTAAACTCTAGCAGGGACCCAGCTTTAATGCTTCTTCATATTCCTTGCAATTCTTTGAACATGGTGGTTAGACAATTGCCTTTATTTCCACTGACCTTCTCCCAGAAATGAGGAGTCCATTAACGTCCATCAGTAGCTCACCAAGCTTAGGCTCTCATTTTCATACTTGAGAATCTAGGTCCTGGGCACTTACATCAGTGGGCCACTAGATGCTGCTAGTAGTCTTTGATGTCCAGTATTCTGCAAAACAGGCTTTCTATTCCAGAACAAGAGCCAACATTGAGATCTCTCTTCTCAGATCAGAGCCATTTGCCTTCCATCCTTAGTGGTAGTTGGGTCGCTACTTACAGACTGCTCCTTAATGGGGAGAAGGAGTTCGAGGAGATCCGACTTTTGAGATTTAGTATCAAATCACCTTGCAGGGAATTGTCCCAGGCCTTCTTGGAATTTTATGCTATAAGATATGTGCTCACCAGAAAAAGAGAGAGAGAAAGGAACCTCCCCCCACATCCGGCCCCCACAGGGGATGGCTATGGTGCAATCCCTTCCCTCTCTTCCTTTTTCCTCTCAGGATTATGGGCAAGCACACACACAAGTGCTTAAAATGTCTTTCAAGCCACTGGGTCCAGGACACAACTCTTACTCCATTTCAGTTTTTCTAGTCAAATTTATTTGGAGAAATTAGAGTAGATATAGTTCTTTCATTTAAATATATCCCTGTAAAATATAAATTGTGAATTATTTGTTGAATTATTAGCTAAATTTAAGTATATTTGTATTGGAAGTCAGGATTTTTTTTTTTTTTTTTTTGGAGAGGTTTTTGCTATAGGGTACGTGTGCTTGCCAGAAAGACAGAGAGACAGAGAGACAGAAAGCAAGAAATCACCACCCAGGGAGGATGACCACGCTGCAACCCCTTATCCTCCATTCTCCTCTCGGGATCTTGGGCATGCATGCACACGCACCCGGCGTGAGTTTAAGCCACCGGGTCTGGGACTCAAACCATGGTCAGCTACATGGGAGTTCAGCGACGTAGCCATTACGCTAACTGCTGGTCCCAGAAGTCAGGATTTTACAGCAGAACTACTACTTAGTATGAAATGTTAGGGAGTCCTTAACATAGAAGGTGTCTTTAAGGGAAGGTTTGATATTAAGTTGTCAAATTTATTATTTTTTTCTCATGGGCTCTCTGAGTTCTTTGGACAGCTGAATTTCCGTTAAATGAGAGAAAGCTCTCCAACCAGACGGATTGTCCACCTTTCCCTTGTGACGAATGTGGCTATCATTCAGAAGAAATTCTTCGATTCACTTCATATGATACAAACTCTAAAGGACAAGTTTGATATTAAAATCTTTGAAAATGGTTGGATATAGTAGTATGAATTTTAAAAAAATATACCCTCTCTAGTAATTGGTGTTTAATCAAAAGATTACAAAGCAAAGATTTCCTCCCTAATTTTGATAATAACAGTGATTATAATCTAGTTTAGTTAAGAGGAAAACTAATTCAGGTGATCATGGCTCAAAAATAATGACATTTTTTGAAGCCTTCTTCACAGCTCCAAAATGACTTCAGAGCCATAAATAATATAGGAATGTATCCTGTGAAAAATACTCAGCTTAATGGGGTGCAAACACTTGCCTGATATCATTGGTTGGAGAAAGATTTAGTTGTAGACTTTGCCTTCTAGAAAATGGTTTTAGTAGGTGAGACCAAACATGTATAGGATATAAGGCAGAAAAATAGTAAGTGTCATGACTATGGGTATCAAGGAAAGAAGAGGTCTTCCACCTGGGACAATGTTGCAAAATATACCGAAGTTAGCCTGCAATGTCTTTAATAAATAAAGTACACGTACCTTAGTTTCACAGAGAAAAAAGCTATTATACATAGTTTATCAATACTAGGATCGATTATCAAGTCTATGATGGCCTACTCAGTTGCCTTTTAGTGTCTTTCATGGCTTCGTGAAATTGGATCCTAACTGTAAATGTGTGTTAATGAACATAATGTGGAGGGCCACAGCAGGTCTTCAGTAAGAACTGGGCTCCATGGTTAGACGAAGCAATTACTAGTCATCAACACTCTGTTAAGGTCTTTGTGTCTCAGTTTCTTATGTCTAAATGCTGGATACAGTTCTTCACGTTTCAGAGAGAAAAGTGTGATGCCCTCTAAGTGAAAGCTAAGACGAACTGTTCGCATGGGAGGAAAGTGTACGAAAGGAGATTGTTCAGGAACAGGATGGGATGGAAGAGAATTAAGGTGACTAAATCAGAGGATGGATAGACAGAGGTAGAGGGGCAGAATACAGTGTTCCCTGAGGAACTGAAGTGGAGAGTGAAAACTCCAAGTTGAGTTTCTTATTAGGGGGAGGGGAAGAATGGAACCCATTGGTCAATGACAACCCATCAGGATGAGACCAATGACAGATTGCAAATTCCTGCATAGGTATTATGATTTCGAACCTGGATTATGAGTCATGACAATGACCCTGGAACGATTGTGTCTAGGGACTCAAATGCCAAATATGAGAAACTTCAACTCCAGTCAGATGACATGAATGATTGCTTTCAAAGCAATATTTGAAAAGGTTTTTCTTTTAAAGAATTATTTTATTTAACATTGTATATTTATTTATTATTTTTAAAAATTTGACAAGAAAGGGGGACAGAGAGAGAGAGAGAGAGAGAGAGAGAGAGAGAAAGTGAGAAAGCAAGTCACCAGGTCTGGGACTCGAAGTGCAGTCGTCCATGCGGGAGTCCAGCGCCCTTAACCACCACACCTACCTGCCCTAATACTTGAAAAGTTTTAAAGCACCAATAATCTGAAGGACTGCTGATTAAGAAACAAAGAAGAAAAAAAGAGGAAAGAAAGAGTATGGTATATTTTTATTTTTTTCCTCTTCTTCTATTTTCCTTCTTTTTTTCTGGCTGCAATTGCTGTACACCTTTATAGCATACAAAATGAACTTTCCCACAATGAATATGCTGTGTATTACTCCAGTCAAAAATATTACTGTTATCATCTTCAGGCAGTTTTCCCTTTTTGTGTCCATTAAATGTTTTCTGCTTTCCCGAAACTCCATTGACTCCTTCCTGCCTACTCCTGCTATGATATATTTTCATAAGTTGTTTCTAGGCACCCTTCAACCATTATAAAGATATTAAAATTTTAAAAGATTACCCAAATTTAAAATATCTTTGGATCAAATGTGCAAGTCTTAATGACATACACAAACTGAGACTTCCATTTTAAAACAGAGGCAAAAAAGGAGGTTACGTTACATATTGCTACAAAGTATTTCAAATCATACCTACTTTAGAAAGAAGTTGGTCAGGGATCAGCAGTTAGCATAATGGCTATGTCGCTGGACTCCCATGTAGTCGACCACTGTT
>NW_006159528.1:603840-623361 GCF_000334495.1 Tupaia belangeri chinensis | reverse complement strand
CAGTGTGGCCATCCGCCCTGGGGGGTGATTTCTCGCTTTCTGTCTCTCTGTCTCTCTGTCTCTGTCTGGCGAGGGCATGCGCCCTATAGCAAAAACCTCTCCAAAAAAATAAAAGAAAGAAGCTGGTCACATTATAACAGTGATCACCGAAGATTATTTATAATCGACACAACCCTACTACATACTACATAAAGGACAACTGAGTGAGCCAGCAGGCATGGTGATTACGGTACTAGATTCCCACAGAGCTGACCATGGTTTGAGGCCTGCATTTGGTGCCTTGAAAATCAGCACCAGTGTTTTGTGTGCCCAAAATCCTGAGAGGAGAATGAAGGAGGAGGAATTGTGGTGTGGCAACCCCCCCTCCCCTTGTGGGGTGATTTTCATGTTCCCACTCTCCATCCATCTCTGTCTGTTTTTGGAAAGAGCACGCACCCTATTGCAAAAGCCAGGGGGGAAAAAACCCAAAGCAAACAAGAAGCACTCCAGGTATTGGCACAGCCTAATGAGAACGAAATTGTGGGGTTCTCCTACCTGTGGAAACACGAGAAGTTCCTTCATTTCTTTGTGTCATCCTTAAGGAGAAAGGGACAGAGGATCATTGACTTCAAAAAGACTGTTAGAAAAATTCATCTTGAAGAAATATATTCTTTTTTTAAAAAATTTTTTTATCATCATAATCTTCTTTATATTACATTGGATTACATATAACTTTACAGTGTATTACATTGCTTTTTCAAAAGGGAATGCCATGCATGTCAGTCAGTACAAAGACATTAATCTCCCCGCTTCAACATTCGATATCTTTTCTGTTTTCCCCAATCATTATTATTATTATTATGATTATTTTTTAAAACAGTCAATCTCTATTTCTCATTTTGCTTGTAAAAATACTTTACCCATCATGAAATACTTCTCAGACCAATCCAGTTGAGAATACTATACATGTCATCAACACTTAATAAGCCATATCTGTTTCTCACTAACGTCCTGCCTCTCCATTGTTCACTTGCTATCTTTCTCTATCCTCTTCTCTTCACTTCCCCCATTCCACACTGTCCTATTCTCATTAAGTAACTTCACTGCTTTTATGTCCTCCAATTTTTTGCTCTCTACCATAGAGTGCGGATAGTCGGTATATATTGAGTGGATACATACAATATCTTTCTTTCATAGCCTGGCTTACTTCACTCAGCAATAGATCCTCCATATCTGACCACTTTCTATCAAATTCCAGGGTCTTGTTAATTTTTATGGCTGAGTAGTATTCCATAGAGTATATATACCACACTTTTCCAATCCATTCATCGGGAAGAAATATATTCTGAGTAGAGAGAAGACATTCTGAAAATGCAGTAGAAATATTGCTTACATTTGCTATGACTTAAAAACACAGCTTTTTGGAAATGTAGGACACATACACAACGTAAATTGTACAATTTGATTGTTTCTGTACATTCACAGACGTATGCAACTGCCTCCACGATTTTAAAACATTTTCCATTAAAGAAACCCCAAATCTCCTAGCAGCCACTCCCTGTTCTCCAGCACGCCTCCGTCAACTCTGTTCCTAAGAACCCATAGTTTCTGTCTCTCTCACTTTCTTCTTCTGGATATTTCACGTAGTGAGTCATACAATATGTGGTTCGTGTGACTCATTTCCTTCGTCGAGCACGTTTTCGAGGCTCACGCCTGCAGTAGCGTGTGTCTGTCCTCTAGCCCTTTCTGTATGCACACGCCATACTGTAGATCCATCCGTCAGTTCATGGAAATGTCAGTGTTTTCTGCTTTCAGGCTGCTGTGAATAAGGGCGCTCTGTGTGTTCATGTACAATTCTTTCGGTGGATGTATTTTCATCTCCATAATTATGTGTTTATATCAGAAATGTTTCCTGACTAACTGAAGGTGAGTAGACTGATTAAGATGTGAGGCAAAGGCACACTTTCGTATCAGACGATATGCATGCAGGTTGCTTAATATCATCCTAGTGCATTGTCCTTGGGGAAAATGGTTTGTTCAGAACAAACCTTAGAAAGGTAGGAGATATTTATAAATACAACAGTTCTTCATGCTACTCAAATAAAAGGCAGGATATGAGTTCCATGTTTTTTTGGGATATGTGCTCTAGCTGTATAAGAATAATAGAATTACTCTGGACTGAAAGGTGATGTTGCAACTGAATGATCCGGTGACGGAAGCAATACCTTGTATAACCAAAAAAGTGTTCTGCCAGTAAAGTTATGCTCACAGTTGTAATTCTAGAACGTTTGATTTTGACACCTCTCTCTCTTTTTCTGAGAGAGAGAGAGATTTTTACTATAGGACATGTGTGCCCCAGACACATGGAGAGTCAGAAAGTGACAAATCACCCCCCCAGGGGAGTTGACATCTCTTTTTAGTTCAGATAGATCTGTCATTGTGCTTTAAAAAAAATAATTTATCGATAATTTTTAAATCACTTTATTGAGGGGTAATTGACATACAAAAAGCTGTATGTGCTTAATGCATACAACTCGGTTAGTTTGGAGATAAGTATTCAACCATGAAACCATCATCACAATCTTTCTTTGTTTTGTTGTGTTGTTGCCACAGGGTGTGTACACTCACTGGAGAGAAACAAAGAAACAGAGAAACAGAAAGTGAGGGGAACAGCAGATGGCATAATGGCTATGTCGCTGGACTCCCATGTAGTCGACCGTGGTTTGAGTCCTGGACCTGGTGGCTTAAACTCACTCCAGGCGCGTGTGCATGTGTGCCCAAGATCCTGAGAGGAGAATGGAGGAGAAGGGATTGCAGCATGGCCATCCCCCCTGGGGAGTGATTTCTTGCTTTCTGTGTCTCTGTCTCTCTCTATCTTTCTGGTGAGCATAAGCGCCGTATAGAAAAAAAAAAGAGAGAAAGTGAGAAATCACCCCCCAGGGAGAATGGCCATGCCACAGACTCTTCTCTTCCTTCCTCCTCTCTGGATTTTGGACATGTATACATGTGTGCCCAGCATGATTTTCAAGCTGCCAGGTCAGGACTTGACCTGTAGTTGGCCACATGGGAGTTCAGGGCCTTAATCACCATGCCACCTGCTGGCTCCACCATCACCACAATCTATTCCACAAACTTCCCATCACCTTCAAAAGTTTCCTTCTACTTCTTTATTTGTTTTTGCTATTATTTTGTGATAATATCACACAACATAAGCTCTGCCCTCCTAGTAAAGTTTTAAGTATACAACACAGTATTGTTATTACTCACATTATTTTTTTTAGAGATTTTTGCACATACACTTGCCAGAGAGACAGAGAGAAATAGAGAGACATTAATCCCTTATCCTTCATTCTCCTCTCGAGATCTGGGATACACACGCACCTGTGCCTGGCATGAGTTTTAAGTCTCTAGGTCCAGGACTTGAACCGTGATCAACTACATAGGAGTCCAGCAACATAATCATTCAGCCATCTTCTGGTCCTTGTTGCTCACATTCTTTATTCATAAGCATTCATTGGAATTTTTTCAAAATAATTCTGACAGCTTTACATTTCGTATGTAATTGTTTTGTACTAATAATTTTCTATTACTGTAGCCATTTTTAAAATTCAATTTCTCATTACATAAATTCAACAGATAATGAGTAAATCAGTGTAACGGGTAAACCCCGTGCCTTGGCCATTTGTAGCCGTAATCTTATTGCCAATGTCATTGTGACCTTTAGGGTAATTTGTTCTCTGTAACACCAGGTAGACTTTCAACATGTAATACTTATATTTGGAATAAATTACCAGTAGTAAGAGGGTGCATATGTCTATTTTCTTGGTACCTAATGATTAATGAAAATATGGTATTGATGAATTATAAATAAAATTAGGAGAAATGAACAGCTATCATCTATTCAAATGTGTTAAACCTAATTGGTAGAAAAAGAAAAAAAAAGACATCACTTATATAGCTAAGGATATACTTAGTGAATGGATTAACATATTTCTGCATTTTAAAATCAATCAAATAACTGAACATTTAATTCCAATATATATGTTAATATACAAATCTCATGTGAATTTAAAGCTAAATGCCAAGGTGCTTGCCAACTCTCAGAAATATGTTGTTTTTATTTTTTATAAAACTTGTTAGAAAAACATTGGTCTTGCTCCATGCTTCTTGCTTCACAGATCTAAGCTCTGGTCACAACTAATAACAGCCACGTTAGAGTCTTAGACACAGAGAAGAGCTGACAGAGGAAGTCCCAGTGACCCATTAGCACATGCGTACCGCTGAGATTAGAATATAAAGCAAAACTCTGAAGGGCTCTCTGGTAGGCCAAAATGTGAAATTTCGAAGTACACTTGTTGTGATTCAGATTTTAATTAAAAAAAATTGATACTTGTTTAGGAGACACATTATCTCAAAGTAAATCACAATCTAATATACGTGTTTCTTCTTGAATCACAGATTTGATATTTATGTTCTCTTCTAAATAGTCTAGTTTTGGTTCATCTGTCCAACTTAAATCTTTTACATATTTGAAAAATATTCAAAAGTAAAGCAAGTGAGTTTACTTGAGCATTTCTACTTCTAAGCATGAAATGGTTTAACGGTCATTGGCCTTCTTTTGTCAGACCTGTTCAGACATAGAAACCACTTTGGGCTGTCCTTGTAGCCTAGTGGTAAAGGGAGTCAGAGCCCACATGGCCAACCATGCAGTTCAACTCTCGCCTCCTCAAAAGTTTGAAAAACACATTGGGTACACGTGTGTGTCCCAAATCCTGACAGGATGGTAAAATGGATATGAAGGGATTGCGATGTGGCCACACCCCCTTGGGGGGTACTTTCTCCCTCACCCTCTCTGTCTCTGTGTCTCTCTCTGGGAAGCACATAGGCCCTCTCTGTCTCTCTTTCTCTCTGGTGAGCCCATGTACCCTCTGACAAATTTTAAAAAAGAAAGAAAGAAAGAAAAAGAAATCATCTAGACATTTAGCTTCTTAGAAACTGTTTTCTTTCTTTTGGGGAAAAAGGGAGCTTGTTGAAAGCAAACTAGGAAAAAAAAAGCATAAATTTTAGAACATTTGTAGAAAATGTAAGTGTAACAAAAGTAATATACTGAAGTGTGTCTACTAGTTTCCTTGTATTGAATAAAGACAAGCACGAAACCTTTTTTTAAAAAAATTCAGTTTCATTTTGACTGTGTGGTAGCTAAGCTTCTATTCCAGTGGGGCCCCTCTAGCATCATATGGAGCAGTGCAGTGATTATCATAGCTGGAATGTCTGGGCAGTATTGACTACAAACCGGACACTATTGTAAGTACCTGCACACGGATGGACAATTGTCAGCCCTGAAACAAGTTATCAGAAGATAGATGATCTTTTTTAAAAAAGTAATTTGTCCAAGGTCACACTAAAATAATGGGAAGAAATGGAATTTGAACTTGAGCAGTCTGCTAGCACAGTGCAATTTTTAAAACACCTGCATACTATAATATGGTTTTGTGTTTTTTAACAATGTTTTAACAATCGCAAATCTTTTGTGGATGGAGGTGGGTGGTGTGGAAAGAAGCACTAACTCTATGCTTTAAGGTGGATATATATACATATATATATGCTATATCCTATACTCAGCATCCATTTATGCTCTGTGCTAAGGGTAGATTCACCTCTTTATCACATTTGCATCTATGTGTCTAATATACTTTCACTTTGAGAACATATTTGGCCACTTTAAAAATAACAGAGCATTTTTGCATAGAAAAATATGTGACTTTCCCCATGACCTAAGAGTTATTTTGATTTTATCTGAGAAAGAGGAAAAACTTAAAAACTTAAAAGAAGATACATTGCTTACTCTGGGCTTTGGCAGAACCCAGGCTGGATCTGAGAGCAGACATAAAGGTTCCCGGTCTTATTCATCACCTGACACACTTCTCTCTAGGAATTAAACATGACATCCTCTAAATCTGTCAGACCTAAATATAAATCAATAACTAGGTTGTCCAAATCATCTAGAAAAATAATAACTTCCTTGGAATAGAGAACATGAAGATGTATCATTTATTATCAAAATAGGTATATTATGTTTTAAATACAGCATAAAATATAATGTCCACATTTTTGGAGGAATAAGACAAAAATAAGCCAATTTGCTAAATTCTCCATAGTACCTTAGTATCAATGTTCAAGTACAATTTTTCATAATAATTCCTTAAGTAGACAATGCTTTCCACTACTTCCATGTGTTCTTATAGGAGGCTAAAATCAAATGTCCTCTTTCCTCATATGAATTTCCTTTTAAACTAATACAGGGCATTTGGTTTGGCTCATGCAAATTCCATAAATGAAGCCTTATTATGGTGTTTTGTCCTTTTTTTTTTTTACTTGAAATTTAAATTCCATTTCTTTTCTCTTTCTCTCGTGTCAGAATGTCCTGCCCTGAGCAATGACCGGCAGAACATGGCAGAGGCTTGAATTACATTGTCCACGACCTTGACTCACCACTTAGGTGCTGAGTCCTTCTGCTGATGGCTCAGGTTCACGAGGTTCCCTTTTGGTCATCACAAGAATTCTAATACTAAAGTTTGGCAATCATGTGAGTTCAACAGTATCTGTGTCAAATCAGGATTGTAAAAGGGTGCTGTTTTTATGCTCCGAGTCATTTTTCTCTCTGTTTATGGAAAAAATTACTTTTAATGTGATGTAATAGACTACAGAGTATTGATGCTTTAAGAACAAAAGTCTATTTTAAACTGGAAAGATACCCTGCTAAGACAAAAGCAAAAATGAAGAGAAAACAAGAAAATGCACTGGTTTAATCTCTTGCCTATGTAGCTATTTAGGGACATTTCAGGATGGTTCTTGAAGGTTCAGTAATTAGGAATAAATCATACACGCATGGTATACGGAGAATGAATATTTACACTGGAGCCACGAATGCCGCACTCCTGGAGAGCGGACGATCGTTTGCTCAATGGCGATGTGGGATTTAGTGATGATGCCGTAGGAAACATTCTTTCGTGGAGCTGAGACTTACCTGTCTGGGGCTTCTCAAGAAATCTTGTGCAAGATACATTTAATTATGCCATCAGAGACTGGGGCCATGTGTTGAGAGTGTACAGACATTTGCTCTACATTAAAACATTACAATGAATACAAATGAAAAATTTCTCAGCAATAGCCATATCCTGCAAGGAGGATGCATTTGCACAAAGTTTTTTAAAAAGGAAAAAGAGAAAAACATGATATTTTTATGAAAAATAACTAGAATGTAAAGTCTTAGGACATAAGAATGTGACTTCAAATATTGTTTTGAGTTGCTCTAGCAAAATCTAACTACTCAAATGCAATTAAGGAATAGCTGCAGCTATTATCATTTTCTATTATTTTTTACTTTATTTATTCCGGGAGAAAGAGGGAGGGAGAGAGTGAGCGATCCCCGGCAGGGTTTGCAATATGCAGCCCACCTCTAGCGTCAGTAGCCCGGATTGGGAGCACATGTGTGTCCATTGTGTACAGAAAGGCCTTGGACATGAACCTGGGCCCTTCTCATGTGGATCTAGTTACTTTGTTGCTGAGCCACCATCTTGTCCCATAATTATTTTATATTTATTGTTAATTTTCTCTCTCATTCACTCGCTCGCTCTGTGGGATCCAGTCACCATAACCACCAGCTGGCCCGAACTACATGTTTTTGTTTTTTTCATAAAATAAGTATTTACTGTGTTATTCGAACAACTTTACAACAGGTAAGTTATGTGACAAGGTTTAGATGTAGTGAAAACATGATGAATTAGAAAGAGACGACATCTTTTAGTATATGTGCTGCCGAAGCCAGCACAGAGACGACATCTTTGAAAAAGAAAAAATGCTCAGCTGGATTGTCAAAGGACCTATACTTATTCGAATTAATGGCTGCTGTTGTTTTGGGTTTTCTCTCTTAGCATAGAAAACTTCAAATAATTCATTTTTTCCCCTAACCCTTAAGAATCTCCTTTTTTTTTCTTGTTTTATTTTACTGACTGGGACCTACAGTAAAATATTGAAGTAGTGATTGCTGGTATCCTCTCATTTCAAAATTTGAACTAGCCATGCATCCTTGGAATAAACTCCATTTGATCATGATGTGTAATTATTTTTATATATTTCTGCATTCTATTTGCCATTATCTCGTGAAGGATTTTTGCATCTATATTCATGAGGGTTATTGTTCTGTAATTTTCTTTGCTGGACTGTCTTTGTCCATTTGGCTATCAGGGTAAGATTAGCATCACATGAAAGTGAATTGGAAAGTATCGCCTTCTTTTCTTTTTTTTTTTTTTTTTTTTTTTGCAGATGTCAACAGAAAGGATAAACATAATCCTCAATTATTCTCCCTGCATTGGCCAAACACTAAAGCGAAGTCCAGGTGAATAGCAAAGACAGTCTAAGCAAAGGAACCTACCATTCCTTCCTTTCAAGCAGAATTAATACCATGTTAATTGAAATGCTGTTTCTTTTTGTTGTTGTTGAAAGTATTTCTTGAAAATGTATGCAGGAGGAACTGCCAATTGCTATGTTTTGGCTAGAAATGGGTTGAGAAAAAAATATTATTTTAACAACATTGTTATTTGTCTCCTTAAGCGTTATTATTTGGCTGAGGATACCACCCTAAAACACAAGCACAACAAAAGCCAGGGTCTTATCTACTGAGATTTCAAACCGCAATGATGAAAAACCTCCCCTCATCTAGGCTACCAGGTTCTCAGAAGCTTTAGGATTCCTTCATCTCTCTTTTCAGAATGCCTTGAGGCAAATTCAGGAGCAAGAGTATTCCGGTATCTGAAATGTGGGATCTCAAAGCAGTACGATAATGTAACATTGATCAAATGCCTGCTTTGATGGCCTCTGCTTCCATATGTAAAACGGAGAGCTGGAAAGTCCATCCTGGCAGGTAGTTTAACCACCTGAGGGGACCAAGTTTTGAAGGTTCATTCCTACCCTAACCCTGGTGATATTTGTAGGTTATTCATGAAATGACTGGAACAGCTCCTTTAGGGAGCAAAAGAATACATTTCCATGGTTCATTTTTCTTTCCTCCTACTCAGACTGAAGAATTTTTTCTTTCTTTTCTTCCTTCCCTCCCTTCCTCTCTCTCTTTCTTTTTACCTCCCTATGTCTGTTCTGAGACACTTATTAAAATCAATAAAAACAACCAAACATCTACTTAAGATGCTTATTGGTTTACTTAAATAAAATATTCAGAGATATACCATCTTCAGCTGCTGGTTGTTTAATGATAACCTAAGGAGCTAGTTTCTTTCAACTCTGGTTTTCACCTTTGGCATGGATACCTTCATCCTATTCAGGCTTTCTTCTAAAAGCATTTTTATTTATTTATTTTTAATTTTTTTTTCTTTCATGAGAGAGAGAGAGAGAGAGAGAGAGAGAGAGAGAGAGAAACAAATACCCTCCACAGGGTCTCATGTTGCAACTCTCCCCCTAGTCTTTCCCAGCCAGCTGGGATCATGGGTGCTAAGCGTGCCTGGTAATTCCAAGCCAATGCAGAAAGTGAGCTCTGGTCTTCCATGTGGTTTCCAGCATTAGAGTGTTGCATTACCACTGTGCTATTGAAGCTGGGCTAAGATAACTTTTTTTATCAAGAGGAAAACTTTCCCTGAAGCCTATACTTTCTCATAGTTAAAACTGGACCTTGACCCATCCACAAAGTTATTGTTTAGCCAAGTAGGAATATCTTATTTTCTTAAGCCAAGGAATTTCAGTTCTCGATAAATACCACTCCAACTGCATGGCCTGGAATTAAAGACAGGTGATTTACTGAAAGGAATGTGCAAGCCATACTCACTGTCTGGTTTCAGCAGGTCCCAAGACTTGAAATCTAATTAAGCACCATGAGTCCTATGTATGGGATCCCTAAATTTGGATATGACTTCCTCTCCTCTCCTCTCCTCTCCTCTCCTCTCATTCTCTCCTACTTCCTCTCCTCTTCTCCCCGCCTGTCCACGCCTCTCCTCTCCTCTCCTCTTCTCTTCTCTTCTCTTCTCTTCTCTTCTCTTCTCCTTTCCTCTCTTCCCCTCCCCTCCATTCCTCTCTCCTCCCCTCCCCTTCTCTCCCCTCCTTTCCACTCCTCTTCCCTCTATTCTCTCCTGTTTCTTGTGTATGGGGAGGACAGGGATCCACCTGTAGCTGTTTTGCTTTATTGGGTACATAAGAAATGTCAGTGAGTAGAGCAAAATAAGTTGTGTTTGGAAGATTATCTGTAATGATCAATTAACTATTGTGTCATCTGAAAAACCATGATGCATTTTTTGTATAGAAAAATACATGATTACTTTTCTGACAACCAGATATTTGTTCTTCCATTAAGGATGATCTTTTTTCTTCCTTTATTGAAGCAACACTTACTGAATAAAAATAGTCTCTGTAAGTTGTGATCTTGAATTCCTAGAGTTCACAGTCCTATTAAAGCTGTCTTTTCTGAATCTGTATTATTTCATATAAAAAGTGGTGGGCTAATACATTTTGTACTTTAGCTGTTTAGCTTTTCCTATTTGCTATAATGTTAAACATGACTAAGAGTCTGTGGGACTTATTACCTGTCTTTGAAACATGAATACAAGTGCAGAAAATAATTTTGAAAAAGTTTTATTATAAGCTTTTATCTGTGATATTATAATTTACTGGTACATCGTTTGTTGAAACTGGATGAAAGATAATCAACTTTGGGCAAAGTTGCTTAGACACCATTAATTATATAGATTCTCAAACAGTTTCAACATGAAACATTCCCTCTTTTACATCTGACATTTTAAAATGATCACATTACATAAACAAATAAGTATATGATTTAGGGAAAAGTTTTATGTTTCTTTTTTCTTGAGGACATTTAATGTTTAAATAAATTATTCATTTATTGAAAGAGGGGCCAGAAGACGGTGTTGTAGTTACATTGCCGGACTCCTACATGGTTGACCACAGTTCAAGTCCCAGACCTGGTGGCCTGAAAACCATTCAGGGCATGTGTGTGTTTGTGCCCTAGATCCCAGGAAGAGAATGGAGGAGAAGGGATTGTGGCTTAGCACCCCCCCTCGGGGGGTGATTTCTCACTTCCTCTCTCACTGTGTCTGTCTCTCTCTCCCGCAAGCGCATATACCCTAAGGCAAAAACCTTTAAAAAAAATTGATAGAAATAAACTGATCTTTTCTGTTTGATGAATTTTTATTTCTTTTCTCCTTCAAGAGGTGAAGGTTTGGATGAGGAAATAGAAGTAAAGTCTTTCTGAAATTCTTTTAAGAACTTCCAGTTAAATTCTATAAGACTTAGTAAAGCTGCTTTTTATACTTTCATACCAATTTGTAGTGCATTAATTAGTCTCAATAAATATTTTACATGTGAATAAATATCTGAGAGCATTATAATGAAGGAAAATGTATAGATGGTAAATGAATATGGAATTTCAATGTACCATACGTATTACGATTTTAGAAACATCTATAATGATACTGAAAGTATCTTTTTTATTGTTGAGTAATCTCTACTCAAAATATAAAATAAAGTATGCTAGTCTAAAGTGTACAACTCAATTAATGTTCATTTGTATATGCACCTATAAGAGAGGTGTTGAAAAGTTTATGAAAGACGGATATTATATATAAAATCTATATGGATTTAGGATTTTTTTTGCAACACAATAAACTCATACTTTAATTTGACATTTTCTCAAACTTTTTGAGGCCCTTTTTTATAATGACTCAACCAGATCATGATACAGAACATTTACCTCATACTTCTTCTCCCCACAATAACTATTTTAACTTCTCTTAACTGTTATGGGTTGAATTGTCCCCCAAAAGTGTACATGTTAAAGGCTAAAACCCAGTACTTCATGTGAAGTGAATGTGACTGAATTATAGACAGGGCCTCTAAAGAGGGAATTAAGATACAATGAGGCCATCCAGGTAGGCTCTAATACAATATGGCCGATCTTTTTCTGAGAAGAATGGATTGGGACACACACTACATAGAAGAGGAAAGCCTGTGTGAGGGCACAGCAAGAACACAATGGTTATCTGCCAGCCACAGAGAAAGGCTCAGAAAACAAACTGGCAAAAACAACTTTTGGATATATAGATTTCTAACCTCCAGAAATGTGAGAAAATAAATTTCTGTTGTGTAACTCTACCCACTGTATGGTATTTGGAAGTTTTAACAAACTAGTATAATTGCTATTCATTTCGTCTGTTCTTCAATTTCACATACTCATTTTATATCTGGCTTCTTTCACTTAATATGTGTTCAAATTTATTCATGTTGTGTATATCTATAAATTGGCCGTCCCCCACTTCCCTGAACACACTCAGATATCAAAAACCAAAGGATGTTTTAGAGAGAAATGTGAGGAACCATTGTCCCATAGAGAGGAAACACAGGGAAAAGTAGGACGATACAAGGATGTAAAGCACATTTAGAAAACTGAGGTGGTTCCAAATGTAGAAGCCATGACACTTTGGGGAGAGGTTGGACGTGTGTAGGAAACTGAAGCAGGAGAGTGAGACAGGTTGGTGGACACCTCAAGGTTGGTGGACACCTCAAGGTTGGTAGACATACCCCAAATCTGGACAGATTGGAGCAAGGTAAGAGTTCTGTCCTCCCTGTTGGATTTCCAGAAGACCTTTGCCCTGTCTCTTGAATTCTCTATTGTCTGGTATAAACTGGCCATTATTTAAAAGAATTTTTGGCAGCGGGCACATATGCTCACTAGGGAAACAACAGAGACAAAGAGAGGGAAAGTGAGAAATCACCTCCTTGGAAGGAGACCACTCTACAATCCCTTCTCCTCTAGTTTCCTCTTGGAATTTTGGGCCCCTATGCAAATGTACCCAGTATGATTTTCAAGACATTGGGCCTAGGACTCAAATCTCAGTGGTCCTTGTGAGAGTGCAACACCTTAATTACCATGCAATCTGCTGGCCCCGTAAATTGGCCATTTTTAAAGTAGAGTATAAGTTTGAAGTTGTGAATAAAATACAGTTTATCCATTGTCTTATGATGGACACTAGGAATTATTTATTATTTTTCTTTTTAGTTTTGGGCAATTATAAATGAAGCTACATTAGACAATTTATGTATACATGCATATATATATATGTGTGTGTGTGTATGTGTACACTTATTTTACTACTCTAAACAGAATATTTAGTATGAGTGGATATTTATAATAATTTAATACATAATTTTACAAAGTTATACCACCTTACACTCATCAGCATTCTGTGACACAACATTCTAGTCTTAGGAAGGCATTCAACAAAATATGCTTATGCATGTACCAAAAGACATGTATAGTAATAAAAATATTAATTGGACTATTATTTATAAAAGTGAAAAATTGGGTCCTGTAGGTGGTGTGATTGGTTAAGGCACTGAACTCCCATATGGCCAACAGTGGTTTAAGTCCTAGCCCCAGGCATATGTGCAAGTGAGCCCAAAGCCCTGAGAGGAGAATAGAGGAGAAGAAATTGTAGGGTGGCCATCCAATAGGCAGTGGTTTCTCACTTTCCCTTTCACAGTCTCTCTCTGTCTTCTCTGGTGAGTGCACATGCCCTATGGCAAAAAGAACAAAAAACAAAAAGCAAGCAAACAGACAGACACAAAAAACAAAACAAAACAAAACAAAAAAACCCCACAAAACATAAAAAAAAGAAAAAAAAAGAAAAACTTTAACAAGTCAAATTTCATGAATAGAAAGGACAAATTAATTGTGTATATTCATGTATTGGAACATTATACAGTAACGGAAATAAATGAACACAACTACACAAAATAATGTCAGTGAATCTAACAAACATACTATTGAGTAAAATATGTTCAACACACAAAAATAAATAAAGATTTCATTAAAAGATGACTCAAAAACATACTAAACTAAACTATGGTGTTAGCAGTTAGGTGAGTGCTTAACTTTTACTTTTATCTTAATTATAATACTGCAAAGAAAATTGATTTAAAACTTTCCTTGAAATAACAATAAATTATTATCTTACAGGGTTGTGCGTCAGAAATTCATGAGCGGGTTGCTTAGATGGTCATAGTTGATGAAGTCTCCGTCTAAATGGCAGCCAGAGCTTCAGGCTTCTGCAAACTGGATGGGGGCAGACGAATGCAGTTCACAATGGCCCACTCATACAATGTTGGCAGGCCTTGGTTCTTCACCATGTAGACCTCTCCACAGGGCCATTGAAGTGTTTTCAGGGCAGGGCAGTTGGCTTCCTGCAGAGGGAGTGCTCTAAGAGTCTATGTAAGGAGGAAGCATAGTTCTCTTTGTAACCTAATCCAGAGAGGTACACAACAACATCTATGCCACATTCCAGTAGAAGCAGGTCATCAGGTTCAGTCCACACACAGGTGAGGGTTTTTTTGTTTTGTTTTGTTTTGTTTTGTTTTGTTTTTTTTTTTGCACATGCACTCACTGGATAGAGAGAGAGAAGTGAGAAATTACCCTTATGGGCATCATCACACTACAATCCTTTTTCCATTTCTCTCTCCTTTCAAGATTTTAGCATGCACGCATGTACGCCTGGCATGTATTTCAAACCACTGGATCCAGAACTCAGTTGACCTAATGCCTTTACCACCACCATACCACTAGTTTGGTGAGGAAAATAACTCTCCACTTTCTGAAGGGATGAGTATCAAAAATTCTGTATGCATATTTAAAAACCGCAACACCTTTGGAAAGAATGGAGGCGTTAGTTACTGAGAGGGAATATGGATTATGAGAGTAGAATATTGGATTTCTTACGCTAGTGTGGGTCTCTTGTCATAATTCACTGTGAATTTTTCTTCATGTATGCTGTACTACAATAAACGACTTAAAATAGTTAATGCTAATTTACATCATCTTCCACTAAAAATATTAGTAGCTTGAAGAGATACTTTAAAAAAAGATACACAGGATAAAAATATTGTTGAGTATAAACAGACTAATTGATCTTGTAAATGTGCTATTTCTCTTTGGGAACAAATATCGTAGACCAAGCTAGTTCCTAGGACCATGGAACACCAAATATCTTGTATAAATCTTACAGAATATAATGGCTGAGGTACCAGTAGTTTATAGAGTTCGCGAAGACACTTCACTTATTTTCCTTGTTCAATTTTAGTTATCTATTTAAATCATTCTAGCTTCTGGAAACTTTGGCTACATTGATTTCCTGATAAATTTATCTGCACAAGATTTCTAGGACAAAGGCAGCTCCTTTCTGAGAATGTAAGTTCCATGACTGAAAACATCGCTTGGTACTGAGAAGTTGTGGTATTGTTTCAGGTGGAGATGCAGACTGTGATTCCCCTGTACCTCGGAGTTAGTAAAGAAATGCCTCGACACTGTGTCAAATGCTGCTGTGACAAACAAAACAGAATGAAACAAAACAAAACAGCAGGAACATAGAGGATTCTCTTGGATGTGGACTGTGCACAAAGGGGATATCTCAACCAAGGGACTGGTGATTTCAAGCCAGTGCTCTCAGTCCCACTGTAGCAGGGCTAACACCCTTATTTTTAAGAACCGAGGTTTAAGTATTGTGCCTTTTAGATTCATGCGCTGCTTTGTTGAAACTCTGGAATTTCTTCCATGGTAATGAATTCTGGTTCTGCTGATACGTAATATTACAAAAGTGATGGGGGACGCCTGAGAATTAGGGCAGAGTGTACTTTGGCAGAGCCCCACTTTCTATATGTAAAAGCTAGCAGGTTCATTCTTTATATAATTCTGAACTGAAATGAAAATTAATATATGGTAATCAGAGTTCACCTCATGAGAATACTTATCTTGAGAATACCACTTTTATCTAAGTGTTCATTAGCAAAGGTAATAAATCTAATATTCTCTCCCAAATAATCAGGCATTAAAAAACTATTTCTGAACCAAGATACAAATGTGCGTCACCTGAATTAACTAAAGAACATTTTTAAGGAATCTTCAAGATCAATTTAAAGCAGGTGCTGGGGTTTTATTAACTATTTTTTACTTGATACCAAAGAGAGCCATTTCTCTTTATCAAGCAAGGCTCATATACTTCATTTAGAATTTTTGACATTTGCGGATATAAATAGAGCATGCGAACAAGAGCAGGACATTTTGGTGACTCTTTGAGCAGAGTTCTGAAGGAAGAGGTTATGCACACTAATAATATGATTATCAAAATTGTGTCTGATGATATATAGTATTGAAAAATGGGTCTGGTGATTTCATCGCCTGCTCTCTCTCTCAGGGAAATGGAAATAGATGAAAAGATGTACAGCAGTTAAAAAGATCAGGATACTGGAAGAGCAGTTATCATTATTATAGAAAATTTGGTCTGGAGCATTTGAAGATGAGCCTGAGCACTTGGTTGATAACCATTGCCCTGAAGAAACCTACGAATGATTTCCCTAGGAAGTAGGCTAAGGAAGATAATTCCAAAAGGACCTTCTTGATTATAGTTAATAAGCTTTCCAGTCCATAATGATGTCTGTGCACATGAGATGAACAGATTCTTGAAGTGGACTTCTGAATTCAGCAGATCCCAAGGATTTTCTAGACTAAAATGATCCTTTGTGTGTCTAGACAGTGAATGTCCATATGTGTAGGTGCAAATTGGAATGCACAATGCACACGTGCCCTATTGAGAGAATATACAATCTCACTTTTATATACATTTGGCCATTTTGCACTGATTTCTAAGAGATTATTAGACATTAACCAATAGGAATGGCGTAATGGTTCTCATTTTACTTACATGTAATATTTTGTATGAGATTTGTGGTGTAATATTTTATCTGTACCAATTATGACTCAGAAATAGCTCCATGTTTAAGCCTCTCTTTATGAGTATTTATGTGTTTGTAGGCTTCTATTTTAAGGATATAAAAATTGATGGTATTTACCTGAACAGTGCTAGTTATGTTTTGGTTGGACATTTTAGTCAGAGAGATATATTAGGTGAATGTCATGGTCATAAAAAACAGAGATGGGCTTTGAAGCAGGACGGCTTGGCTTTGTGTCCTGGTTACGACACTTACCAGCTCTGTGGCTTTGGCCCTTAGTTTATTCATTTGTTCAATGTGAAAGAGATGATAAAAATGCCCACCACATAGGATATGTTTAAGGTTTAATGAGATAATAAATGAAAAGGGCCTAGTCTAACACTCAATACACACTAAACTACGACTAACCAGCAGGTCTTGTCATTCTTTCTAGGCCAGTGAGTATCATGACAGTGTTGCGATGGTGAGAATTGTCTTCTAATGTATTTCCAACCCAACCAGCTGCCCCACACAATGTGCCATCGGCAACAAGAGCAAAGAGATTACAAATGGCTTGGAACAAGCCATCCCTCCTTATTATCCCAGAGAAATAATTTAGAATGGATTTTGATGTTTGGTCTTTATAAGGCTTCAATATTATATCATTTTCACAGGCAGAATTAAAAGCCTGGAAAAGTAATGGCACATAAAGCCTTCAGGATTTGGTATTCCAGGGCAGTGTGGAAGAAGTTATTCAAGATAGACATGTCAGGGTTGAAAAATCACAATGAAGCCTGGAGTTATTCAAAGAGCATACACAATTCCAAAAGGCAATCTGGGTAATTCATAGCAAATAATGGCAGCTTTATAAGACATCATTATCAATAAACATTTATAAGCATCCACTAGGGCTAAAACTATACCTGGCACTAGAAATTACCAACTGATTGCTTAACTCTGAGTTTCACTTTGATTCTGGAGACATGGTCATGCATTGTCGCATGAGGGAGTGATGACAGGAAATGATCGAAGGAAGATTTTACTGTTACTGGTGGAAAACGTGCCACACGTGGTTTCAGGTGTTTGATGGAGCAACTGACAATGTGATTATGTTCGAGTAAGTTTTATTCATCAATGTGATTGTAATGAATTATAGGACTTGTTTCAATGAACTTTTTTAAAGCCTTGAGACCAACACTGTTTAAAATTTAGGTTCTTTCATCACTTTTTTTAACAAATTTCTGTGATAGCTGTATAATAATGATAACACACACACACACACACACAAACATACATTATATATGAGAATAACTATGTTAAAGATATCAATTGACATACGAGACGGGAACCCTAAGAACGTGGTTAGGGTATAGGCCCAACATGGAATCACAGAATGGCGAAGTTGTTTTTCTTTCTTTTTTTTTTTTTTTTGGAGAGGTTTTTGCTATAGGGTGCGTGCGCTCGCCAGACAGACCTTACAGAGAGACAGAGAGATGGAAAGTGAGAAATCACCTCCCGGGGGGATGGCCACACTGCAATCCCTTCTCCTCCATTCTCCTCTCGGGATCTTGGGCATGCACGCACACGTGCCCGGCATGAGTTTTAAGCCACCGGGTCCGGGACTCGAACCGCGGTCGACTACATGGGAGTCCAGCGACATAGCCATTACGCTAACTGCTGGTCCCACAGAATGGCAAAGTTTTAAGACGAAGACACAACAGCTCAGCAGCAGCTCAGCTCTCATCGAACTGCTTGCTCACAGGAAATGGTTTGCAGCAGTAACTTAATGACTGACTTAAAGCATATAAAGCAATGAAGGCTTTTTTTTTTCCAGGTCCCTCCACATTCCAGAAAGAAGGTAATGGTTTTTTATGGCCCAAAACTTCTAGACGATCTCATGACCTTTGCACCCACTCTAAAACTAGGAAAAGAATAACTGGACCCACCTCACATGTGACCCCCATCAGAGGAGAATGCTTGCACAAGCCCCTCTTAAGCCTGAACAAAGCACTTTCTGACCAAGATAATACCCCTCACCTAGTTCTCCAGCAACCCATTTCCACTGAATTTAGAGTGGCGACAACTATAGTCCCTAGCAATCATTTTGAAACATACAAGGAGGTGCTAGATGGCCTGCTTGTTAGGAAACTGAGAATAAATGAAGAGTCTTGGGGGCCATGTAGTCTTCTGCTAGGAGAAGAATTAAAATGACCCTTGTTTTCCCCATTGCTATCATAAAGGAAGTTATTTTCATGAAGGGAATAGGAGGAAGGAACGAGCAGCATCACTCTCTGTAATGTGTCATGCAAGTTCCTGAATATGTGTCACTCAGGGTCATAGGGCACAGAGACTGAGAATGTCCTTAGGGGGAACAATCCCTTGTCAGCAGATGAGAGAAAAACCTGGAAGGTAAGAAAGAAATGAATCTGCTCCGACACTCTGATGGGCATCTGGGGCTGGCTTTAGACTCCTAGGGCCTTCATGATGCACCAGAGAACAACCCTGGCAAGTACCATCAATTGCCCTGGGAGCATCCATCTTCCCATGTGATGGTTAGGATTCCAGAAGAGAAAATGAGTCACAAAATAGCCAATATGCCCAGCACCTTTAGTGTTGGGGGATTGACTGGAGTCTTCCTGATAATCATGTCATCAGAGTCTTGTAGACCAGCAGCCATGCTATTGATATTTAAAAGCCCATCAATGCTTGATATTTTAATTTGATAGAGTCACTTCTAGGAATTAGAGTGAACTGAAAAAAAAAAAA
>NW_006159528.1:569850-603741 GCF_000334495.1 Tupaia belangeri chinensis | reverse complement strand
TCAACCCAATTCTTTGTCTCATGCTAATGAAAAATTAGATATGCAGAGACAGAGAGGGGATAGTTGAATGGTGTTTATTAAGAGAGGGAAGAAAGAATAGAGTTCTCAGGCAAGGAAGGGTCCCGTGAAATAGGTTGCTGAAGAGGAACTGTGGTGAGAAGTTTTTTATTAGTCAGAAAGAGCTTTGTTTGGGTTTGTTCTCAGGAGAATCTTTTACATGATTTCCTTCATGGTGGGAATCACATGTTAGATTGGTCGGGTCGTTCTTTTCCTAATTTTGGAGAGGGTGCAAAAGTCATGAGACTCTCTTTGTTTAAAAGCTTTGGGCCATAAAATACCACCTTCTTCCTAGAATGTGGTGGGACCCCCAAAAAGCCTTATTTGCTATATTTGCTTTAGATCACTGCTGTAAGCCATTTCTTGTGAGCAAGCAGTTCAGTGAGAGCTGAGCTGCTGCTGAACTGAGTGTCTTCATCCTAAAACTTAGCCGTTTTATGATTCCATTTTGGGCCTTAGCCTAACTATATTCTTAGGGTTCCTGTCTCTTGCCTCATAATTATATCTCAGGTCATAGCAGATGATTTAGGGAGTAGAAAGTGCTAATGACTAACCCAGTTCAACCAGGGAATTCTCCGTCTTGCCAGTAGACTTGATGTAGTTAAGGTTAAATGGAAAAATATTGATTAAGAAGAGATAGCTTACTTTCACTCATGTGCTATCATTGACTCATAAGCAATTAAGTGCTGTATCTTGTTAGGCAACTATATACTTCCACATGGAATGGTATACCAATGCCATTAGAATTACCTTTTAAAAAGCTTTTAGTAACAACTTTGGTACATTTCTCTTTAATAAAATTTCCCACTTCTTTTTGGTAGAAGAGAAATCAAATAGAAATAAATGCCTTAGGCTGGTGCTCCTCAATGTTGATGCAGACACTCACCTGAAAATCCATTCTGTCGCAACGTAGATTCTCATTTATTTGTTGGGAAGACGGTTCTGGAATTCTGAATTTTCAACAAGCTCTCATTTGATGCCTATGCTTATAGATAGTTCCTGAACCACACTTTGAGTAGCAAAGTCTTAGACAACACATTGGCATTAATTTCTTTTAAATGAATTACCTTAAATCTAGGAAAAGACATGCTTTGATTTTTATTGGAATCTGGTTCCTGTGAGTCCCAGAACTAGGAACAAAGATATTCTAATTACCTTCAAACCTGTGAGAGTAAATCCTATACTACAGGATACTTACTGTTCTAGATAGGAATTTTTTCAGATTTCTTAACCTATGTCAGTAGTGAAGCTGCATTTTTGTTACTGCTGTAAAGAAATGAAGATAGTCACATGAGAAGGAAAACCTTAACTGGAAAGAAAAAAGCAGAAATGTTTCATATTTCTTCTTTAGCAAATGAACAGATGAGGCTGTTTTTTTAATTTTTTTTAACATGTTGTTTCATATTTCTTCTTTAGCAAATGAACAGAGGAGGCTGTTTTTTTTTTATTTTTTTTAACATGTCAAAAATAACCTTTGTTATTCTAGCTATTTAATAAAACAAAACTTTCTTTCCACTTTCATGGGAGTAAAATTCAGAGCAACCTCCCTTCAGTAAAACAGATCCAAAAATAGAAAAAAATTATTATTTTTTTTCTTTTTCTTTTTTTTTTTTTGGAGAGGTTTTCGCTATAGGGCGCGTGCGCTCGCCAGACAGACAGAGAGAGACATAGAGACAGAAAGCGGGAAATCACCCCCCAGGGGGGATGGTCACGCCGCAATCCCTTCTCCTCCATTCTCCTCTCGGGATCTTGGGCACGCACGCACACGCGTGAGATTTAAGCCACCGGGTCCGAGACGCGAACCGTGGTCGACTACGTGGGAGTCCAGCGACATAGCCATTACGCTAACTGCTGGTTCCCATTATTTTTAATCCCTAATCTTCCAACCTGTTCTCTTATCTTTGTACCTACTTTCTTATAAGTTGTGTTAAAATTTTGAAAGAATAACAGATGTAGTTTATCTTTTACATAGTTCTTTTTTTTTTTCTTATGTAGCCTGGAACTAGTTTGAGAGACTAAGTCATATTGTCCCAATAAAGGGAGCACAGAAAATAATCTAAAGAGAACAAAAAGAGAAATTCTTGGCTTTTGGGCTCCCTGGTAGACTTTTATAAATCTATTGCAAAGTCAATAGTCTAAACGTCAAAGCTTTTTTTGGAATGGATAGAATGCATTCAGAGAGAGCTGTTTTATTTTGTTTGAATTCCAAAAGATGGGCTCTGAATATCAAGAGCCCAACCTAAAGGACTCAGAGCACAGAGTGTATAATGCACCATCAACTAGGGAAGCTGCATGAATGACATGAAAGCCATGTGCCCCCTCAGATGGAGCCAGGTTTGATCGGTGGCTGGAAGATCAGAGGGAAAGGGACTAGTCGTAAGCAGCTGCCAGGAATCATGGTCTGGGTGGTCGGAGTGGGGAGTGAGGCTGGGAGCAAGTAAACACACAGGTATGCTTAGGGGAATTTGGAGTGGTCAGGTCCTGTACCTCGGCTCACAGAACATGCTGTGGTGAGACTTCAAACTACTTTGGGAAGACAGGTATCTGGGGACTGAGCAGCAAAGGCTGAGAGGAGTATCTCTGACTCCAGGCCTGGTAGTTCCTTCTTAAATGTCTGTTCTCATAAGTATGCAGAAGGAGATCATTCAAAACAGAAACGCAGATCAGAATGAAGAGTAGGTATGCCTCATCTGGGTTGTGGTAGGGTCAAGGTCACCAGCAGAAAAGATCAGCATCTTTTATTTTGTTTGGAGAGGTTTTCGCTATAGGGCGCGTGCGTTCGCCAGACAGACAGAGAGAGACATAGAGACAGAAAGCAAGAAATCACTCCCCAAGAGGGGATGGGCACGCTGCAATCCCTTCTCCTCCATTCTCCTCTCGGGATCTTGGGCACGCATGCACACGCGCCCAGCGTGAGTTTTAAGCCACCGGGTCCGGGACGCGAACCGTAGTCGACTACGTGGGAGTCCAGCGACATAGCCATTATGCTAACTGCTGGTTCCCAAAAGATCAGCATCTTAAGAAGGAGGGCAGATCAAATGAGCCACACACAATTTAGAGGGTGAAACATCAAGGCAGGATGCCAACACGTAAACAACCCTGGGGGTTACATCCAGGATGAAAAGAAGGGGAACCTGATGGGAATGGGAGTGGCACAGAAATCTTAAAGAGAGACTTAAGTAAACTGAGTTGCTCTAAGCAGAGGACATGGCTTAAAGAAGAAGTGATTTTGACCTTGACTGGCAAAGACTGGATCATCCTCTTTTTATTTGAAATCAAGGAATTGAAGCTAATGAACTAAACGAATGATGTGACAATACAGTTAGTTTATCAGATTGAGTTCTCGATGTATAATCTCTATGGTTAGATGATAATAATAAAAATGCCATCCCTATGTGCTTCAGTTTAAACAGTAGGGAAAAGATGCATTTCTGTATTTTATAGGAAGACTCAACCTCAGGGATAATCAACTCATTACTCTCCTTCTTATTATCTTTGAGGGAGGAAAAGAGAGAAACAGGGAGAGGGAGAGAGAGAGAGAGAAAGAGAGAGAGACAAACACTGTCTTGGGGTCATGCTGTGATCACCCCCGCAGCGGTCCCAGCCAGCTAGGGAAGCCCACAAGTTGCAGACCACGTGTACAGGTCAACCGGGGAACCGAACCCAAATCTTCCTCCTAGCTTCCAGCTTTGTCGAGCATCATGCTGCCACTGCAGCTGGACCCTGAGCCTATGAGTGATCTGAGAGACCTACTGGGCAAGACACCGTGCCAGCTCTCTGCCTTGACTTGCCCAATCACAGGTTCTGTCTGGTCTCTTCAATTTTACTGGCTCTTTCCCACTTCATGGCCTTTTCAGATACTGCCCACAATACTCCCATTCAAATATAAACTAGGTCATGTGTCCTTGTTAAATGCTTCCATATCATGCTGTCCTGATTTTGTGCAGTACTTGTCACCATTGAAACTGAAGAGTGTATGTGTGTGTAATGTCAGCCTTCCCTCATCGGCTGTGGGCTTCAGTAGTTCCGGAGACCATTTCAGTTTTACTCACTGACATAATCCCAGGCTACAGCAGAGGTTCGACATGTGGTGCTCATTAATACTTGGAATGAACAAGTGAATGAATGAATGTGATCCCAAACTCTCACTTCACACATGAAGACTTAGAGTCTGGTGAGACGGTGCTTCCTAGGGATGCCTAATTGTAACTGAAATGTGTTTTATTACATTTTGAGGAAAGGATGGTAAGACATTTTCTCCAGTGCTAAAAGGATACTCAAAAAAAAAAAAAAATCAAGAATATGGTTAAGTTTGAGAATCGTGATTTCATCTCCTATTATTTCATCCTTCTTTTTTTTTTTTTTTTTTTTTTAGGTTTTTGCTATAGGGTGCATGTGCTCGCCAGACAGACAGAGACAGACAGAGAGACAGAGAGACAGAAAGCGAGAAATCAACCCCCACGTGGGATGGCTACACCACAATCAGTTCTCCTCCATTCTCCTCTCGGGATCTTGGGCACGCACTCACGCACACGCACCCAACGTGAGTTTAAGCCACCTGGTCCGGGACTCGAACCATGGTCGACTACGTGGGAGTCCAGTGACATAGCCATTATGCTAACTGCTGCTCCCTATTTCATCCTCCTTTGTGGACATTTTGTTTGTTTTATATTTAAAGTTCACTTAAAAGATTCATTGGTCAGGACCAGAAGATGACGTAATGTTTATATTACTGGACTTCCACATGGCCTGCAAGGATTTAATTCCTGGGCCACTGGCTTGAAACTCATGCTGGGTAAACATGCGTGCATGCTCCAACCCCCAAGAAGATAATGGAAGAGAAGGCCTTGTGGTGTGACCATCCTCCACAGAGGAGATTTCTCGCTTTTTGTCTTTCCATCTCTCTGCCTCTCTGGCACACCTCCTTTATCAAAAATCTCTCTCAAAAAAAAGATTAATCGATCAAGCTTTTATTACATCTTGGCTAAAATATTATGGATACCACCTCACAATTTATTTATTAAAAGACAGTCAGTCTCTGGCTAGTTATTAATTTTTTTTAAAAGATTGCTACCCACTAGACCACCAAATGGCTTCTATAGCATTTTTTCCTCCAGAAAGCCAAATATTTTGAAGAGGTATTTACCTTTACCTGTAAAAGTGAAGCAATATAGACCAATAGACAACTATAAATGTTAATAGATAAGTAAGAGTGTCTCAGTTTGTGTTCTCTTATCCAAGATCACACCACCCTAAATTGCAATAAATTGGTACTAATTCGGTCATCTTAGCTTGCATATGCTTCTACTCTTAAAATTTATGGGCTCTAGACTCAAGGAACATTCACACCAGGTTCCAATAAAATTTATTTACAGCACAGTGGGGAAAAGTTTTATTTTATTCCTGGTTTTGTCTTGCTTCTTGTTTTGGAAGCAGTGGAACCAACCACATCTTATCAATATTTAGCATCTTTGCTTTAAAATGACAATCTTTAGACAAATAATTCAATATCAAGGCAAATAGCTATACCTCTGGCTGCCTAGGTATGTCTTAAACACTGCTGGAAAAAAGAATATTTCTCCTCAGAAACGATATGAATGTCAGACAACTATTTTTTTCCATAAGGCCTTATAAATAATAACTAATATTGTGCTAGGACAATAGAGGATTTTCTCAATCTCCTCTGGGTGCCAGGTAGAATACTGACTGGTAGCTCAGATTTATGACAAAGTATTATTTTTCTGCTAAAACAGATGGATTTTGAATTGACACTTTGACATCACAGGAAAATACATACTGTCCTTTCAAACACTCCTCTCAGATACATCAGGAAAGCAACTATTAAGTGAAATGTATGACAGCAGGACTTCATTCTACTTTTCTTATTTGAGTGCTTATTTGTTTGAATTGGCCATAGATAGGCTCCTAAGGATTTGAACTGTGTCAAAAATGATTTGATTTAAGACAAACAACAAGCACAATCACACTTTGCCACCACTCCCCAAATGACTTCTTGCAGGGAGGGGCCGTCTTCATGGACACAATGCAGCGAGATGGGAAGAACTTTCATGAGTGTTGTCTCATTTGTAAGATAGACTTAAGACTGGAAAATGGCATAGGAATATTTACTAGCTACAGATATTAGCAAAATAATTCTTTTAAGTTTATTTATTTATTCCAGGAGAGAGAGCTAGAAAGAGAGACATCCCCAACAGATTGTTCACCCTGGGATCCGCCTTCTGACTCAACCATATTGGATTACATACACGTGTATCTGGTATGTACAGAGAGACCTTGGGGCATGAACATATGGTCTTCCCATGTGATGTCAGCCTCAAGGAGCCTTGCATTTCCATTGTCCTGCCCTGGCTGGTCCAAAATAATTACTATTCCCATAAGTAGAAGTGTATATGAAATGCCATGAAAATAGCATACACAATTGCCAGGTAGAGATATTACCAGAATAATTTTTACATCTGTAAAAGTGGACTTAGAGATGTATTGAAGTTATGACCCAAAAATATTTCCCAAGGGAAATTGTCACAGATATTTTTACTATAGTGTGTGTGTGTGTGTGTGTGTGTGTGTGTGTACTAAAGTAGAACTTACCGATGGTTGCATTTATTATTCAGAGTTAATTATGTATGGAGAAATATTCAAGTCTGTTTTCTGTTTTGAAGTGAAAACACTCTTAGTATGCTTCGTGTGCAGGGACTTAGAGATGTATTGAAGTTATGACCCAAAAATATTTCCCAAGGGAAATTGTCACAGATATTTTTACTATAGTGTGTGTGTGTGTGTGTGTGTGTGTGTGTGTGTACTAAAGTAGAACTTACCGATGGTTGCATTTATTATTCAGAGTTAATTATGTATGGAGAAATATTCAAGTCTGTTTTCTGTTTTGAAGTGAAAACACTCTTAGTATGCTTCGTGTGCAGCCTCCTCTAAGTTTTCACAGACTTGAAGAGGTTAGATTTATTTCTTGACTGATTTATTTAATAAGTTCATTCCCGTGGATTTATTTTCCGTTTTTAAGTTCAACTATCAGATTGTTTCCAATGCAGAGAAGACACACCTTGAACATTTTGACAGCCCACTTGAAGACATTCTTCCTGGCCACGCCCGCCTTAGACGTACTTATCCCTGCCTGCGTGAGTGATTTCGGTAAGCTGTAGCTAGTTGTACCTTTTTTATTCAATTCCTCTGAAGCCATTTTCAATCATTTTGATGAAAGCTGTCAGTCCTTATTTATTTTGACTCTCAAAAGGACTCAAAAGGCACTGCAGCATTTTCATTTGCATGTCTAATTCTTTCCTTTAGTCTTTTAGTAGTATTCTTTGCTTCTCTGACATAAAAATAAGGCTGATAAAGCAGCAAATTTTATTGAGATTATAATAAATAACATTAAAAGCAAAAATATTAATATTAATTTACAAGCAGATAATTGCGAGTTTTGTCAGGAACTTATTTATAAACCTGCTTAAACATTATATGCAGTTGTATTAGCTTTGATTAAAAATTGTGTTTCTAGCTCTCATCATTATTACTTTAGCAACTGGATGCAAAGTCCCCTTTCTTTTTGGTGAAACCATTTCAGTCAGCAAAGTGAAGGTCAGAACTTGATGAATCATATGAAAATAAAAAGGCCAAAATAAATGTTCCAGAAAGTTTAAGTAAATTGCCCTTTCATATAATTTAGACCTCAAATCCATACCAACCTGTGATTTAGTCAAAAGGAAGATGCTGTCAGTCAATTATTCCGAATCTCTAACTATGGCAAGCACTGTGTCATCTCCCTCATGAGGATGAAGGCTCCACAGGGACGAGGGAACAGATGCTCTTGGAGGCTAACTACTGCACCTCTGCCGGTGACAGAAGTGGGAGTCAGACTCAGTTTTTTCTGGTTCTAAAGACAATAATCCACTGAGTTATTGTATTAGTCGCTGGCATGTTTGCTTTTCTTACAATGCTAAGATTTTTAGACTCTTTGGTAAAAAAACCGGCGAAGCATGTTCTCTTTGGAAATTGTCAGCAACTTGTCTGAGTCCAGTGAGACACAACAACCCGCTCCCACTGCAACACACATACACACAAACTACATGAATAAGATATATTACTTATAGGCACATAGGCAGCATGGGACAAGAGAAGTCTATAAATCATCATGAGCTGGTCCCTCAAGGTTCAGGAACTACCTGGGGTAGATGGAGTCTCCTCTGTGAGTGCACACTTATGCTGCAGCTGAGGAACTCAAGAGTTGAAGAACACCCTGTGCTTTGGGGGTTGTTCTGGTCCATTCCATTGCCAATAACAGAAAACCAGAGACAGGGTAATTTAAACAAACAGAGGTTTATTTATCTCTTAGTTCAGAAATCTAGGGTCCTGAGGCTACACTGGTGGGTGTTTTCAGGCTGTATGTGAGCATGGCAGAGGGTAGGACAGTGTGGTGTCTGTCTGTCTGTTAGTCTCAGTCCCTTCTTAGAAACCCTCTAGTAGTCAGTCTTAGTTGGGGGATACTACCCTATCCTGATGGCCTTAATCCTGATCTCTTCCCAAAGCCCCACCTTTTAGTACCATGACCTGATTAGGTTTTCATTCTCTTAATCCCATCAAACCAAACCTAGACATGTGAATTTTGGAGGAATATGCAAATCACAGCAGTGAGACTGGAACAGAGCCTGGACAGGGCTGACTAGGCCCTCTCTGTCTCGGATGCCGCATTCCCAACACGTCCTACATTTACTCTTGAGGACTACCACTGAGAAAGGAGGGGGAACTGGGCCAGTCCCAGGCCACCATTAGCAATATCCTGCGAGCCCATGGATACATGCCAAATCTTCAGTTTTAGAATTTCAGATTATCATGGTCATTTTCCCTCCTCTCTACGTTTTTAAATGATTCAATAAGAGAAATAATTTTCTTAAAAACTAAAATTTGAAAAAAGTGATTAAAAAATGTATGTATCTTAGAATTTAAGTTTTCACCTATCATTTTCAGTTCTTTCTCAATAAGCTATGGTATTTGGAGATGACAATTAGAAACCTCATGTCCTCAGGCTTCAACCATATTTTGTATTATTATTAATATTTTACTAACAAGTGAACTGATCAAATTATGTTTACCACGTGGTAAAGAACAAAAGTGGAGTTTACTGGTATCCTTTTTATCTTTTGTAGGCATCTGTGTGATCAGATTGGTCTAGAATTGTTCTGAACTCGACAATGATTGACAATCAACACTAATCAAAACTAGTGTTTGTAGAGCTTCCACAGAATACGTGGTAAAGACAGGGAAGAAAGGGAACACAAATCAAGAGATCGGATAATACATAAATGTAATAATTAGACCCTGATTTGAATCAGAATGATAGAGGTCAATTAGTGTGAAAGGTGAATTTTCTTCTAGTGGTTTTGAGGACAATGAGATCTAAGGAATAATTAATTGATAGTTGAGCCAAGACAAACACATGCCTCTCCACAGAAATGAACAATGAAGGAGCAGAATTTGAACTCAGGCCACTTGAGTCCACATCCCATTCTTCCATGCAGCCCAGTCTGGATATCATCAATAACCCAAAGGACAGATTTAGAGAAGAGCTGGGCTATACATGTCTTTAGAAAAGGTTTTAGGTCTTTTAGGCATAAGTTGGGTGGAGGTTGCTTCCCAGTACTAACTGGAATGGTGTCTCCCATGTCTATGGGCTCACCGGAGAGAAAGAACTTGTGCCTATCTCCTATCCCCACTTCCATCCAAGAGTTTGTGGTGTTTCTGGAGGCTCTCTGCTAGGGCAGTCAGTTCAATCCAAGACTACTACACAGGCTTGGTGAAGTATGGAGATAGGCGAAAGTTCTTTCTCCTGTGTGAGACGTCCCGCATGATCACTGCCATTCCTGATTAGGCAACAGGCTAAATCTATGTCCTTCCTATCCTTCATTATTCTACAGCTATAGATAAACTTGGGTTCCTAAGATCTATAGGGCAGATGGGAAGCTCTAGGTGCAGAGAATAGAGAAGGGACTTGCCTAAAGTCAAGAGCCAGGAAGAAGAAACTGATAAGAAAAGAACACTGGTATAGCCATTTCATCTGTGCAGTGAAGCTGGGAGGCTAGGTGATGCTTCCTAACACACCCCATGAAGATGCTGAGGCTCAGAGAGGCTTGTCCAAGGTCACACAACTGTTAAGGAGAGCTGATATCAATGATGACAGAAATAAAATGTAATAAGCAAACATGTCTTGTAGCTAGACTGTATGCCAAGTATCATCCTATTAAGTGCTCACAGTTGTATGAAGTGGATAGGATTACTTGTACCCATTATGCAATTGAGGAACCCAAGAATCAGAGAAATGGCATAACGTGAAAGCCACATAGCTTGCAAGTACAGATGGAGGTAAAATGAGCAAACTCTTATGGTGTATGCCAAGTGCCTTGCTACTTAATTCTCATATCTCTACTAGATAGAGTTACCTCAATTTTATAATGAAGAAAGGGAGGCTTAGGGCAGAGCAGTTTATCTGAGCAGTTATGTGGTAAAGTTCATTGTGAAATAGATGACACATTCCTTCACAATCATATGTTGAAGCTCCCACCCAATGTAAATGTATATGGAAGCAAGGTCTTTAGGAGGCAGTTCAAGTTAAATGATGCCATCAAAATAGGACTATGGCTTTATAAGAAGAATGGACCAGCAAGTAGAATGGAAGTTAAGGTGCTGGACTCCCTCAGTCCTTTTAGAGAGAGATTTTTGTTATAGAGTACATGCACTTGACAGAGAGACAGAGAGAGACAGAGAGATAGAAAGTGAGAAATCACCCTCCAGAGAGGATGGCTATACCGCAATCCCTTCTCCTCCATTCTCTTCTTGGGATTTTGGGCACATACACATATACACTGGTGTGAATTTTAAGCTACCAGATCTGGGACTCGAAATGCAGTTGACTACGTGGGAGTTCAGCAACATAACCATTACTCCATCTGCTGGTTCCCTCATTCACTCTTGCTCATGGGTCCCCTCCTCACACCCCAGCCAGCATCTCTGCTACGGTAGGTTTTGTCTGCCTCCTCTCTAGCTCAGCTCCTTGTAAAGAATGTCTTGCCAGGGCCAAGAGAAGCAGCCCCTGATGTCTTTGCCAGCTCTGGGATGGACAAGGGTCCTGCTTTATCTCACTAGTCCAAAGAGTTCTGTCCAGGACACCCTTGAGGTGCTATCTTGAAGTAGAGAGAGAGAACAAGGAGTGTGTCTACTTGCTAGCAGACTGAGAAAGGAATTTTCAGACCTGAGAGAACTCTGTTCGTCTTGTTTCACAGACTGAGGTGCAAGCTTCAAAGAGGGCAGGGGACTAGAGGAGGATATCTCTTGATCCATTTTAAGTACTTTTAAAACTGACCATGAAGGACCAGTGGTTAGGGTAATTGCTATGTTGCTGAACTCCCATGTAGTCGACCGCGGGACTATGCCAGGCACGTATTCGTACGTGACCAAGATTTTGAGAGGAGAATGGAGGAGAAGGGATTGTGGCATGGCCATCCCCCCTGGGGGGTGATTTCTTGCTTTCTGTCTCTCTGTCTCTCTCTGTCTTTCTGGCAAGAGCAAGTGCCCTATAGCAAAAACCTCTCAAACAAAACAAAACAAAAAAACTGACCATGCTAACAGGATAGAGGATGTTTTAAGGCTCTAAATAGCAGAACTTCCTCTTCCCTAATGGCAGGATTTTTTAGCCTGGGGCTTTCTTCTAGTCATTACTGTGGAATGGATGTTTTCCTCCATTGAGGGTTGACTCAGATCCCATGAGCTGTTCCCAATTTTGAACCCGAAAATGAAAATCACTTTACTCCTGAGGCTATCACATTTGGATCTAGACAGACCCGGATAGGGTCTGTCTAGTTGGTTTGGTGTCTTAACCGGTCTGTGCATCCCATACCTTAACTGTTCTCTGAGGTCAGTATTTCGTAGTTTGGCTAGGGGGTTACTGAGGGTCGAGACCTTAGTGTGGAGTCTAGTACCCAATAGACACTGAATAAATGTTGTTCTTTTTCATGTGTTAAAAGCCCAACACTCACTCACCCCCACCCAAAACCAAAACCAAAACCAAAACCAAAACCCAAACCCAAACCCAAACCCAAACCCCAAAACCCAGTTCTCCCTTTTCCAGTTCTATGTGCTTAAATATTTAAGAATTACCCATGGTGAGGAATTGATGTATATAGTGATGAGAGAAGTAGTTCAGTTCATCCCGAGAAGGTTACTTCACTTATTGGGAACTTTATTATCCCTCTTAGGCACTTACACTTTTAATTATTTAAAATGTTTTTAGAAAAAATTTTTGCTATAAGTCACATGCTCTTGCCAGATAGACAGAGACAGAGAGAGAGAGTGAGTGAGAAATCACCTCCCCAAGGAGTATGGCTACACCCCAAGCCCTTCTCCTCCATTCTCCTGGGATTTTGGATATGCATGCATACATCTGGTGTGAGTTTCAAGCCGCAGGGTTCAGGACTTGCATGGTAGTTAGCCTTGTGTGAGTCCTACACCTTAAACACTATATGACCTGGTGGCCACTACGCTCTTAATCTTAGAAATAAGAAATATACTATAATGGTAAACTTGTTGATAAACTGATTATGCCTTTTTAAATAAAGGTGTATTATTGTATTGTTTGAAAGAAGAAAATATTTAGCTAATTGATTTAGATTTTTGGAGAAAGTAGGTCTTTGAGAGACTGATACCACTACAATTTTAAGGGCTCATCTTCTAGTGATGGCACATCAAGTATTGATACTTGTGCGTGGATAGCAGCTGAATCAACGAATTTTAGTTTTATGTAAAATTTAAAAGCCGTCTCAGATTAAGGCAGTTTTATTTTTCCCTGGTTTTATATCTTATTTTCTACTCCAATATATCATTTGATAAATTTTAAGTCACTGTTGAGAACATTCTGTTAAACTAGACTCGAATAAATGCAGACTATTTGTGTACTAGAAGCTTTCTGTAAATACCAGTTATCCAATAACTATGTGCTCATTTGAATTTTTTAATTAGAAAGCGGTTGAGAAGCAGTATCTTCGTGTCATTTTAGAGAAATCATGAGTCCTGTTGATGAAAGGACTTAAACTAAAGGGCCATTCCAGAAAGGATAAGATAATGAACTCTGCAGGTAGGGGGAAGAGTGTGCTAAGGATAATGACCCTCACACTATGAGATTTAGGGTCCTGATGGATAGAGAATGTGGATTAAAGAGGACATGAAAGCAAATGTGCCTATTCATCTGCTGATCAGAAAATGACAGATGAATTCACTGGGAAAGTTAAAAAGGCACAGCAGAAGAAGAAAACAATACTATTATTTAAGATAATGGAGACATTCTTCACAGATCGTTTCTAGAAAAACTAGCAGGTAAGTTTATTCCCTGATTGAAGCACTGAATACTTTCCATCAAAGGACTTTCAATCAAATCAATGGGTTCACCTAATAAAGTTTTCAGAGCAAAAGTAAAGAAAAATAGAAGACATTATAGTGGCAAGCTTTTACCTTTGTACACTTGGCAGTGCCACTGAACACCTGCATTAACTATCTTTAGACAGTGTTTCTCAAATAGTGGACAATTGCTAGTGTTCCCAAAGGCCTTTTCAGGGGTTTTGTGAGGTCAAAGTTACCTTCCCAAGAATAAAAGTAATGTCATTTATCTTTATTACATACATTTTCTCACAGGTACACAATGGAGTTTTTCCAGAGGCTGAATAAAGTATGATATCATCACAGATATATGAGAAGCAGATATATGAATGTAGCTGTCATATGTTTACTAAAGATCCAAAGAGATTTCTAAAAAAATGAAACAATACCACTTCAATAATTTTTATTTCATTTTAAATATACAGTCGTTTCATTGAAAAAATCTGCTTATGTTAACACACAATGCATTTGTTGTTCCCGTAAGATGAATTAAAAAATAAAATTTTAAATATGTGTTTTCACTTCAAATATGGTATATACGAACAGATAACATCAACAGAAACCCTTAAAACACTCGTTGTTTTTTAATACTATGAAGAGATCCTGAAATCAAAAAGTCTGAGTACTTTTCTCTTCCAGTAAATGAACACGTTTCTTCTAAAATGGTATAACAGAGATTGCAAATGATCATCATGCCCATTTCTCTTCTCCTTCTGGGAGCATGGAAGAAATATACTTCTTCACATCCCTACAACTGAACAGACCTATGGAACTAGTTGTAGCAATGCATTGTGGGTGGCAATGGTAGGTGTTACTGTCATCTCAGAACATTTGATGACTGATGTGAGATTTTTAAGTACACTCTTTGTTATTGAGAATATGGAGTAATGGGTGGTATAGAAGTACCAAAGATTAAAGCAACCTAGAATACTGAACCAACACTGGGAGGAGAACTGCTCTGGAGAACAACCTGGACTGGCAGTAGACCTGGCATGAATGGGAAAAAGCTGCTCATAGTGGCACATCCTTGAGACTTGGGGAACTCTTTATTATCCTTGCATAAACTAGCCTATTCTGGCTTGTAGCTTATTTCTTATAGGAAAGTCAGCATGGTCAGACAACTTAGGGCTCACTACATTGACGGCGAAGGGAAAATATCTATATTAGTAGAATAAGAGGTGATTCAGAGTAGTTTTCAAAATTGTCATTCATGACTTTTGATGATTCAGAGGCAATTATGAAAAAAATGACACCAGACTCTATGAAAATGTACCTCATATAAATAATAAATAGGTCATTGCTCTTTAGGAACTTGTGACTTAAATGCTGTTGGTTTATTTTGGGTGCTTTGGGAAACTTGGTGCCTAATAACAATAATTTACATTTATGAAGAGAAACATTCTCTTTTATATTTTTTAACACATTGAATCATAATTGTTAAGTGATCACTGAGCAGATTTACTCTGTTGGGAATAATGTAGTGACAAAGACAGTCCTCAATGTCACCAATTAACTTACAAGCAAGAAACTGAAGAAAGGCAAAGGGCAAAATCTGCATGCCAGCTGAGTTGGCTACATTTTCAAAAGCTTTCCAGAAAGTCCTTTCAAGGGCTTATGCTTACATTACCTTGTTCGCTTTGAGCTATAGGGAAGGCTGGGAGTCATGTGCTTTGTTAGGGACGTTGCCACCCTGATGAATATTAGTTTTTCTTAATAAAATGGAGGAGTAGACAGATACTGAGTAAGCAGCTAGGATACCTTGCTCACTTGTCCTTGGTCCTTTTGAGCCTCTGTCCACCTTGTTTTTATCAAACTCTGGAATTTCACGTAATGCCAAAACATGAAGTCTTCAGTCCCTAGTGTTGGAGAACATAAAAAGGCCACCTACCACCCATCTTGGTTGACATAAATGCATCAGACTTAGGGACATTCTACTTTTCACTTTGGACATTATGGAGTATTTGAAATATGCCTATGGATTTATTTGTATAGGTGTACCACATGCATTTCCCCTCAAGTGGACTCTGCTCTAGGAACTGAGTCCCATTACCTTTTTTGTTCCTGGAATCATAGAACTTATTCTCAACCTTATTCCTACCTCCACGACAGTTTCTAATTGCAGGGAAATCCTTTTCCTTCATATTTTTCACCTAGTCAGTATTGTATACCTGAAAAATCCTTTCCATCCTCTGGAACCAGGAAGATTCATGGATAATTTTTCCTTTCTACCCTATTACATCTCTCCCTAAAGCAACATTTATAGGAATAACAACCTGCTTGAATAAAAGAGAGGGGAGAAATACAGCTTAGTATAAAGTTCATGAAGTCTCATCCTCTTACAAAAGTGATTATAGTTTATAAAAGTTCACATATAGTATGCAGAGTGTGCTATGGGGAGCCCGAGGACTCAATTTCAGGGGCTTTCAAGGTGACTTCCTGCAAATGGTGATGTCTAAACTGAAAAGTTAGTATAGAATCGATGTAGTGGAGGATAAAAGAGAAAGGAAAGGAGAAACAGAAGGAGAGAGGCAGGAGAAGAATGAAAAGAATTCTCAAGAAACAAAATAGCACAGGTAAAGACAGGTAAAAGGTAAAGAGGCAGGGGATTGTCTGTGAGTCAGAATATGGCTAGAGAGTACAATGGGAAGTACCGTGATGGTGATGGAGAAAGGGGCAGAGAAGAAAATGGTCATTTGAAATTTATGTGTTGGAAAACTGAGCAACCCTAAAGTTTATATTTTAGAATGATCTCTCTGACTGCAGTATGACAAATTAATTCAAGCTGGGCAGATCTGGAGCTAGGGAGATATGTGTGGGGTCTGTTCTAATTATTTTGTCAAGAGATGATATCAGGTTTATCCTAAGTCATAGCAGTGGGAAGGAAAGAACTGAATGAAGTGGAGAGTTTTTTGACTATAGCATAATCACAACATCACAGATCAACTGTGGACAGGGTGGCCTCATAAGCTAGTGGTTAAGGGAGTTAAATCCCACATGGTCAAGTGTGGTTGAAATCCTGGCCTCGTTACCTAGGAAAACACACTGGGTTTGTGTATGTGTGTGTGTGTGTGCATGTTCCAAATCCTGACATGCTGGAGAAATGAAAGAGAAGGGATTGTGGCATGATCATGCCTCACTGGGGAATAATTTCTCCCTCTTTATGTTTCTGTGTTTTCCTCTGGCAAGTGCACATACCTTTGGAAGTTAAAAAAAAAAAATCAACCTTTATCTTTTAACAAGTGGTTGAATGTGGATTGGTGACATTCTGCGTGATAAAAAACAAAAACAAAAACAAAAACAAACAAACAAAACAGAAGAAGGATAAAATTTAATGATGTTATTCTTCTCTGTAAAGTTTCAATTCCTTCCCAATCCCTGCTTTATTTATTTATTTTTTAAATTTTAGTTTAGAAAGCAAAATTTGCAAAACGTTTTTTAATGGAGAACTTTATGTTCTTTCATCTATTAAATATTTCTCCCTTTGCCCCTCCCACCCACCCTCTACCATCCATTCTCTACCACCCACTTCTCTTCCTTACAGTCTCTGATATCTCCTTATTCTCTCTACTATCTCACCTTCAGATCTTTCAATTTCTGCCATAGAGGGCCAATAGCTCATATATATTGAGTGGGAATGTATAGCATGAACGCTCAAAGTCTGGCTCACATCACTTAATATTATGTCTTCTTTATTCATCCACTATGAATCAAACAATAGTGTCATTTTTTTCTTATGGCTGAGTAATATTCCATAGTATAATATACCAGGATTTCAATCTGGGAAACTCTTAAATACATTGGATTAGGCAAAGATTTCTTAAATAAGATCCCTAAAGCACAGACAATAATCCCAAAAATAGACAAGTGGGATTATATCACATTAAAAAGCTTCCTCAAAGCAAAGGAAACAATACAGGGAAAAGACAAACCTTGGAATGGGAAAAATATTTGCAAATTATTTTGCAAACAAGGGATGGATAATCATAATATATAAGGATCTCAAGCATCTTACCTATTAAAAAAGTGAACAGGATAAGCAGATGGTGTGGTTAAGGCACTAGACTCCCACATGACTGACCACAGTTTGAAACCTAGACCTGGAGCTTACTTTCTCACTTTCTCTCTCTCTCTGGTAAGTACATGTGCTCTATAGCAAAAATTTAAATAATAATATAAAATATAATAATATATTTTAATGACATAGTATAATAATATATATTATTTAATAATATAATAATACAATATAAACATTAAATAAATAACTTTGAAATAAATAATCAAAAAATTGGTATATAAGACAACTCTATTGTCTATTCAGAGAAGACTTGGGGAGTCCTCACGGCTTGAAAATCATGTGAGGAGCGTATGTGTGCATACCTAAGACAGGAGGAAGAGAATGGAGGAGAAGGAATGCAACATGGCTATCCTTCCTGGGGGCTAATTTCTCACTTTCTCTCTCACTGTCTCTTTCTTCTTTCTCTAGACCTGTCTAGACACTGTGTGTGGAGGCTGAGCAGCCAAGTGAGAAGAAAGGTCAAAAAAAAAAAAAAAAAAAGGAAAAGGAAAAAAAAAAAAAAAGAAAGGAATAATAAGAGGCTGTGAGGTTGTAGTGAACAGAGAAACTTCTTACACTGATGATGGGAATGTAAATTAAAACAACCACTGTGGAAAACAATATGGAGTTTCTTCAAAAAAAATCTGCAAACAAGACTACCATATGACCCAGTAATTTTACTTCTTGATTTTTGTGGTAGGCAGTTAGTCATGAGTGGGCTGCCTAAGGGAAAAGCGAAAGGACATTTTGGTCAACACCTTAATTCCCACTAGGGTGATAAACTTATTAGGCAGACTAATTAAAACAACCTGGCTCACATTGGGCGCGCACAATTAGGTAATCAAATTCCTCATTCTTTACTTCTGAGAAAAGTATGCAAGTGCAGGAGAAAACTCTTGGATTTGAATTCAAATGAAGGACATAGATAGTGTAACAGACCGCCCAGGAATAAATATTCATAACCTCTAAGTAATAAGAATAACAATTAACCAGCACCAAACACAGTTTCCACCTGGCAATCTGTCCGCCCAAGAGCCTTTTGGTTGCACTTTCCTTTCTTTCCTCTTAAATCTTCTTTTCTACCTACTTCATTCATGGTTGCAGTTTCATTTTGCGCATAGGGACAGATCTCTAATTTTAGTGATCGGGCCCAAAGAACCAAGGACTTCACAGTGCAGCTCGACACTCTCCCATCCATTGACAGTTTTACCCAAAGGGTGGGAAAACACTCAGTTGGAAAGACACTTGCACATCCATTTTTATTGCTGCATTTTTCACAATTGCCAAGACATGGAATCGACCTGTGTCCAAAAACTGATGACTAGATTGAAAAAGTGCTCTATTTGCTTTTAGAACTTAACACTATCTATTATATTTTATAGTGAGGTTTGTAGAACTTCACTAGAATATAACCTTCTGTGGGAAGGCATTTATGTAATTTTTTTTTTTATTATGTTCCCAACTTCCAGAAAAACATATCAACCATGTGTTGGCTACTGAATAAATACTTGGTAAATGACTGATTGACTGATTAAATGAGTTACATTGGTCCAACAGCAAATAAACAAACTGTGTTTGAATCTGCGGAATGTGACTTTCCACTGGAGATGTTCGGTAAATACATACGGGTTCAGATTATATTGCTAATGTAGAAATGGAGCTCTGGGGGGTCTTCAGATTATAGATAGCTTTTGAGACAATGAGAATATGTGAAATATGCATCTTATAGTTAATATTTTTATTAAAATATTCTACTGGTAGATAGTCTTCTTTGCAGCTACTTTTGTTCCTGATAGAAATTTCTCTTGTTCTTCAATGTGACCATGTACGAATGACCTTTATAGTCACCTACCCTACACTTCACTCCCTTAACCTCTTCCTTATCAAGAATGTCATCTTGTCACTGGAATATAGAATTCTTTTTTAGGGTTTTGCATAGGGTGTGGCACGCTTACTCAACAGAGAGAGACAGTGAGAGGGAAAGTTAGAAGTCACTTCCTGGGGAGATGGCCACATATAGTCTCTTCTCTTCAGGTCTCCTCTCAGGCACATATGCACAGTGCCCATTGAGTCTGTGGCTAAACAGTGGTTAGCCATGTGGGAATCCAATACATTAACCACCATACCACCTGCTGGCCCTGTGGAATGTGTAGTTCCTAATATTCCATTTTAGGTCTTATACATAATCTTATATGTCATGGCTAAGGTTATTTAGGTGCTTTAGTGAACTTTACCAGATTTGGTGATGAAAATAAACAAGTTGCCAGAATTGAGGGATACTGATCTTACACTTTTGATATTCGTATATACATTCTCTTGGAAAAAATAATACGAAGATACTTTTCTATGCCTTTAATTATTTTTTGGGGAGAGATTTTTGCTATAGGGGCCATACAGAGATATAGAGATACAGAGAGAGACAGGGAGACAGAAAACGAGAACTCACCCCTCAGGAGGGATGGTCATACTGTCATTCCTTCTCCTCTAGCCTCCTTTTGGAATTTTTGGCATGTGTGCACACACATCTGGCATGAGTTTAAGCCACCGGGTCTGGGACTCAAACCACTGTTAACTACGTGGGAGTCCAGCGACGTAACCATTGTGACATATGCTGGTCCTTCTAATTACTATTCCTCTGTATGTTTTATAAATGACCTACACCTGACTGATGCTTTCTTAGGAAAAATAATTTATAACTTCAGAGAATGTTTGCTTTTTTTTCCTTGTGTGAGGTGGAGGTGACCCTTAATTTTCCATTGATTTGGATAATAGAAAATTTAATATATCTAAGCACCAGTCAGTATACAGTCAAATTTGTGACTGAGTTCTAGCTAAGAAGTAGAGTTTATTGTAGGTGTGTGTGTGAGGGGGGTGTGGCTTACTTATTTGTCTTCTAAGTAGACTTAACAGGAGTCCTCACTAACCAAGTATGATGCTCCAAAAACTGACTAGAAACAAGACATATGGTTGAGGAACTGGTAGGGGCTGAGAATCACTGGTATATCATTTTTCATTACAGGCAACAGGTGCACCACAAGCATTTCTAGAGACTCAGGACAAAACATGGAGTGGAGGGTACTCAATTGAATGACATTAGCAATGGGAAGAAATATTTCAAGGTTTTGTATCACAACTAGAGCAACAGTTCTCTTCTAGTTAATTGGTCATATGTCTGTATAAGAGATTAAAAGAGCTTGAGGGTTGGAGACATTTAGTATGATCATTCTTAAAAAAGTATGCCAAGTTATATTGAGATTCTTAGACCCATCCCACTGCAATGGTTATATCGCTGGACTCCCAAGTTGTTGACTGTGGTTCAAATTCTGGACCTTGCAGCTTAAAACTCACTCTGGGCCCATGTGTGCGCATGCCCAAAATCCCAAGAGAAGAGTAGAAGAGAAGGGATTGCAGTGTGGCCATCCTGGGGTGGTGGTGGTGGTGGTGGTGGTGATTTCTCACTTTCTGTTTCTCTGTCTTTATCTCTCTGGCAAGTGCATATGCCCTATTGCAAAAATCCCTCAAAAAAAAAAAAATCACCCATCCTTGGAAGTAGACTCAGTTCTAACAGTGTTAGGAATGGTTATAAGGTTCTCATAAAATAATTTATGGTCAATCTGCAAATGACTCTGATGACATAAATGACATGACTTTGCCATATGAATTGTAACACGTGTGAAGTCAGGAACTATGTGTTGTTTTAAAATATACTGATCATTATATATCACAATACCCTGTTCTTGTGACTGGAATTTCAAAAATATTTATTGATTACCCACTTAACTATGTAAATAATTTGACTTCTTGCTTATTTATTTACTTATTTACTTTGTGAAAGCTCAGCATTTGCTCTATGTAGAGGGTTTAGCTTGTAGTTACCTAAACTAAAAATCCTATAAGTAAAATCTTGAAGTACAGATTAATTCAAGACAATTATTAATAGAGTTCTAAATGGAGTTTAGGATTTTGCATTCTTGATTTTGGTAGTAGATAAGAGAAATGATTCTTAAATGCTTTTTGCTTGTTGATAGGGCAAGATTATTAAGGAATCAAATATACTTCATCTGTAAAATGAGTAATGTGGTTTCTTTCTTTCTTCTAAAAATTTTTTGAGATCAGCAGATTATCATTAGAAGAAAGGCTTGAGAGTAGAACATGCCGTCACCCAAGTGTAGTCCAGTCCTCAGCTGTCAGGAGCTCCGAGCAGGGGTCTTTATGTCCCATGCCTTACCCTCCTCCTTCATGCACAAGCATAAGAAATTCTCATTAGTTAAAAAAAATCTTTTAAAATAGTGACCAGCAGATGGCATAAGGGTTACATTGCTGGACTCTCACTTGGTCTACTGCAGTTCGAGTCCTGAACTCAGTGGCTTGAAATTCATGCCAGGCACTGTGGCATGGCTATCCCCATGGAGACATCCCTGTCTCTCAGGTGAGCACACATCCCGTATAGCAAAAGTCTCTCAAAAAAAAAAAAAAAAAACCCCTTAAAAAAAAAAAAAAAAAAGGGAAGAAACAATGCTAGATCCCCACCAAAAATTCAGGACCAACTTGCAAATGGAGTCCAATAAACATCATTCATTTCCTTCTAGTTCGAAAGTCTCCACAAGATAGAAAGACACATTGTTTTTCAACCTTCCTTCTGAAAAGAATTGTTTTGGTCGCTTGTACTGCAAGTGCTGTGAATAACTTGATTTCAGATTCAAGCCCATTTCCTACCTCAGGCTTAACTCTGAAAGCCACAATTTTAATGGAATAATTCATTTTGGAGAGGTAGGCAGTCGAGCAATCATGTTAGCTACTACTATTTATTAATAATGAATGTAAAACACCACGAGAAAATACACATTCTTAAGTTAATCAGACACTGTGGCTTCAGGAATTACAACACAAAATCTTTTGGCTGTTTGTTGAAAACATTGGAGCATCAAGTTCAATATTGATTGGGAAAAAGTCTGTCGGCACAGATGTGGAATACACAATGAGCCTCTTTGTGTAGTCAGCCCAGTAAATGCATTTTATGTCAATGTATGTACATCTTGAGCGCAAGGAACCTGTATCCAGGAAAGTGTGACTTGTGGTTAAGGACTTGCTCAAGTGCGCTAAATTACCTTCAAGTACCTGGCTCCAGTAATGCCGTGTGATTTAGTGCTGCTCCTTCTGATCTATCCACTTCTGTGTGGCAGAAACTTCCAAGGAAGGTCAGTGGTATATCTAAGAGATGATGACAGCTGAATTATGGTTTCAAACAGGTTCGGCTTTTACACCACCTTAGAAAATGAGATAGCTTTTGATTTATAGTCATTTTACATTAATATGCATTTCTCTCTTGTATTTCACTTGAAATTAGGCAGGCCGGGTTTATACATTCTACATTACTTCTGAAGGTGCCTACTGAATTACATATTTTAAACAAATCATTCGGACTAAGTTGACATCAGGTGCAAACAATGAGAGAGAATAAGTATGAGGCTCTGAATTTTTCTAGCTGTTAATTGCAACATTAAAAGCATCAAGACCTCCATATGACATATTAGTTACGACGTGTATCTCTGTAAATAATCTTGTATCTCACAAAAATAAGGAAGGCACCAGATCAGAGGTTTTATGATAGGTGTCATAAAGTGTTTTTTTTGTTTTTGTTTTTTTTTTTTTTAGGTTTCGAATAATTTCAGAAATACTTTATCCAGTTTCTAGGTCTTTGATGATCTAAAAGTTAATCCCACATTTTACAAATACAGCAAATGTAGAAGACAATGCTAAGTTTTTCTGTCTGACAGAATGTACTATTCTATTTCTGGATGGTCTTATAATTTTCTTCGTTTCCATAACTACTCGGTTTACTGGAGAGAAATCTTATCTCTCTTGCGATTCTCATTCACTCTGCTTTGGATTATTTTCAAGGACATTCTAACTCAGGCTTTAGAGGGCAAGTAGGATCCTCAAATGATAGACCCAAATTTTACCTCTGTAAACTGAAGCTTTTTGAACTTGAAGATTTGCTACTCTAGATCCTCCGAAGTCAAAGCTTTTAAGTGAAAGAAATAAAATGCTCTATAACAGGGGAATTTGCTTTCCCTTACTCTATCAAGGACTTGATCTAATATCATTAATCTCTTGGTTTCCCTCCCCCGCAACAAATATTTGTCCTATTTCTATCATCTATCAGGCATTTTCCTAGGAATTGGAGATATTGACATGATTACAAGAATTTCCATACCTTTACAGTACACTTTTTTTTTTTTTTGAGAGAGAGATTTTTGCTATAGGGTGCGTGCACTCACCAGGTAGATGGACAGAGATGCCACAATGCCTTCTCCCCACTCTCCTCTTGAGACTTTGGGCATGTCCAGCATGAATTTTAAGCCACGGGGCCTGGGACTCGAACCTCAGTCTACTATGTGGGAGTCCAGCAGTGTAACCATTATGTTATCTGCTGGTCCCAGTGTTAGGCCGTGAGTTAACATGTTATATGCTGTATTATAACAGTATTATATGCTGTTTATATATAATCACAGTATTATATGCTGTGATTGACTTTGAACACTTGAGGTTCTATTACCTCTCAAAATTCATAATTTTTTTCCATAAAAGGAAGGGAATATTAGGAGAGAAAAAATAATTTTATGTACGAATAATATTAGATGAAAAGGGGAGAACAGGTTCATAGAGGGCAGCACTGCTGAGCCCTTCCTCACGCTTCACTCGTTGCCAACGGCCTATTTTGGGGAGAGGATATGTCGGATCAAGCAGCGACTCATCGCTCAGGGAGCACGTGCTTCTGCCAGCCCTGATGTGCTTACATGATCTATGTGGAACAAAGCATTGCTATGTAATGTTCAGAATGACTCTTTTGCAGAAACTCTGTGTGAAAAAAAGGGGGGGTGCACAATTGATATAATTTTACACAGGAAAGAGAGCTGGGACTCCCGGAAAATGTTTTTTTTTTGTTGTTGTTGTTTGTTTGTTTTTGAGCGGTTTTTGCTATAGGTTGCATGCACTCGCCAGAAAGACAGAGGAGACAGAGAGACAGAAAATGAGAAATCACCCCCTAGGGGGATGGCCATGCCACAATCCCTTCTCCTCCTGTCTCCTCTCAGGATCATGGGCATGCACACACACGTACCTGGCATGAGTTTAAGCCACCGGGTTTGGGACTTGAACCCCTAGTCTGCTACATGGGAGTTCAGAGACATAGCCATTACGCTAACTGCTGGTCCCGACTCCTGGAAAATTTTCTAAAAAGGAAGTATATGACATAATATAATGAAGTCTATTTTAAAAATCCCAGAGACATAATCTCAAAACCACCTGAAACTATTTAAATAAAATAGTCCCTTATTAATAGAAACTTACTCTAACTGCGCAGTATCAGAAGATTTGTTCTGAGAGGAGTAACTAGACTATGAGCCCCCATCCCCATAGCAGAAAGCTTCTGCTCTTTCTTATTCCTCCTGACTGCATGCAGCATCTTGTGCTCTCAGGACTGCTGAGGATCCCGTCTTCAGCCAAGCTCCTGCATGGGTCGCGTCTCTGCAGGCCTCCATGGCTGGTTATGGAAAGCCTGACTCTTGGTCCCAGCTCCATGTGTATTTGTCCACGTATTTCTGTCTTCATCATCCTCTGAAATCATATTCCCTACTACTATACATTATATACTTCCCTAAACATTGCTCTGTGCCTGCCAGGTACTGCGTCTGGACCAATAGCAAGTTGTAAATAAATAAGAAAAGTTCTTTGGTATTGGGAGTTCAGTTTGGTGCATTATACTTAACTATGGGTGAGCGTTAGATTCTTATCATCCATTAAGTCTGAGTGGGTAACTTTATCAGTACCTTAGAATAGGTTCCTTGTTTGGACCAGCAGTTAGTGTAATGGCTATGTTGCTGGACTCCCATGTAGTCGACCGTGGTTTGCATCCTGGACCCGCCGGCTTAAAACTCATGCCAGGTACATGTGTGCACGTGCCCAAGATCCTGAGAGGAGAATGGAGGAGAAGGGATTGAAGTGGCCATCCACCCTGGCGGGTGATTTCTCGCTTTCTATCTCTCTTTGTCTTTCTGGCAAGCACACGCGCCCTATAGCAAAAACCTCTTCAAACAAAAAAATAAAAAAAATAAAAAAATAAAATAAAAGAATAGTTTCTTTGTGATTCTGTTCTACATCTGCCATTGGAAACCCTTGGTAGTGGAAAAGATGGCCTGGAAAACAAAAAAATATATATAAAGAAATGCAACAAGTGTCATTGCAGGGATATAGCAGTCAGTGTAATTATAGATGAGGACTTCCTGACTCTGGGTGCATGAGTCACCAGGCTGGTCAGTGATGTTTAGCTTAAAGAACAATTGGAATGAGATCGGTAAACCAGGTTAGGAACCTACGCAAAACATGGAAGTATGCCATAGTTAATACTATAACAATTTTCAAGTACATAGAGAAGTGTCAAGAGTAGTATAGTGGATATGTGTATAATCTTCACCTATATTTAATAATTATTAATGTCTTAAAATAACATTTCAAATAAAAGAGATCAACAGAAGAGCCAAAATCAAAACAGAGTCAAACAACGACAGCAATCACAACACTAACCTTTAGTTTCTTCTTAATGAAAATATCTGGGAACTCAGGAGTTTGATGTTCAGATTATACTTTTCCTGATGCATAAATAATATACACCTATCTTACTGCATCTTAGGAAACAATAGTCTTCTTGATCTTCACTGTTCTTTCTAATTCTAAAAGTTCATGACTGTGCATACAGACGTGTGTATGCATGGGTTACTGGCAAAATAGAATAAACATACAATTTGCTCTCTATAAATGTCAATAGTACCTTATAAAATCTTTCTTCACTTCATCAACAAGTTTTCACCAGATTTGTAAAGATCTGTTTCCTTATTTTTTTAGGAATTTTTTTGATATATTCCAAAGCTGAACTGTTCCTTTTCTTTCGATGAAGACCTATGGTAACACTGGGAGGAAGGCGGGAGCAGTTAGTGAGGGGTTCGAGACCCAGCACACCCCTACAGCACTATGTTTTTCAATAGGAACATGACAATCAACATCTTGGGCAAACGTAGGGCAAGAGTTAATGTTCAAAATAATTTTTTTTTGGCCCCAAAAGTATATGTCAAAGGTAGGCAACATAGCAGCTTTTATAACTGTTTTATAAAAACCAAATATTGTATGAATTTAGGAACAGACCAGAAATTGGCCAAATCCAATCTTGTATTCTGTATTGAGTTGTCTTTGATTTCAATGATACAATATGCACTTTAAAAAATTATATACACACACATATATACTTTTTCTTTCTTTTTTTTTTACATTTGTTCACTGTGTATCTTTACAGCATAGAAAATGAATTTTCCCAGCATGAATACACTGTATATTAGTCCATTTAAAGATATTATCATACATACCATCATCAACGGATAATTTTAAAGCATTGGTAACCTCATGATGTAGTTTGGACTGAATAGTTTTTCAATTACCTTTGGTGGACATGTCTCATAACTTTGTTATGTAACACAGAAATAGTGCTAAAAGACCATCTCTGTTCATAAATTAAAATTTTTTCCAATTATTCAAACTTGTTTGTTAATTTCACTATGTAATCTAAGAAGATATTTCTTAAGCAGTGCTCATAAAAGGAAATGTAAGATTTATTGGTATTAAGATAATTAGACATTCAGGAAACATAAAGCCTGTCAGCACCACTGAGGTGAAATTTGGAATTTTGCTGTGTTAAACGTTATCTTATTAGTTGTCACATTAAATTGAAATTGTTCAAATCTGTTTCTGGTGTCTTATTTTTGCTCAAGACAGATAGCACTTTATAAACACAGATGTGTGAGACTTCTGGAACGTTCTGTGCTATTAGGGTTTAATGTTCATGACTGTCAGATTGGAACTACCAAATGCAAATCACTCTCAGGTGTTCATATAGTTAGAAATGATGATCAGGATACGTATGCCAGTTTGAAGCATGTGTTAAATCATTTCTGAAGTGGTTTTGCTGTGTTATTTAGTGCAGGACTGCCTATCTCTACATTAGACTTATGGTGACTTGTCAGACACAAAATGTAAAACTCGGTCTAGAAGGACAAAGCAAATGTTGCACACAGGTGCCCAGGCGGCTGCTGGCAAACAGTGCTCATAAGCACTGCCACAGGAGGGGGAAGCTCATCCCAGGTTTTTCGTATATTCTTGGTTGTAAGGATTTTTGGACATCGTAGTAATGAACGCATTTTCTCATATGTTAACAGGAATATTTGCAGGAAAACATAACACTCAGAATGTTTGTTTGTTTGCTTCCTTCAAATTCAATGCAAAGAATTTGGGCTTCAAGTGAACACTTTTTATGTTCTGATTGTCCAGCACCACTTTCCATTTCTTATCATTACCCTATTTTCTTTGGAAAAATTCTCTCTCTTTTATTGTAAGTGGTCTAGGAGGTGAGACTATACTGCCTTTTGACTAGGGGAAGCTGAATACTCAGGTGTTACCAAGAGGAACATCTCGATACTCAGGTGTTACCAAGAACACAGAAACTCTCGGTGTAGCCAAGTATTTTCTTCTGGGATTATACATCTCAAGTGGAATGAAACAAGATAGGAGAAATAGCTGAAACTCATTTGTTACAGCGGTTTTTTCCTTTTGAAAAAAGCAGTCCCACCAGTAGTTAATGTAATAGCTATGTCGCTGGACTCCCACGTAGCTGACCGCGATTCAAGTCCCGGACCCGGTGGCTTAAAACTCATGCCGGGCGCGTGTGCGTGTGTGCCCAAGATCCCCTGAGGCGATGATTTCTTGCTTTCTGTCTCTATGTCTCTCTCTGTCTGTCTGGTGAGCGCACTCGTCCTATAGCGAAAACCTCTCCAAATAAAAGCAGTTCCAGGCTGGCAGTGTAGCCTAGTGACTAAAGGAGATGGATTCCATGTGGGCAACCATGGTTTGAATTCTGGCCCCAGTGGTTTGAAAAACAAGATGAGTGCATGTCTGTTCATGCCCCAAATCCCAACAGAATGAAAAAATGCAGAAGAGGTAGTGGCCTAACCACACCCCACTGGGATACTTCTCCTTTTTCTGTCTCTCTGACTCTCTGTGGCAAGGGCATGTGGCCTTTGACCAAAAAAAATTTAAATAAATAAATAAATAGAACCAGAGTCTTGATTCTTGCTCTACTTTTTTTCTTTAAAATTTATTTTTTAAAAGAATTATTTTACATAAATTTATAAATTTATTTATTTACTTATTTTTAATTTGACCAGAGGAGGACAGAAAGAGAGAGAGAGAGAGAGAAAGAGAAAGTGAGAAAGCAAGCCTCCAGGTCCAGAACTCCAGCCATGGTTGACCGTTTGAGAGTCCAATACCTGTAACCACCACGCCACCTGCCAAGTCCTTTGCTCTGATTCTAATCCTGGTTCTCCATAATCCCATTCACCCATTCACTCGATAACTCCCTGATAGCCTTCAAATAGATTTCATTGAAATTGTCTACCTTGGGTTTCTAGTGTTTGCAAACAAGTAATAGGATGTAGGATAAATTGAAATTCGGTAACATCATTAAGCAGTGCCAGCAACTTGAGCAAGGAAACCACTGTGGCTTTTTAACTTCTAGCCACCTTTCCTGGTGTCTGGAGACTATCAATTAGCTGACACCTTTTTAGAATCTTTTTTCAACTTTGGAAAGTCCTTTTGCTCTTGACCTTCAGAAATGAACATTCTAATAAAATATTAAAAGATATAGACCTGATTTATTTTAGTAGAATGAAAATGAAAGGAGAGGTGTGTTTTTCTTTTTCTATCTTTCTTTTTTTTTTTTTTATCTCGGCAATATTGATGTCTACTTTCCTCTAATTTTAATGCAGAAACTGTCAGTATACATTAGAGACAACTCAGTAAATCTTTACAGAGAAGAGACATTGAAAAATATTCTCCTGATTATCCATTTTCCCCTTGAGACCAGGACTACACTACACACGATATACAATATGTCTCTACCAAAATGGAAAGTGTAGCTAATTACCATTTTAGTCAAACACATCAGGGATTAGGGAAAAAGGGAAAAAAAAAGGAAAAGAAAAAAGGTAGGCAAATATAGTCTGCTTCTAATTATCCAGGGAGAGAAACCTCCATGTGTGAATTATACATTTCCTGTATCTTCTTCTTCTCTTTTGTGGCTCTTCTCAGTCTGCCCTACATCTGTCTTTCACTCTGTGAGTGCATGCATTGTGTGTGTGTATGTGTACGTAATGTGTGTGAACCTACATGTGTATGTATACATATAGACCTAATGGCCTATTTCAACATTTCTGCTGCTTATTTGCAACAGAATATGAGGATGCACGAGAAGGATTTCTATTTGCTTCTATTGAAATCATCGCTATTCCACTCCATTTCCCTGACATGCATACTTTCTAAACAAGCTAAAGGGATTCTTTAATATTAATATGCCAGTGACTTTCTTTGTTGTGGTAGAAGAGTCACTCTATTTATAGGGCAGTGGTCTTGGGAAAAGTGCAGCTGCTTATTCTCTGGATATGTCATTTTGGAAACAAGTCGCTAAAGCTTTTTTCTTTGCTATGTAATAAAATGCTTGGATTAAGTGATCTCCAAGAAATCTTCTCCAAAATGAGAAGAGTAGATATTGTCACAGTGACTATCAGTGTATGCATCTGTGAGATCAGTCTCTCTGGCAGAGTGAAGTCAAATTCTGGTAAGTCATCTACCTTTCTGTGCAAAAAACTCAACAATAACGATATGCGTAATTTGCTGTTTTCCAGTCTTAGATTTGGGTGTGATAGGTAGTCACTTTACGCCACACCATCTTTACTGAAAGTATCCCAAGAATGGGATGACCCGTGTCATTTTAAAATTAGATCTGATGGGCCAAAACATGGTATTTGAATCACATTTTCCATGTTTTAGCTTGAAATTAAAGGCTTACTGCTCACTATCGCTGTTGAGTGGTTTACTAGTTTGGATATAAGACCTTTAGGCTCTGTCTATATGAGCATTATACTTTACAACATAAGCCATAATATGATTTAATCTCACAATTCTGTAACAAGTTTTTAAAAATATTTATCTCAAAATAAAGTTAATTTGGGAACCAGCAGCTAGCGTAATGGCTATGTTGCTGGACTCCCACGTAGTCGACCGCGGTTCGTGTCCCGGACCCGGTGGCTTAAAACTCACGCCGGGCGTGTGTGTGTGTGCGTGCCCAAGATCCCGAGAGGAGAATGGAGGAGGAGAGATTGCGGCGTGACCATCCCCCCTGGGGGGGGTGATTTCTCGCTTTCTGTCTCTCTGTCTCTCTCTGTCTGTCTGGCAAGCGCACGCGCCCTACAGTGAAAATCTCTCCAAAAGAAAAAAAAAAAGTTAATTTGACAAACGTTTACTGAGCAGAGTGCTAGGGATGGTAGTAAAAGTATAAAATTAAATAGTTGTTGTTGTAGGCAGGACTTCGCTGCAATTGTCTTGACTCTACCCATGTGTTCAATTCAAAATAACTTTTCGTTCCTTGATTCTTCAGTTTTCTACTGTTCTATGCCAGCTTCATTTTTCTTTTGCATCTAATCTTGAAACTGTCAAACCACATTTTAGTTTCTTTCTCCTACATCCTTAACAGCTTTGTCTCTCCACGTTTTTCTCTGTATTTGCACTTTAAGGTCCAATTGTCAACTTGGATTATCTGTTTACTATATCCAGGCTCCAGAGCACTGCTAACGGAAATCACATAACTATGGGAGGATTGGAGAGAGCAGATTTATAGATTCAGGCTTCAGTTGGGTACTTAAATCTTCCTGTAAATCTTTTAAGCTTTTAATCAAAGTCTCTCTTTGATGTATTATTATTCTAGGTTCCCACAACTCTTACTAAATTTCCTAACTTACCCTCATACCTTGACTCTTAGAAGCAGTGCCTTGGAAATCATAGAGGAAAAGAGGCTACACGAAAGGATTCTCCTAGTTTCCTAATCTTTCATGGGCAATGTGTCTCTACTCACACTTGCTTCTTTTCTTCCTTTCAGAGGATGTTGTTATTTTTTATTTTTATTTTTTGTTACAAAACATCTCTATTACTTTGTCATGGACTCCATCAACCCCACTTCCACAGCAACTTCATCCATCTGGTGTCACGGCTGATCTTGTGACCTCGACGTTTCTTTCTATACTGACTCCTTTCAATGAGTTTTCATCCCTTAACCTCAAACAATGATTAAACCGAGAACTCATTTTAATCTTGTGTATTTCTCTAGGCATCACACCATATCCTTTACCAGCAAAGGTTCCTAAAAGAATATTCTTCACTGCTTACTCTTACCATTTGCACATAGTTCATTATAATTAGGCTCTTAGCCCTGCAAATCTATGGAATGACTTATGTCCAAATTTCCAAATGTTCTAATTGTGAAATTTAATAGGTACTTTATGGTTCATATAAAAATAAATTTCTGAGCAGCATTTGATATTAGAAGGATTTTTTTTTTTGAGACATTTTTGCCTTAGGGTGCATGCACTCGCCAGGAGGAGGAAAAAGGGGGAGAGAGAAAGAGACAGAGATAACAAGAGAGAAAGTGAGAAATCACCCCCTAAGAGGGGGATGAATGTGCCACAGTCTCTTCTCTTCTAGTCTCCTCCCAGGGTCTTGGGCACACATGTACATGTACCGGCATGATTTTTTAAGCCACTGGTCTGGGATTCGAACTGTAGTCGGCCATATGGGAGGCCAGCAATGTAACTGCTTTGCCATCTGCTGGCCCATTATGTTAGGGTTGACTATTTTTATTCCTATGTGTCCCTCTCTTGGCATCTTTGTTTTACTCCAACTTTTCTTTGTTTTCCATTGTTTCGTGTTAAATCTTATTATCTTCTGAAAATACATTGGATAAGAAAAGTGTGGACTCTGCCAGATTTTCTGTGACCTCAGAATTACCATCACCTGTTTCCCTGGTCTCCTCTGCATAAGAAAGAAAAAACTGAGAAGCATGTCTCTCAGAACTACAGCTGCAACAGGCAAGCCTAACTGATGATTCCTCAGTCATTCGGGGAGCACAGCCTTCCTCCCACACACGGGGATGGATCTCCACCAGTTTAGACGGCCCCTGTCAGATTCCCAGTGGCACCTGAGATTCAGGGTGTACAAGACCGAACTCATAATTCCTAGGTCTTAAATCGACTGTTTCATTTTATGCTCTTAATAAACGGCACTCTTCTTTTCCCTTGATCTAATAAGCCAGTTTTTGGAAGTCATCCTAGATTATTTCATCCCCTTTAATTGCTCATGCTCACTAAATCCTTCCAGTTTCTAAATGTCTCATCAATAAACTCTGTTCTCTTCATACTGAGAAGCGAATTGGTCTTAGGTCTACTCATTGCAATGATCATATATCAACATACTATTTTAATAGTTCCATAATTTATAGTTTTGCTTCCTATTTAGCTTTTTAAAATTAACTTTCTTTAATATTTTAAATATTTGACCTGTGTAAAATCTTCAAGTTGTTTCTTGGTACCTTCAAGACAGAATTAAACAACCTTGAGTATTTAAAAAGGCCATCCCTTGGTCTTTTCCTGCTTTTCTCATGATATTCTCTATGTGCTTTTTCAATTCATACCATACCTTAATGCATATTCTTTGAATTATCTGTGACTAAACATAATGTACTCTCTCCCTATAATGAAAACCCTACCCACTTTGCTTTCAGAAATAGTATAAATATAATATGTCAGAAGAATTTTGATGCTTCTCAGCATGTTACCCCAACCACAAGGAACAATTCAACAATGGATGAATTCTCTCAGGGACTCCTAACACTTTGTTCACATTGTCAAACACATCATTAGGTATGCAATATTATATGCTATTTTATCACTGGGTACATGTTAATCTATTTACAAGAATGTAATATCTTTACGGGCAAGGAGACATCTTTTCTGAGTGCCTAATATCTTACACAGTGCAAATATGGGCAAGCATCTCGCACAGAGGTTAAGGTGACTGGATCCAATGTGGTTGATGATGCTGTTTAAGTTTTAGACCCAGTGGCTTTAAAATCATGCTGGATGCTTGTACATACATTCTCAAACTCTGGAGAGGAGAATAAAGGAGAAGGGACTATGACACGATCATCCCCCCACCTGTGTGGGGGGTGCGATTTCTCACTTTCCCTCTTGTGCTATATCTCTCTGTCTCTCTCTGGTGGTTAGAATATATGCTTTATAACAAACTACATATATGAGAGAGAGAGAGAGAGAGGGAGAGAGAGAGAGAGAGAGAGAGGGAGAGAGAGAGAGAGAGAGAGAGAGAGAGGGGGGGGGGGG
>NW_006159528.1:555799-569839 GCF_000334495.1 Tupaia belangeri chinensis | reverse complement strand
AGAGAGAGAGGGAGACAGAGAGAGAGAGAGAGAGAGAGGGAGGGAGAGAGAGAGGAGAAAAAGAGAGAGAGAGAGATAGACAGATAAATTAAGTCTAGTGGCTAATAAAGTCCAGTAAGGTTATAAACAGATAAAGAAAATTAATGGGTGGGACTTTAAAAAGTCAGTGGGATTGGGAACCAACAGTTATTGTAATGGCTATGTCGCTAGACTCCCACGTACGTAGTCGACCGCCGTTTGCATCCCGGACCCAGTGGCTTAAAACTTATGCCGGGCACATGTGTGTGTGTGCCCAAGATCCCGAGAGGAGAATGGAGGAGAAGGGATTGTGGCATGACCATCCCCCCTGGGGGGTGATTTCTCGCTTTCTGTCTCTATGTCTCTCTCTGTCTGGCGAGCGCACGTGCCCTATAGCAAAAAAAAAACTCTCCAAAAAAAATAAAAAAGCCAGTGGAATTCATCTGTCCATGCATATGGAGCTCTGATTTTTAACTACTCTCTACTACAAAATTATGAAAGACCCATAGCTTCTTTCATCTAATCCATGTTAGTTCATATCTATATCAAAATAATGTGAGTAAGTTTTTGAAAAAATGTAACATACGATTTGAAGATATTGTAATATTTTTGTCTGAATAGTAGTCAAGTTTCCTACTGAACAACTTTCTTTTTTTTTTGGAGAGGTTTTTTGCTATAGGGCACTTATGCTCACCAGAAAGACAGAGAGAGACAGAGAGATAGAAAGCGAGAAATCACCACCCAGGGGGGATGGCCATGCTGCAATTCCTTCTCCTCCATTCTCCCCTCGGGACTCTGGGCACACGTGTACATGTGCCTGGCGTGAGTTTAAGCCACCGGGTCCAGGACTTGAACCGTGGTCGACTACATGGGAGTTCAGTGACATAGCCATTACGCTAACTGCTGGCCCCCTGAACAACTTTCTTTAACATTTTTTTAAGGAACTAGAAAGATATTTACACTTAAATTTTTCAGTCTGGAATAGCACACTCAAGTTATATCCTATATCCACTTTCTGCTAATGATCACAAGTCATAAACACTCTCCCATAAAACTCGGTCAGTCTGCAATATTGATTTTCCTGTCCACTAACTTTATTGTCTCTTGATTGATCTGATTTGCCCTTTGGATTCAGTATCGTTTTCTTGCTACAAACTTGGACACTAAATATTATGATTCTAAACCCCAGTTACATAGCTCCAGGATGGTTTTTTTTTTTTTTTTTTTGAGTATCCCTTCTTTGGTTAACTAGAGATATTTTCCAGCTATTTAAAATATGTGGAAAGCTGGAAAAATACAGATTAGCGGAGTCCAACCCAGACCAATTAAAGAAATCACTGGGGGTAGACCTCAAGTATGGACATTTTTAAAAAGCAGGGGTGAGTATTATGAGAGGCCTTATGGCCCAACACGTATGTGTTCTAAAACCAGAATAAATACTGCCACCCTCTCTGTTCTATGGAGAAGGAAGTTGAGGAGAATCGGTAATTTAGTGTAAAGGTATAGGTTTCGATCGAGCCAATGTTCCAGTAAAGGAACGCACAGATAAGACAGAGGAAATGGGTTTTAGAATGGAACAATAAGTAATTCACAAAATCACAAGATTACTGATTCAGTTTAACTGTGTTCCAAGGCAGGCCAGATCCCTTAATTTTACCTAAACCTTTTGTTTTGGAAACAAAGCGTTCTAATACTAAATATACCTTATAGTTTTCTTCTGATTACATAGAGTACTTGAAATACTTCCAAGAATTCTAGTTTCAATTTCAATTTTAAACTTCATCCAATTGAACTTAATTATTATTTTATTTTTTGGTACCAAACTATCGAAAATGATTACAGCACATGCTGAATGGTTTCAATTAATGACAGTACAAATAAATTCATTTCCAACATTTCTGCTTCTGGGGAGCACTGAGTGCTAAAAAGCTAAATCTCTGAACACGTCTTTTTTATGTAGAGGACAGAAATGAAGTAGCTTTACATTGAAATTAGAAATTGCTAATCCTATTTCCTAAAGTTGTTAACAGTGAGTCACTGTTTACAATGGGATTATCCACTGAACCAGGGGCTGCGTACCATGTGTGATGGAAATTGAAAAAGCCTGTATGACTAGCTGCCATTGATTTATGTTCCTGCACAATGGTGACTGTCCATCTCTTTCACACCACACTCTATCGCTCTATTAAAGTGCACATCCAAGATTAGAAGCACAGGGAAGGCCATCATTTAGTGAGGGAAAAATGAAAAATCTAATTATATATGAAGCCAACTTAACTTTTGACTCTCAAGAATTACGATGGTTTTTTAAAAGTGCAAATGTTATGAAAATGTGCAAGTGTTACTGAAGCCATCCTGCTGTGCTCGGTGATGCTTGCTCCTTCGATGCTCCTGTCTCTGAATAACACCTGAAGCCTGTCTGACCTGGTCTTCATGGTAGGCTGATGGTGTTGTTTTTGGTCTTCTTATGTAGCAGTGTGTTAGTCAGGGTGCTCTAGAGTAAATCAGTAAAAGCTGGAGACTTGCCGATGGTTTAGTGCCATTCTGAGTTTGAAGGCCGAAGAGAAGAGAAAATGATGAGATGCCAGTGGAAGGCCAGCAAGCTTCAGATCCAGTGAGAACCAATGACCATTCAAGTCTGAAGGCAGGTAAAAAGGTGATGTCCCAGATCCAAAGCCAACAGGCAGGAAAAGTTCTCTTTCTTTTGGGAAAGTCAGCCCTTTGATGAGGTCCATCCATGTAACGGAGGACAATCTGCCAATTTAAGTGTTAAGATCGCCCAAAACCACCCTCAAAGATACACCTAGAATAATGCTTATCCAAATATCTGGGTTCCCTGTGGCCCAGTCAAAATGATACATAAAATTGACTGTGACAAATGGTAGGGGAATATATTTCTGATACCTGAAATGGGATGCCATCAGTAGTTGGAAATCAGAAAACATGGTTTGGAATATCTGAACTCATTTATGCATTTTAATTGCAGTTAGAAATCTGTTTAGAAGAGTGTTACTAACCTTCTATTGTTAGTATAGAACATAGAAATATGTAACTGGATCTGGAAGTGATTTCTTATTTGGTAGAAGGATAAATCCCCCCAATTGCTGATACTGCCCTTTGCCAGTCAATCTCATATGGCAGGGCCTTGAATTCTTTTGATGTGCCACATTTCCAACTCAGCACGTGCTCTAAAGACTCTGTCATGTTTGTTCAATCTTAGTTTAGCTAAGCACAGCTACTTCACTTTTTTTTTTTTTTAACTATCGGAGTACCATTGCACTTGAATATTCTCTCTCTCTCTCTTTAAAGAGATTTTGCCTTAGAGTATCTCTCTCTCTCTCTCTTTTTAAAGAGATTTTGCCTTAGAGTGCATATTTTCATGGGGGAGAAAGAGAGACAGAGATAGTGAGAAAGAAAGTGAGAAATCACCCCCCTGGGGTTGGCCACGCCACAGTCCTTTCTCCTCCATTCTCCTTTCCAGATCTTGGGCACAAACACATATACAGCTGGCTAGAGTTTCAAGCCACTAGGTCTGGGATTCAGACTGCGGTCAACCATGTGGGAGTCCAGTAAAGTAACCACTACGCCATCAGCTGGTCCACTGAATTTTCTCTTTATCTCATTTGTTCTGTTTGCACAAACACACACACACACTCATATACATACACATTTTCCACTCTTTTTTGCATCATATTATTTTACTTAATATTATTAATAATAGAATGACAATTTAATATTTATGGAATTGTAGTTTGTGTACTATTTTTTTCAGACTGACATTAAAATGTAGCTAATAAAATTTTAAAAATATTCACATAAGCCAGTTATCACCAGCGGTTTGAAAAAATTAAAATGAATGAAGATTATTTTTAATGTATCATAATATCTGCCACAACTTGAGAACAGTTTATAGTGACTATTTTTTTTTAAATAAATATTTAATTTTTAAATGCCTCTAAAGTAGGCCATGGGTGGGGCTTTGAAAACTAAAGGCTGCACAGAAAAATGTGTGATAATTCTATTGTATTCATATTATTATCTAGGTGTTTGGGGCCCAGATTCATAAACATCTTTATGTTCATAAATAAAATGGACATGATATAAAGTTTTAATATGTGATGAATTAGAACAAATACACCAACATTACAGATTTTAAAAGGTGGTATATGAACATGAATAGAAATAGATAAACATTTTCCCCACAATTCAGTTGATAACTCTGAGCAACCATATACTTACTGGGTAAAATCTATGAATCAACCAAAGAGCTTGGCTACTTACATAATCCGATCATGTTATGCTCAGAAAAAGAAAACTCTCCATCTTTTGCTTATCTCTGAGATCAAGTTGTCTCTCTTATTATCATCCTTTATGATTTCCAGTTATTGGGGCACTTTTATTTTGGTTTGGAGGACCAGTTGGGCAGTCAGGCAGTGGACCATGAAACCAGGAGGGAACGACTGAAGGACTAATTCCAGTCGATTGAGGCACACTAATTAGTGGTATTCAAGCATGCTTCAGGGATTTATTTTCCTGGGGAAGTTGGAGTTTTAAAAAAAGTAGGGAGCTGAATTGGCAAAGAGGCGGATGGCCGATGCAGTGCCCCGTCATTTTGCAGTTGTTTACTATACACTTAAAGGCAAACAGGGCTCTTTCAGTTTTTGCTTATGAAGACAAAAGAGAAAGCCTGTGTTTTGAGTAGCATGTGGCTTATAGAAGCATCTTATTAAAATGACATTCTCCCCATGGGCATATGTATTAAGAACCAGTTCACCCAGCCTAAAATCAATTACTTCTGCCTATGGCAATGAAACTCTGAGTTAAAAATAATTCTCAGAGGTAGTTAGCATTCCACTGAAGGTTATTGCTTCCATCCACGAGAGGAGTTACCCAATTTAATCAATTCTCTGAGTGTTAAACCTCAGATACTAAGCAGCTTCTATTATTTATAAACAGTGCAATTATTAAGTATAACAATTAATACACTGTATTTAATGGGTAGTTCATGGAGTAATCAATGGTTAGCAAGAGAATTCTATGTGTTTAAGCTTTGCTCGAACTTTCATTGAAAATTAAAAATAAAATAATTTTGAATATTAACGTATGTCCTTGATCCTAGACTTTCCCTCCTCCCATGTGTTCTGAATGATATAGTCAGAGTTTTTCGGTTCATTTTTTTTTTAAAGGAGAAACTTAGGTAACTTTCCTGCCTAAGATGTTCTCTTGCTCCTCCATGCTCTCTTTGGTAGAGCTCAAGGACCTTCACGTGGTTTCGCAGTTGTTTGTGGGTCGAGCCTTGTTTACTTTTCTATTCCGATCTTTTATCTCAGTACCTTCTTGATTTTCTTTCTCTTTCTTCCACTTGAATTCTACACTTGGGTCCTTTTTTCAAACATAGAGTCTCTCACTAACGGATGCTTCTGTGGGTTGCTAACCTGTGTTAGGGGGCTTCTTCTCTTGCCTTTTCCCTACCTTATTTCATTTTTTGGGTTTTTGACCTAGCTACCGGTACAGGAGGACATGGTTCTCTCACTGGGCAGGATCAGAGTCATATGCTTCTGTGTAGTCCCATGATGCCCTGCTTTATACCTGTTAGAGGTCTCCCCACCCTGAACTTTCTGGGTTTTTAAATACTGTGTGTAAGTCTCATATTGCTACATTGCTGGAGGCTAGATGCTAAGCAAGTAGCACTTGCTCGAAACATGTGTGTTGAATAATTAAAGAAGTAACCTCTCAGTTTATATAAAAACATGTCTCTATTTCTCATTTAATACAAAACATTTTCAACAAATGCCAGAGATTTGATACAGTTCCATCAGAAGTAGTGGTTATTCTGCAGTGGTGTTAATGGCAAATAGGAGGTGAGATCTCCACTAGGTGGGCAGTGGGGCCGGGGGTGTACTTAGAAAGTTTTCAGGTGACTTAGATACATCTTCCTCCTGCAATATGACTTTTCAACTAGATTTAGTAATTTATGAACAGTAATATCAATTCATCCTAAATCAACAGCATGTTTTAACAAAAACGGAAATCTCTATAATGCAAACTTATGAAGTTAAAAAAAACCCAAAAAAACCCTTATCATTAGGACACTACAAAAAGGAGAAAATGGCTAACCAATTACTGGAGCCTGCATTTTCCCAGTATCATTTATCACTTGCAAGTCTACTTCCCATCGGTGCGAAATCTCAGGTACTGCTTCTAATGGTTGGTTCAAGAGCATGAGTTAGCTGCACTAGATCCTTGCTCAAGTTTCTGTTTGCTGGGAATATGGATGCGATCTTCACTCTGAGGGATCATCCAAGTGGCACATGTTCTAACTCATGGGCGACAATCATCTGTAAGCGGCTACTGTATCTTTTTCTAAATGCTTTCTATGAATGGATTCAGCCAGTGTAACCAGGTCAAGAAAAGAAAGTAAATTATTCATAACAGAAAGTAAAATATTTAAAAATAAAAACAAAGCAGTGGTTTTTGGGATCAACAGCTTTTAGGGAAGAATTGGAGGTAGTTTCAGAATTATCTTATGGCAAGAATTGGAGGTAGTTTCAGAATTATCTTATGGCAGGGACCAGCAATTAGCGTAATGGCTATGTTGCTGGACTCCCATGTAGTCAACTGGGGTTCACATCCCAGACCAGTGGCTTAAAACTCATGCCGGCCGCGTGTGCATGCATGCCCAGGATCCTGAGAGGAGAATGGAGGAGAAGGGATTGTGGTGTGGCCAGCCCCCCTAGGGGGTGATTTCTTGCTTTCTGTCTCTCTGTCTCTCTCTGTCAGTCTGGCGAGCGCATGCGCCCTATAGCAAAAACCTCTAAGGAAAAAAAAAAAAAAGAATTATCTTATGGCAGTTAAAAAATCAGCAGCAGCAGTCTTGACCCTAGACAGAACTCATTGAAGTATTTGAGGAAGCAAATGACCTTAGTGACTTAATAAATATTTTATCTAATACCATAGATAAAGGATGCCATTATATGGAAGCACTTCCTATGTGTGGATGAATTGTTGAGGAAAAATGATAGATTAATCAATGATGTGGAGATAGGAGGCTCACCACTTGAGGAAATAAAGTTGACTCTTAACATTACACAGCATAAATGGTTGATGTTTTAAAGGTAAAAACATATTTTATAGTACTAGAGAAAAATATAGCTCCATCATATAACTATTGACATTATTAAGCCGTTTAAAATTCTAAGGCCTATAGCCAACATCATTGTAAACCTTTCTGGCAGAGAAAAAAATATTCCTTGTAAAAAACTGACATGTGATTTATATATTTTGGGATAAAGTCCAGAAGGTTTGACCATGTTTTCATAGCCATGTTATCAGAGGTATAGGGAAGAATATATTCTCAGGCATACCTTATATGTATGCATCAATATTCTTAAAAATATCGAATGTGAACCAGGTGGTGTGGAGGTTCAGGCAGCTGGCTTCCACATGTCTAACTGAGCGGTTTGCATCCCAGACCTAGCAGTTTGAAAATAACGTTGGGCATGTGTGCATGTGTGCATGTGTGCATGTGAGCATGTGTGCATGCCCCAAATCCAAGAAGAGACTGGAGAAGGGACTGCAGTGTGACCACCACCATGAGGAATGAGTTCTCACTCTATCTTTCTCTCTTCATCTCTGTCTGGTGAGTGCATGCACCCTATAGCAAAGTTACACACACACACACACACACATATATATATACACCTTAAAAATGTAATGCATTCATGTCAGAATGTATTTCAAAGGTAAAAATAAATTGATGCTAAAGATGCATGACAAAGATGTTATTGTAACTCCCAATGTTAAATCTTATGGAAGCCAGGAATTACTCTGCTTTATTCAGTTTTATGACAAATATCTAGAATAGTGCCAGGCATGAGGTAGGTAACTTCCTCTTCATGTACTCTAACTCTAACCAACATACAGGAAGAACTTCATTTTATTATGTCTGTTTGAATAGAACTGAAAGTGTGTTCTTTTTCCAGAAGTCCTTACCTTTAATCTATGTCCTTGTATTTGTCCAAAATGTGTCTCAACAATACCTTCAACTTTTGCAAACAAAATTTCATTTATTTACTTATTTTATAGACTTTTGCCATAGGACATGTGTGCCTGCCAGAGACAGACAAAGAGAGACAGAGAGACAGGAAGTGAGAAATCACCCCCTAGGAAGAGGGCCATGCCGCAATCCCTTCTCCTGCATCCTCCTCTTGGGATTTTAGGCACACATTCACATGTGCCTGGCATGATTTTGAAGCTGCTGGGTCTGGGATTCGAACTGAAGTCAGTCATGTCGGAGTCCAGTGCCTTAACCACTATGCTACCTGCTGACCCTGCAAACATAATTTCTAATTAAAATATTTTTCCATTTCACCACTAACTCTGTAGCTCTTTACATGTGTTATTTGAAATATATATTATTATTATTTTTTTCTGAATATGTGATTTTTATTTATGAATAAGTTTTTTTTAATGATATGCACTATTGCCCTATATATCACCTTACGCTGTATATGATGCATAGCTAAACACCTTGACTAGAAGAAAGTTTGAATTACTGAGCTGAGAGAGGTTTTCAGAAAAGTCACCATTATAGACTTACATAGAATGAAAAAAGGAAGAAAAGGTCAGGTTTACAGTTTTCAAAGTAGCTTAAAATTCTGAGAGGAAACTTCAAAATATTTTTCTTTTCTTTTCTTTTTTTTTGGGGGGGGGATTTGCAACAAGGTGTGTGAGCTTCCTAGAGAAAGAGAGAGACAGTGAAAGGGAAAGTGAAAAATCACTCCTGGGGGGTTGGCCATGCCGCAATCCTTTCTTCATTCTCCTCTGGGGATCTTGAGCACACATACTCAGGTGCCCACCATGATTTTCAAGCCACCAGTTCTGCGACTCTAACCATGTTCCGTCATGGGGGAATCCAGCATCTCGACCACCACGTCACCTGCTCGCCCCCAAATATTTTTGTTTTTTTATTCATTTTTTGGAGAGGTTTTTGCTATAAGGTGCATGCGCTTCGCAGAAAGACAGAGAGAGACATAGAGAAAGGAAGCTAGAAATCACCCCCCTGGGGGGATGGCCATGCCGCAATCCCTTCTCCTCCGGTCTTCTCTCAGGATCTTAGGCACACACGCACACGCGCCTGGTGTGAGTTTAAGCCACCGGGTCCAGGACTTGAACTGTGGGCGACTACATGGGAGTCCAGCGACATAGCCATTATGCTAACTGCTGGTCCCCCCAAATATTTTTCATGTTAAATTGTCATTTCATCTGCTGAAAGTATATATATATCTATATATATCTATATAGATATAGATATATAGAGATATAGATAGATAGATATATAGATAGATAGATAGATAGATAGATAGATAGATAGATAGATAGATAGATATAGATATACATATGAAGCTTTTTTTGCTCTGTGTCATTACAGGGCTTAAGAGGTCGCCTCACTTGTCCTCAGGTATGAAAAAAAACAGTGAGCTAACACCCAGGGAAAGGGCTGAGCCAAGCTGTCCTGTAGAAATCAGATTCTTATTTTTACTATCAACAACAGCACCACAACCACCACCACAAAAAAATATTTTCTACTTCTTATACCCACAATGCATGAGTGTGTGTATATATATATATATATATATAACATAATATTTATATGTACTTTAATTTTAACTAACCCAAGAATAGAAGTGGAATTAGAAGTTTTTAAACCAATGTTTTATTCATTGTAGGTCATTTCTGTTGTTTCATTTCCCAGTAATTAGCATTTATCAGTTATCTTAGTTCACATTTCAGAGGTCACAGCAAACATGATTTAGAAGCTAGCATGAATATGAGCCTCAAAACAGAAACATGCCCACAGAAGTTAGTGTGATTTTCTCTAATCTACAAATACTGAAAATCTTTCTGTCTTGACATATTTGGGAATTTAGCAGAAAGTTTAGATAAGCATCTTAGGAAGCACAGCTTTGTTCTTCCCGAGTGTCAGGTGTGCAGTACTTCTGGCTTGCTTACATTATCTGACCCCGCGTGGAAACTATAGAACGTTATCGGCCTCAGTCGTTAGTTCTAATACCACTAGGTAGGGAGATCCAAATGCAGTCACCCATAACATACGCTATGTAGTACTTACAGCTCTTGTCAAGATGGTCATTTAAAACTGGGGTGGGGGGACCAGCAGTTAGCGTAATGGCTATGTCACTGGACTCCCACGTAGTCAACCACGGTTCACGTCCCGGACCCGGTGGCTTAAAACTCACGCCGGGTGTGTGTGCGTGCATGCCCAAGATCCCGAGAGGAGAATGGAGGAGAAGGGATTGTGGCATGGCCATTCCCCCTGGGGAGGTGCTTTTTCGCTTTCTGATTCTCTGCCTCTCTCTCTCTGTCTGGCGAGCGCACGTGCCCTATAGCAAAAACCTCTCCCCCCCTAAAAAAAGAAAAAACCTGGGGTGGGTCTAGAGACCAGCAGATGGTGTCATGGTTACATGGCTGGACTCCCACCTAGTCAACAATGGTTCTGGTCCTGGACCCAGAAGCTAAAAACTCATGCCAGGTGTGAGTGCTTGTATGCCCAAAATTCCAAGAGGAGAATAGAGGAGAAGGGATTGCAGTGTGGCCATCCCACAAGGGATTTCTGGTTTTCTGTCTCTATGCTTCTGTCTCTCTGGCAAGTGCATGTACCCAATAGGAAAAATATCTCTCAAAAAATAAAATTAAATTAAAATAGGGTGGCTTTAAATGTGTCCCTACTTCCTGAGCAAGTCGTCATGTTGGCAGGTTCCCTCACCTAGATTCTCGCTTGACTCTGGCCAAACTTGCGCTCCTCCATGAGCAAGCGGCCCCCCGCGGGATTGGCACACAGCCCCAACTAGACCCTCACAGCCCTCTGAGCTTACGCGCCCAGGGGTTCCAGGACTGTCTGGTTTTCATTTTGCTTTTTCAGGGTGGCCAAGTAGTGAGGTGCTGGAATTCGATTGAGGAAGGGATTGCAGCGTGACCATCCATCCTCCCTGAAGGGGGTGATTTCTCTCTTTCTGTCTCTCTGTCTGTCTCTGTCTGGTGAGCGCATGTGCCCTATAGTGAAAAACTCTCAAAAACGAACAAACAAACAAAAAAAACCTCAAGACTTCTCTACTTTGAACTTACACCCGCAGTGTACGTCTAGTAGGGTTGCACATTTGCCTGGAGAATACCGCTCCAACGCTCTCGGCTCAGTTTTTTTTTGTTTGTTTGTTTTTAATTTTTATTTAAATTTATTTATTTATTTATTTGTTTATTTTCATTTGATCAGAGAAGGACAGAGCAAGATAGAGAAAGTGAGAAAGCAAGCCACCAGGTTTGGGAAACCATGGTCAGCCATGTGGGAGACTAGCGCCCTTAACCACCAAGCCACCATCTGGCCTGTCAGCTTAGTTTTTGTTACTTGTGTTTTTGTGCTGTTAAGGCTACGCATGTGATCATGATTTATTTGTTTATTTTTTTTTCTACAGTTGCATCGTATTGTACTCTGCCTTTTCTCTTTGTTTTCAAAGCTCCAGGCTTTTAGGAATTTAGAAAAATGTTTTAGGGTTTCTTTCTTTCTTTCTTTCTTTTTTTTTTCAGATTAAGACAATGTGTGCCTGTAGCATCATTCATCATTTAAGAAAATGGTGTTTTTCTGTTTCAGAGCCCAATTTCCACTCATTATTAGAGAGCTGAATTCTAAATCAAAGATTGTGGAAGAGAGACATGCAACCTGAATAAAACATTTCCAGAAGAGCCTGAATAATGATTCTGAATAAAGGGACCTAAATGTTCTTGAATTGTAATTGGAAAAAATTCAAGTGTGTGTACTCAGGAGCACATGCAGGAAGAAGAGGTGCGTTAGTATTATCCTTAGAGCTGTTTAGCATTTATGGGCCCCAGTAGTATTTTTAGCTCTGAATTGAGCACAAGTGATCTGATAAGTGACCTCCCCTCTCAGTTACCTGTGTGAGATTCATCTGTAATCATTGCACAGAGAAACAGCTTTGACAAACAATCCCAGGGTGGGGGGACTGGTAATGCCACAGTATCATCACAGTCAACGTGAAATAAACATATTTGCTCAGACTGGTATGGCCTTTGACCGTGTCACTGGGCATTCCTTTTTCCTTATCTGGTTTCTTGGTGGCTGTACATTCATTCAGCAATTAATGAACAAATTCATCAGATTCATATCAGGTTACTGAGAAATTGGAGAAGAAAATAAAGATGCATTGAGGAAGAGTATGGATTAGAGTCAGTCCCTGACCTTGAGGAGTTTACACTCCACAGATAAGTAATAAACTGGTTTTTCTTTGTTGTCTCAGAGGAGCTATGTAGACTAAGGAGTGGTGGCTCCTGTGAGAGACTGTCTCTGAGAAGAAATCTGAGAAACAATGATAGAAACACCTCTGAAATAACGAGTATTACAGTAGAAGAGTAATTATAAATAGGAGAGCACACTGCTATGATAAATATAGAATGGAGTTGAGAAAGGGTGCTTTGTGTAGGTCATAATGTGATCTATATAAAGGAATATGTGCTTCTACGTGTAAATCCCCGAGCTATTTCCTCTACATACACCTCTGAAGAATAAGTGAACGTTTACATAATAATGAATAATAATAGTAATACAGGGACCACTGAATTCTGAGCTAAGATGTACAGACTGTGTTCTCGAAGCACTGGGGAGCTGGTGAACATTTTTGAGCAGGTGAGTGACATGTCCAGAATTGCATTTTATGAAGATTAACCTGATGGCATTTTCAGGATTGATTAGCGTGAAGCCTGGATGGTGACAGAACAGATTGTGGTAATGCAAGCCTGAAATATGGTGGTGGCAATGAGAATAGAAAGGACGAAATTGATTTGAGAGATCCATGACAGAGGAACTACGGGACTTGATTATTAAATATGAGACCTGAAGTAGAGACATGTCAGAGATGACTCCAGATGCTTGAACCTGGGTGAGAAATCTAGTATGGGAGAGAAAGTGTCCTGTCAGTGTTCTCTTATCATCTCCCGGATGCTGTGGATCGTGAAATCGATGGCATTCTAAAAATCTCGGGGCTGACTCCATGTTCCACATCCGCTAAGCATACCATGTCATTCTAGAATCTGTCTTTTACACGACTGTCCACTGCCAACTACAGGGATTACATTACGGAAAAGAACTGTGTGTGGCAAAACTTGCTAAAAACAAGTAAATTCTCTATACAAGCGAAATGATGTTTAGCGATGGAATGTATTAAACATAACTTAAAAAATGAGAGGCTGCAATGATGCATTTAATATACTTGAAAAATTAGACTTCAGTACAATTCTACTTCCAAAGTAAACTAGATTAAATACCTGCTTTAAATTTATCCATCCCATTGAAACCAAAGCACTAGTTAGAGCCGCACACATACATTCACGTGCAACTTTTGACAGGAATCACATTTAGATATTTAGTTACTCCTGCAGAGTGGTATAATCTGCTGAGGCAGATACTTCTAGAAGTTTTGTATGATACACTCTGCAGAGTGTATTTATTTTCTAAGGTTTTCAAGTCACCCTGTCTTGACTCCAAATGTAATGTATCTTATGTTCTCTTTTGCATTTTTAGCAAGTGTCAGCCAAATGTTCGTGTAACTGCTTGGCATGTTCATGCATTATTAAGATCCTAAAGGACATGTATTTCTACTCGTCTGTTCACATACTGAGAACTCAAGCTTTAAATGGATGTCTTGTATCTGCAGTATCCACTAGACTTAGTCACGTGGTCTGCAGAAGTGGGAATGTAGTAATTTGGGTGTAGTCTTTTGTTAAAGGTGAATGGAACTATTCTGTGTAAAAATAGATGCACGTAGTTTGAAAAAAATATATATATACACATATATAAAGTATATGTATATATATATATATATATAAAATGTGTGTGTGTATATATATATATATATATATATAGCCAATTTATCAATACGTACAGGATTGCCAATGCCACAATTGATAAGGCTTTCCTGTATTAGCCTCTTTTATGAA
>NW_006159528.1:512467-549517 GCF_000334495.1 Tupaia belangeri chinensis | reverse complement strand
TAGCCAATTTATCAATACGTACAGGATTGCCAATGCCACAATTGATAAGGCTTTCCTGTATTAGCCTCTTTCATGACTTCAAATATTTTCCGCCTTCATTTTCTTGTTTTAGTTTCCTTGTCTTCTTTATTTAAATTTGCATTGTCTTTGATCACAGTGTTTTTATGATTCTTACAGGTCACTTAGCTGAGATTCTCAGACTGTAGTGGTGTCATAGAGACCATGAAATAGAGGATAAATGTCACATGGAAAGGATGAAATGTTACTTCTACGTTTTTGGAGAGGTTCCAATGTATCCTTATCGAAATAAACATTTGCTGGTGTTATTGCTGTTGCTGAAATCTGAGTAAAGCCAGTGTTTTCTGGAATTAAAATCATACTGCTAAAAATTTCAGAGGGATGTCCAGTTGAGAGCAGGAAGCTGGAAACTCTGCCTGTGGCTTCTGGAGGGTTTGATTATCAAATGATGTCTAGCTTAGTTGCCAAGACTGTAGGTGCTGGAATCAGACAGACCTAATTCAAGAACCTGGATCCATTATGAACTAGCTGGGAGGCTCAAATAATTTACTTTTTTTTTTTTTTTAAGAGATTTTACTATTGGGCTCATTTGTGTGCTCACCAGAGAGACAGAGACAGAAAGAGAGAAATCACACGGCAATCCCTTTTCTTCCATTCTCCTCTCTGGATTCTGGGAATGCTCGCATACACATGGGGCGTAAGTTTTAAGCCACTGGGTCCGGGACTTGAACCGTAGTCAACTACATGGGAGTATAATGATGTAAGCATTCCGTCACCTGCTGGTCCCTCAGATAATTTACTTAATTTCTTGAAACCTTAGTTTCATCATCTGTGAAATGGGAGAATAATAATATTTACTAAACAAGGTTGTCACAAAGATAAAATAAAATATTAAATGGGGAATACCTAGCAAGGGCCTGTCACATGATTAGTGAGGCATGTGTGGTCTCCCGTGTTAGTGCCTTGCTGCTGTTAGCATCATATGGTAGTCGTTCCAGAAGATAGTCATTTGATACGGTTAACTTTGAACCACTGCCTAGGCAAGCTCACAGCTGGGCAGCGAGTTTCCTCTTCACTGCTGTGAGAACACTGTGCTGCTTTATTACCGTGTACATTTCTGCATCATTGCGGGTAGGTGTTTGGTTACCTTTGTTACTCCAAAGGAACGGTGTGCTTCCTGGGCAGGCGTTCTGAGAAAGGATGTAGATCTCTGCGTGTACTTCAGGGCTTTGTGTAAAATCACGTGTTAATTTTGGATTTATAAAATTCAACTATTGTTAATAGCAAATTGTATTTGTACATTTCTCTCTCAGTAGAAACTGTAAAGACTGCACTAACTTGGTAAAGTTATTTATGTTGAGTTTTGAGTTTTGGTTATATGTAAGGAATAAATAACTTTTTAAAATTATTTTCTTCTTCTTTTTTTTTTTTGGAGAGATAACTTTTTAAAATTATTTTCTTCTTTTTTTTTTTTTTTGGAGAGGTTTTTGCTATAGGGCGCGTGCACTCACCAGAAAGACAGAGAAAGACAGAGACAGAAAGCGAGAAATCACCCCCTCCCCCCAGGGGGGATGGCCATGCTGCAATCCCTTCTCCTCCATTCTCCTCCCAGGATCTTGGGCACACACAAACACGCACCAGGCGTGAGTTTAAACTGCCAGGTCTGGGACTTGAACCGCGGTCCACTACATGGGATTCCAGCAACATAGCCATTACGCTAATTGCTGGTCTCCACTTTTTAAAACTATTTTTATGGGGGACTAGAGAGTGAGATGGGACGAAAGAGAGGTATTTTCGAAAGGGTCTTGCCATCTGTAGTCCTTCCACACACCTCCATAAGTGGTGTGTCTGGAATCTGAACTCGGTCCTTACACATGGTTCCATACCACCTGCACCACAGCAGCTGGGCCAGTAAATACATTTTAGTGAGATCAGTATAGCTACTCTGCTCTTTTTGGTTTCCATTTGCATAGATGGAATACCTTTTTCCAGTCCTTCACTTTTAATCTAGGTATGTCTTTACCCATAAGATGGGTTTCTTGTAGATAGCAGATGGAAGGTCTGATTTTTAATCCATCAGCCAGTCTGTGTCTCTTGATCAGAGATTTTAATCCATTAATGTTCATCATGTTCATAGTTATTATCGATATTTCCAGATTTGTCACTACCATTAAGTTGGCCATATTCTTGTTTTTTTTATTTTTATTTGTTTTGATGTTATTGTTGCTCTCTTAGTGCTGTCTGTCTGTCTTTAGTTTTCTTGGTATTGTACTCCTTTCAGAATTTCTTGAAGAGCTGGTCTGGATTTGGTAAATTCTTCCACATTTTGCTTATCTGAGGACGTTTTTATCTTCTTTTCTCATGTGATGGATGAACTTGACAGGTATAGTATTCTTGGTTGAAATTGTTTTTCATTTAATATTTTGAATATATTTTCCCATTTTTTCCTTGTTTACATTGTATCCGGTGAGAGGTCCAGTGTTAGCCTGATGGGATAGCCTTTGTAAATGACTTGACGTTTCTCTCTTGCCAATCTTAGTATCTTTGTGGTTTTGGCCAGTCTGGCTATGATGCGCTGTGGAAAGGATCTTCTTGGATTGATTCTATTTGAGGTTCTTTGTATTTCTTGGGTCTGAATGTTTGAATGCTTCTCTAGACTTGGAAAGTTTTCTTCCAGGATTCAATGGAATAGATTATCAATGACCTTATTAGTTTCTTCACCTTCTGGGATACCAATTATTTGAATGCTTGGGCGTTTCATGGTATCTAGTATTTTTCATATATTACCCTCAGCTACATGATGCAAAGGATAGAGCTTCATGATATAGCATGGACAGAACTCAGTGACTTTTTAAAAAATTAAAAAATATACTTGTTTATATATTTATTATTTTTGCCATGAGTGAGAGATTCAGAGAGAGAGAGAGAGAGAGAGAGAGAGAGAGAAAGAGTATCCCCAGCAGGGTCTCCACCCCATGATCCACTCCCAGTTCTCCCAGCCCTAGGTCAAGAACACCAAACTGTCTGGTGTACTCAGGGAGTCTCCAGACATAAACTGAAACCTGCCCAAGTGGGTCAGCCTCTGAGGGTGTGGCATTTTCCTCACTGCTCCACTGCATGGCCCCCAGGTGGTAACTTTGGAACAATAAACAAAAAGACTAGATCATTTATGAGATTAAGCTCTCAATTTAAGTGAATTTACAAAATGCAAACATCTCAAGTAGGTCATGGTCCAATTAAGCATTAATTTTCCAATTTACTATATTATCTCTATGGCAAAATGCTGATAATATTCATATATTTTTCAATTTCCTTAAAGATCCTGAATTATTATTTGAGATTACATACAAATGTATTTGAAACAAAAAGGTTGCCTTATTGGAGCTTTGTTCCTCAGATGCCTATGAATGTAAATCTTATATGCAATGCAAAATTAAATACCAGAAATGGTTTTGAAGATTGAAGGCACTCTGTTCTTCTTAATCTCTGAATTTTTACTGTAATGTAAAATAGTTACATATAACCTTCTTTTATTTTTTTATTGCACTTTACCCAAAAACCTATTTTCTTTTAAGCCCCCAAAGCAGGCATCAGATAGAAATAATGTAGTAGGAAAACCTCGTAGTTAGTAGGTAGAACTAACCACATTTGAAACCTACCATTATATAAGGTAACTTTTAATTGCATTGGGCAATGTACGCCATCCCACTAACTGCAATACTCCATAGCCTCTTATTCTTTTTGTTGGGGATGACTATTATAGTAATTTAAGAATAGTATCCACCTAATTTTAGTCCAAGTTTTTTGGCAAATTAAATTATGTAAATTAATTTTTTTTTTTTTTTGTCGGGCCAGCAAGTGGCACAGTGGTTGGGGCGCTGTACTTCCACATAGTTGACTGTGGTTTGAGTCCTGGACCTGACAGCTTGCTTTCTTGTTTCCCCTCTTTTTCTTTCTCTGGTCGTATTAAAAGATACTAATAAATAAAATTGAAGAAATAATTTTTTTGTAAATGATATGGTGGATAATTACACAAGTCCAATATAATATTCAATTTGAAAGGCAAGGACAAAGACATTTAGAATCCCCTTCCCTATTCTCTTTGTCAAAAACCGTTTAAGAATTTCCTATACTTTGGAAGATTTAGAGGTGCTTCTCCTTAATAAATGAGTGTGAAATTATCTGAAAGACTATGTGTTTCTAGGGTCTTGACTTGGAGCATGGTTTCTCACGATGAGGTGAATAAACCATTGCTGAGAAATTAGCTAATTGTAGGTGGTAGAGAAACAAACCTTCTTAAACTTTAATGGCTGAGATTTTTTTTATTTCAATATGGGGTAGAAAATATAGCTAATAAAAATAAACCAGCCCTCTCATGAGATAACTGAAATTAGTCTAAAACACATGGTCCTACAACAGTGCATTCTTTCCTTAATACAGGGACATGATTTCCAAGGATATTGCCAAAGTTACGAAGATAGAGCACAATTGGCTGAAGTTAGAGAGGTAGTGTTCTTAAAGTGAAAGGTTACTTGGGTAACAGTGCGTTTTTCCTTCTATTTCTTCCTTTAGTAACACTGGGCATTTTGTTGCTTTCATCACCCACAGAGGAGAATAGGGCATGAGACCATCTTCCAAAGCAAAAAACATAAGCAACATTTTATGTACTAATTACTAAAGCATTTGTTATGCTTATTTTTTTCAAGATAACACAAGGATTGGCTTCAATAATTAATTCATTTACTTTATACCACAGGGCATGAGCATATGAAAGAGTGAGATAGAGAAAGAGAGAGAACTTCTCCACCCAACCCCACAGGCCTGGTCATACCTCAATCCTTTTTCTTCCAATTTTCCATCCTGTTGGGATCCTTGGCATACCCATATGTGTGCCCAGTGTGTTTCCTAGCAGTTGAGACCAGGACTTGAACCATGGTTGTCAATGTAGGATGGGACTTCTGCACAGTGTTTAACTGCTGTGCTTCGAGTCCAGCCCCTAAATTGTTATTAAGTTGCAAATTGTGCAGAAAATGAATCCTTTTTGAGTATGAATTTTTTATCCACGACACAAAATTTGAGCAGCTAGTGATGGCACACTGGACAAATCCCTTTGCACACTTATTCTTCTAATTACATATTTAAAAATATCTATTAAATTTCTTTTCTCTCTTTCACTCATCTACAAAACATGCACACAGTTTTAAATGTTAGACCTAGGTTTTGTTGATACCAAGAAGAGAGCCACCTACAATTGTTGGTAAAGATTATGTTAACAAATTTTTGGTTTTCTTTTATCAGTAAGAATCAAAAGCAGTGTTTTTCAAGTTGTGGGTCATCAACCATTGGAGGGGAAGTCTTCTGAGATTCTTTCCACAATGTAAACTCTCTAGGGTAGAGTCTGGCACTTCCCAATTTTAACGACTTTGTAGGTAATTTCTGTTCATACTTTAAAGTTTGGAAGCATTCATAAAGAGAGTACGGACGGTCTAGCATTTGGGCAGAATTACACGTTTAGATGATTGTGAAACATATTCCTTAGTAATTAATAAAGACAGTTCTCTAACCTGAAGAGTAATTGATTGCTTCCCCCCCTTCATTCTCTACTCCCTTCCTTAACTTCTCCTTTCTTCCTTTTGCTTCAACTCCCTTCCAAGCCATGCGTGTGTATGTAAGTATGTGTTTAATCTTAAATGGCTCTGAAAAAGCTGACTCTTTGAGTGTCATGTCTTTCTATCATCTTGGAGACTACCCAAGTACAATGCTTCCATTTCACCTTATATTGGACATGCGTAAATGAGCAACACACACAGTATGTGTATGTTGAGTATGAAAGCTGAAAAATCGTCTCATTCATAGAACGATAGAGCTCTTGGGCTCTGACTATTCTTTGAGATATTTCCATTAATTCACTTACTTTGTTTTCTGTTGAGCTGATCAAACATTGTCAGTGCAATTGTTAAGTTTCAAGATAATTTAATTCCTAATTGTAGCTGTGCCCTGGCAAGGAAAAATAAATAAATGAATAAATAAATAAATAAATAAATAAATAAATAAATAAAGGGAAAGTTAAACACATCTTGTTTTAATGCAGAGATGAATTGCAGTGACAGAGTCCCATTGTGGCACTTCTGGCATTGGTCAACAAAGCTGAAAAGCAACCTGGGACAAACAAAAAAAAATGGGAGGGGAATGTTCCCATAAATCCAAAATTAAGTTCTTCCTTCAATTTCCGTGAAATAAACTCCCTGTGGTGAACATCTGGCAGGCCATTAACTTTTGTTACTTTATTTTATTAAAAAAAAAAATTGTAGGGTGAGAGAAATTTCTACATTTAGAGACTTGATTTAGCATTATGGCTGAAGTCCAGGCCCTTGTGTCATCATTTGCATAGTACCCATGATCCAGTAGGGCATTTCGCTATGACGGCTTTTACTGTTTTCCATCAAATGTTGCAGTTCTTTGTCATTTAAAAATATCATTAATCCTAAGGTTTTAAAAACATGAATCAGCTGATCAGAGGTTTTTATCTGCTGGAAAAAAGAGACTGCAAGAGTCTTCATACTTTAAAGCTTCTTGCTTGTAATTTTCACTGCATTATTTTCTACAGGAGTTGAACGTCAGATTATTTACATAGAGTTTTTTCAATGATCCATCAGAAGGATGTGAACAGTTGATTGCACCATTTTCTTTATTTCCACAGCTGCTATAACCTTCAATCTAAGTCATTCTCTCTCTGTTGTCTTCCCTTTTTTCTTTCTCTGACATTTTCTTCTTTGTAAGTGAAGTGTCTCTTTCTCAAGTAAACATTCATATTTCATCATCAAAACTATTTTAGCACATCACCTTCCATGTCATGAAGTGGGTTATTTGTTAGATTATTTTCTGTGAACAGTGCTGGCAAGTGTTACATAAACAAGCAAAAAGGATTTTTTTTTCTTGAGTATAATAATATACTTTATGAACTTGTATCTTCATAATGTATTTCCTTCATTGTATGCATGGCTCTATCTTCCTACCTACCTATCTCATCTAGTTTTCTATCTTCATTATTTAACATTTACTGTTTAACTGAAGCAGTTTTAAGCCAAAAACATTTACTCAGTTTCATAAATAGCTTTCTTTCTTCTTTAACAGAATATTGGTATTGTTTCTGCTAATTATAATTACCTGTCTCCAGTCATACAATAGTTATAATAAACTGCTAACCAATCTTCAAACTTTTATAAGTAAAAGCTTAAATTTTTCTTCTTTATTCCAGTTTTACAGATTTTTTTGATTATAGAAATACAGAAAAACTTCACTATTGATTTCTAAAACAATTATAATCAATTTTTTTCAGTTTATAAAACAGTTACTAAGTAGAAAATTATTTTTGAGATACAGAAAATTTAGGATTGGTAGCTGAATCATGAGTATTGTTTATGGATTGTAGTATAACTACATGATGAAGTACATTTAAAAAAAATAGTTGATTTTTCCCCCCTGATAACCTCAGTCTAACTAAATATCCACATCTGTAACTATCAATGTATAAAATGCTCTGCTCTTTGCAAAGTGAATTTTACAAAATCCCTTTGAATTTGATAGTAACTGTAGAAGTCAAATTAAAATAGGATGATTATGCAAATGAGAAGTCAAACAGCACAGATAGAATTTTGTATGTAGAAAATTAAGGTTTAGAGATTGTGTAAAGTGTAAATGCTAACTCTCTGACTCTAAACATGCTTCTCTTTCCAATTAGTGTGTTTTACTGTGGTTTTACCATAATTTTGCATTTTATTTAGTCTTATGCAGTGTGTGATAAAGAGTATAAAAATTATAGTTGAATATGTAGGACCAAGCCCCATAACTTCTTGAGAAAAATACAGGACCCATAAAGAAGTTTATATTTGTATTGTTTTTTAATTATATAATTAATACAGGAATACTTTATAAATCATTACAAATTCCATATATATATATAGAGAGAGAGAGAGAGAATTAAAACACAAAAGCAAACTCTTAGGCTCTCCATAACAAATCCTTTTTTCTTTTTTTTTTTCATGCCAAGGTAACAATATAATTTATTGCTACTTGATTTTTTTCAACATATCTCGGAGTTTAGTCATTTAATTAGTTTTGTTCTTTTTCATTACTATATAGACTTTTTTAGTAGATACATGATATAACTTTTTAAAGAATTATTCATTTATTATCATTATTTTTCAATTTTTGCCAGAGAGAGACAGCAAGCTACCAGGTCCAGGATTTGAACCATGGTCGGCCATGTGGGAGTCCAGCATCTTAACCACCACACCACCTGCTGGTCACCCATTTACATATTTTTATCAAACAGAAAGATTTAGGAAAATGGAGGAAAGACAAACCCACATCTGATTAAAGGACAGACCATGTTCTTGAAGAACAAGAACAAGATCTAGTGTCCATGCAGGTAGATTTTGACAATGATTTTCTTTTATTAAAGAATATATAACAATTATTTTTCTTACAATCGTCTCTTCATTGTAATTCCATAAAATTCCTAATATCTCTAAAAACTGGCATACTTTCATCGCCTTGCTTTCTAAATGTTCCTTGAAGTTGCTTATGCTTTTACTCTTTTATTTCAAAACTTGCTTCTTACCCACTTGATCTGCTAATTGGGGCTTTACCGTCGGAGGTTCTCAGAGCTGCTTTCTTGCCAGCTGACTGTGAGCTCTCGCCTGCTTCTGTACACTCACTCTCTGCCTTTTCATCTTTCAGTTTATATCATCTCTCCCACTCCTCTGTTCTCCAGCTGCACTGAGCTTGTTTTATTTTGTGTGCATAGATGAAAAAATGCCCTCCTGACAAGAAATGTCACTGCTAATCTTATTTTCCATTTCTAGTGTGTATTTTATTACCTATTTTTTTTTCCCTTTCTTAACCTATATTCTGACACAGTGCCAGGTTTATTTCAAGATGTTTAACTCGGTCAACACCAACTGGCATGTGTTAAACTAGGAGAAAAAAAGAAATCAAACAGAATAAGAATTACCGGAAATCAACGGCACTTTCTGGATGAAGGACTTTGGTAATTGAATTGTTACATAGCCACTAGGTGTAGGGATAGGAATACAAAACGCCCACGATAAAACTGAGGAGAATGATTGAGTCCGTTAAATTAGATTAGAATAATTTGCTCCTGTGATAGAACCTATTCTTATAGGACAGCATCATATGACTGAACCTGAAAATAAAATTACTGTCGGACCTAAAGCTCATTGTGAATGCAACGGTATTGCCAGGAATGTAGAATATTAAGTAATGTAACCAATTGCCTGGATATGATTGCCCGTCAGCATCAGGGAACAATATTGCACAGGTCTTAGGCTTGGAGTAACTTTTCCCCTATCTATGTGCTAGAAACAAGCAAATGAAGAGACTGAAAAAAGATCTTCTGTTTCTGACATTTTGCTGAATATATAGAGGCCTGGAATTTGATGTAGCCTAGATCACAGTAATATTAATCTTTAGAATCCAGTCTGGAATTTAAAAATCTCAAGAAAGTATATTTTCCATGTTCCTATATTACAGGCTAAATCTTTGTACATTATGGTATAAATGTTTGTTTAAATAATCCTACATACGTGGGTGCGCCATAAGGTAAAATCAAACGACAACCAAAAAACCCCTAAAAACAAAAAACAGAGGGTCAGATTAGATCACTTTGCTCCAAAAAGGACTGTTGATTTACAAGGATGGAAAATAGAATTAAATATTAAATACAATAAGAAATTCTGGTTTAAACCAGAACACATCAGAGTATTGCAATTATCTTTTCCAAAGGCAGAGGTCATCCTTGAATAATTCTAGGGTTTCAGAAAAATTATTTATATCTTATAGGCTTTCAAAATAATTTACTCTTGTTTTGACACTTGGAAAATGCCCTCTATTCGTTCAAGTGCTTTACCACAATCTTTGAAGGCCAGATCCCTTATTTTAGCCGTAAGGATGGGCTTGCTGGTCTTCCACAAGAATAACAGCTTTAGGTTAGATTCTGACATCTTACATTCTGAAAAGAAAAGAAGAAAGAGAGAGATTGGCTTTTCTTTCTTTTTTTTCTATAAAAGTATGGTAACCTAAAAATGAGCAAAATAAAATCTTGGGATAAAATTTGAGTGCATTCAAGTGCATTCTCAGGTAATAAAGATCAATTTTTATGTAGCTGAGATCACAATGTTAATCCTCTTCAACCCATGCTAGGAAAATACATATCTCATCAAAAATATGTTGCCGTTGCCTTGTATTTCAATGTAATTTGATTACCTTTATTTCCAAAACCACAGTTGCCTCATGGGTTTTCACTAGTTACGTGTTGTGAGTGAAGAGAATTTATGCTAAGGCCATTCCTATCCCCCTTTGTTTCTTGAGGATTAGCAATGATCTGGTAGATAGGTGATACTCCTGGATAGCTAACTGCAAATTGAATTTGTGAAGCTCTTTTTTTTTTTTTTTCTTTTCCATCGAGGCAAGCGTGGGATCAAAGTCAGGCTATGTCTGCTTCCATGCTTTGCACTTTATCAGTATAATCAAGAAAGACTGAGGACCAGGGCTGAAATAGCAAGTGATGAGTCATGTCTTCCATCTGGATACTGTACTGGAGTTCCCTGGAGAGCTGGGCTCTAGCTCTTCTGTTCCCGTCTTGTTAAAAAACTACAACTGGAATGACATGCAATGAGACTGGTGCACAGGATAATCATGCCAACATGAAGGAATCTCAGTGCACGTATTTTATGATGGAGCTGGGAGAGCACCAGTAGTTGAAGAAAATGACCTACAACTTTGATCACATATCGAACACAGAAAAATACGCATTCTTTCTATCACAGAAGTAGGTATTTAGAATACTTTGAAATCCTTATGGTTGTTGACATGGAGCAAAATGATGGTGTTTTTGATATGTACATGTTTTTCAAGGATTTATGCAACTGAATATTTATTTGTTTCTTCTCCCCTTTCAACAGACAATGATATTGCCTTATCAATGACAGGGATGTCTTCCTTCTAAGACCTCAGATTATAATAATTTTTTTTATCATGCCTTGTGATTTATAGAGATATTCACATTCATCAAGGATGGCTTTTATTGTGGGTTCCAGACATTTTATCCCTTAGTATTTAAAGACCAAAAAAAGACAGATTATGTAGAATAGTATTCGCCAGCCTAGTTCATACTGTTTTCTGTGATTCAGATTATTGATCCCCCAAAACCTTGAATACTAGAACCCACAAAGAAAACAAAAGTACTCATGAGTTTGAATCCATCACAAACGTATGGAGACCGTTGGGTGGCACATGGTAAACGATGGGACCTACACAGTAGGATTCTGGTTTCATGCCCAGGACCTCCTGTGACGCAGGCCGGGCATGGATGGCTGCGTGCAGCTCCTGTCGGGGACAGTAGCCGTTCTCTGTCCCTTTCATGGAAGAAATCATACATAAGCTTTAAAAACACAAACAAAACTGATGTTCCTGAGCAGAGAAACATAAACCCCATGTAGAAGAGTGAGAATGTGAGGCAATTGGAATTATGGGTATATATTTTTAAACAATTTACTTCTAATGACATTTTCATCCTTCAGACACCTAAGCATTCATTTTCTTTGTTTCAGAAAAGGGATAAGAACACAGAAAATAGAAAACAAAGACATTAATTCTTGAGTTCTGGTATTCTAATATCCAATTCAAGGTGATAACAAACAATTATCGCTTGCCTTTACTTTCTAAACTCCAAAAGAAAAAAATATAATTGGAAGAAAAGTAACTTTGTCACAAAAGGATGCACAAATAAATAGACTGAAATTCCTAAAGGGTAAATTCCTCAAGAAAGGGCTCCTGGAGGCCATTGGTCACTAGAAGCAGGCCGAGGAAAAGGGCTCCTGTGTCAGGGGACCCTCCAGGCACAGGTGACCTGCCCTCCCCTTTCCGAATAAAGCACAGACAGCACCAGGACTCAGAGAAGTGACTGTGAGGTTGTCTAGGGAGGGCTACGCTGAGGGAGCCCAGACCTTCCAGGTACTCCAGGATGGCTCCAGACAATGGAATGGAGCCATGTGGCCCCGGTCAGGGGACTTAGTACAAGAGTGAAGAGGCGTTTCCAACCTAATACCACCCTGGGCAGAGTTGTGAGAAGGCCTGACATGCTGCTCTTGCACTTCTGTCGCTAAGTCGAATGGGTTCATCGGCAGGCAATTTTTGATAACCTAGCTTCAGCAGGCTAAGATTCCTGTTATGGGAAGTCAAAACAAGGCAGCGATGCCTTGGCTTCCTGTCCCTGAGACTACACCGGATTCCTAATGGCATGGTGAGGGGAGATCACAGTAAATCTAGGAGTATTTAGACAGTGGGGGGAACCTGGGAGGGAGAAGGACTGGATTCACCTGCCGGCCTACCTGGGACACGAGGCCAGAAACCCCAGGGAGTGTCAGTATATAAAGTGCCCTTCGGACATATTTTTTCATTGCTTTCAGGGTAATGCCCGGGGAATGGCAAGCATGCCATCTGGGAATAAACCCTGACAAGAGAAGGTCATAGAAAAATCTGGCAGAGTTCCTGAATAGTTGGAGTAGACAGGAGGAGCAGAACATGCATATGCATACACACGTGTGTGCACCCATGTGTATGTGTGCACACACACACACACGCACATGGTGGCAGGGGAACAGGCATTTGAGTTCCATGGAGTTTGATGAGGCCTAGGGAGAGAATGGTCCTGTGGACCCAGAAGGACACTAACATATTAGAAAAAACTGGGCTTGCCTTGATGGTTTGCATAGAGAAAGGGCTTGCATGAGCTAAGATTGAGGGCTCAGTGTGAACAGAGGCATCTCAGTAGATGCTCAGGGCAGAGCTACTGACCCAGGCAAAATACTTCCACATGTGGCCACTGAATTCTCCTGATGTATGAACACACCCCAGAGGTGGTGAATGAGAGAAAAGGGAGATAATGGTGACTTACGTGAGGGCAAATGCCACCACAGGGACAAACTCGAAATAGAACTGAGTTCTCTAATAGAAAGCTAGAGTTACAGTCCCTGGCCAGCTGAGTTATGGAATGCAATGTACAACGCTTTCAATTACATGTTGATAATGGTGACTTACGTGAGGGCAAATGCCACCACAGGGACAAACTCGAAATAGAACTGAGTTCTCTAATAGAAAGCTAGAGTTACAGTCCCTGGCCAGCTGAGTTTATGGAATGTAATGTACAATGCTTTCATTTACATGTTATTTTGCAGTTTTCAAAGCCAGTTCTTTTCATGTCTTCAAGTGTCCATCAGCAGTGGCAGTTGCTAGTAACATTACTTTATTTTACCTATGCCATTAAAATGAGGTCTTCGAAATTGAGACCGGCTGAAATGAGTCATTTTAAATGCCTTTGGAATTAGAATCTCTGTTCTTTCTTTATAAAGTTTTAGAATACTCTAGTAGTCTGAAAAAAAAAATCTATCTAGACTTGAATAGCATTTAGACTTTTCTGATTAATGGCAATTCCTGATCAGAATAGTTTAGAAAATCAGTAGGATAATAAAATCATTTTGGCTTAAGTTGAGCAGCTAAGCATCAAAAGTAAATTCTGCTTCTTATATTGTCATTTAGTGGCTTTTAAAATAGATTGTCGTTACTATCATTTTGCTTATTTTTCTATTCCTTTGAAAAATATTTTAAAGCTATAAACATGAATTACTTTGCCATATGGATTACTAATTCACTATTTTATGCTTAAAAAACATTTCCCCAAGGCAGGGACATTTCATTTTGGCTTGCTAAATGTTAAAATATAATCCACATGAAATGAAATTAAAGCCTTGACATATTTGCTATTAATATAAAAAGTTTAAAAATTAAGCAAAACTAGAAGAAAGATTTTTAATAAAACTGCCATATGTATTGGGCTGAAGAAGTTACTGGTGATTAAATATTTAATAGTACTATATGCATTTATTGTGGTATAACTGTGAAGATCTGGCATAAAATAATGAATAATTTTTATGAATTATTTAAAGTGGTACCTTAGTAGTCTTAGCATTTTAATGGAGTTCAACATAAATTGTAAACTATGTTACACTTCATATGTCTGAATTTTATCTCATGATTTTGTTATGTGGACTTTGCCTTATATTCTGCATATAGTCTTAACCGATTCAGAATTGTGTTGACTTTTGCTAAAGTTAAGCTTTTGTTGCCCTGTTTTAAAAATGCACATTCAAATAAATTTTTTTCTTTTAATTGTCCCATGTAATGATGTTTCTATAAAAGAGAACCATTTCAAAATGGGCCGCCTATTACTTCCATGTCTAATTTCTTGTCATTCAGCTTAGCTGATGTAGCATAATTTTGAGTTTCACTAGAGTTATCAGTGGGTTTATTTCAGTTGGAGGCTAAATTTACAGAAACTTATGGAAACTCAAGGAAATTCACATCATTCAATTACTTGACTCTCCCAATAGCCATGTCTTCCTCATGAGAGGGTCTGTGTGCAGTAAGAACAGAATACCAGAAAGTGGGTCTGAAAGGAACATTGGACACAGAAAAATATGTGCAGAGACCTGAGTGATCTTTTAAAAATTAAGAAAATTATACTGCTTTCTTCCTAAAGCATATGAAGGTTTTTTGTGGCAATAAAATGAAGAAAAACAAAACAAAACAAAACAAACAAACAAAAAAAACCCCTCACCATTACCTATAAGACCCAACATGACCTAACTCTCAAACTACACCTGATGGCTATCTCCCCCTGCAGCTTTATTGACCTTTTCGATTCTTCCAATGTCCCATAACCTTCCTTCCCTTAAAAGCTGGGGTGTCAGCAGATGGCATAGTGGCTAAGGGCTGACTATAGTTTGAGTCCCTGACCTGCTAGTTTGAAAATCATTCCAAGCGCACATGCGTGCATGCTCAAAAATCCTAGGAAGAAAGTGGAGGGGAAGGGATTTTGGCCTGATTATCCCTCCTGGGAGAGGAGTGATTTCTCACTTTCCCTCTCACTGTTTCTTTGTCTGTTTGTCTGTCTCTCTCTCTCTCTGGTGAGCACACATGCCCTGTGGAAAAAAGCCTAGGAAGAAAGAAAGAAAAAAAGCAAGAAAGAAAGAAAGAAAGAAAGAAAGAAAGAAAGAAAGAAAGAAAGAAAGAAAGAAAGAAAGAAAGAAAAGCTGGTGTCTTTGTACATATTGATTCCCAGAGCTTGAAAACTCTACTTCTTACCTTTTCAACCTGCCTTACTCTTAGAAGTCATTCAAGTTTCAGCTCAAATGACCCTTTCTTCTGTGAAAATTCTTCTGAGATGCCAGAAAAAATTAGGGTATTGCTCTGGCGTAGGACTTTTTCCTGGATGTTCCCACCACCTTCCTGAGATCTTTTAAAGGCATTTGAAGACTAATTTTTGACTGAGGGATCTTTGGAATAGTGAAGACTTTCATATACATGTCTTAAATGTTGAAACAGCTTTATGTAGAAGTTACTGATGCCTCTGCTGTTTTATCACTTCTTCATGTCTTACCCAACAACTGTAAGCGCCCATTCTAAATCAGCATTTAGCCACAGTTAAGTGCTCTTGACCTCTAAATTTACTGTTCTAACCTTCAAAACGCACATTCCAAGTCTGGCATGTGTATTTTTTTCCCCTCTGATACCAAGCGTACAGATTACTTTGGTCATACAAAGCTAGAAGGGGAAGGGAAGGAGAAGAGTTCATATAGGCCTCTGAAAAATTCCATGTGTATGAACCTCAGCAATGAGGCAACAGAGCATGCCTGGTATTGGCTGCTGGCAACAAAGTCTATTTCCTGACTGGTTTTAGGTCTGGTATCAATGGGTGAAAATGTATGAAGTCAAGCAGGAGCAAGTTAATCAGCCTGTAAGTCCACCTAGAAGCTTGAAGGCAAGTATTGTACCATGGTTCATGTGTGTCTGTGGAAAAAGAAACAATACATATATATATATATTTTTTTTTTGAGAGGTTTTTGCTATAGGGCACATGTGCTCACCAGACAGACAGAGAGAGACATAGAGACAGAAAGTGAGAAATCACCCCTCAGGGGGAATGGTCACGCCGCAATCCCTTCTCCTCCATTCTCCTCTCGGGATCCTGGGCACACACGCACACGCGCCCGGCATGAGTTTTAAGCCACCGGGTCTGGGACGCGAACTGCGATCGACTATGTGGGAGTCCAGTGACATAGCCATTATGCTAACTGCTGGTTCCCAGAGACAATTTTAACAATGCATTTTAAACGATTTTATTTTCTTATTTAAGTTTCGTTCTCTTTCTTAATTCTTCATGCCATGGGAGTCCCTATGGCCCAGTTGGCTAAACAGCAAGCAGTCTGGCAACTCAGATGCTGGGTAGCTCATTCCCTACTGAACTTTTAATTCACTGTATAACCTTGAACATGCTTCTGGATACCTTGGTGTTTCCATATCACGATCAGTAAATGAGTGGAAAAAAGGTATTAAACTGCAGTCGTATTTGTGAGAAAAGGCTAGTAAATGTGGTTGAAAAGCACTTTGAAAATATAAAGTTCTAACCATAAGAAAAAGAGGAAATCAGCCAAACCCTAAAACAACTGAGAATGGCTTTAAATGTACTTAGCTATTGATGGAGAGATTTAGGTTTGATGTGAGGAAAATTTCCCTGACAGTCGGTTGTTAAAACAGGCTACCTCTTTGGCTTATAATATTTTCCTGCTGGTTCACATTTTATTATGTCAATGCCAATCTTCCATCAAGGTATATGTGGAAACTATAAAATAGAAACTGAGTCAACTCTAACTGGTTATATGAAATATGGCCGGCCTTGGAGTGCGCAGCCTTCATTAGTGGTCGACCGCCATCTGTTTCTTGGGCAGTGACTAGATGATGCTAGGTTGAATTGGCCAAGCAGTAACTAATGCCACTTAGAGACTCTAGAATTTCAATGGCTTATAGTATTGCTCTTCCTGAGAATATTCACTTCTTAATAAAATAGTCCACCTAGAAATCTGGATCTGCAGAAATTCAGGCACTTGGGAATGTTAAGGGGGTGTTTTTATTTATTTAGTTTTAGTCAAAGGACCTTCTTGGAGGCTGAGGAACCTCATCTTAGTCACTCGTTTCTGTCTTATATCCGAGTTTATTATGTGATCTGCTTAACCTCTTTCTTGAGTAAATGATAAAGAATTGGCATCTGAGAAGGGATGACTTTCTGGAGGGAAAGATTAAAATGCTGATTTAGGAACTGAAATATGTACATGAAATATTGTTTAAAGGGATTTTTAAAATTTGCTTTTAGAGGTCATATAACGAATTCATAGAAACACATTAGTTTCCAGGATGCTAATATTTATTCTGTTGAACTTTAATATGAAAATATATTTGATCTATTTTTTTTCCTAGTTGGGACATCAGTCTCCTATATGTATATATGAATAAAGATCTCCTCTTTAAAATCAAATAATATTTTTGCAATGATGCCTGAGCATGATTCAGAAGTTGTTAATAATATTAAATGTATATCAGTAAGATATAAAAGTCAATTCTACTGCATTACCATATGGCTAAGAGGTTTGCTTTGCATTTTTGGAGATTGTCCTAAATATGTCAATAGACCCTGATAGATGTGCATAATATTTCCACTGGCTTATCAAAAATAAATCTCAGGATGCTTGCACAAAAGAAAGGAGCCTGAAGAGAGTGAGAGCACTTTGATTTATCTATAGCTTTTGTATTACACTATTCGGTAATTTATCTTGTTTCAGTCCTTAACTTGTCTGCCATTGATGAAGATTCTTCAAATAATTGAGAAGCATAATTTTCAATAGATCAGTATAAGTTTAGTCTTTCCTAATTGAAATCTAAACTTCTAGGCATATATACATATGTGTGTGTGTGTGTGTGTGTGTGTGTGTACACACACACATAGCTATAAGGCATGTGCACTTGCTAGAGAGAGACAGAGAAACAAAGTGAGAAATCACCTCTCACAGGGGTAGCCACAGTGCAGTCACTCCTCCATTCTCCTCTCGGGATTTTAGGCACACATACACATGTGCCCTGCATGTTTTTCAAGCTGCCAGGGTGGGAGTCTCGAACTGTGGAGTTAGCCATGTGGGATCCAGCACCTTAACTACCACACCACCTGCTGGCCCCTAGGCATATATATTTAATTGTGACTATTGTGAAATTATATTTGTCCTAAATCTACCTCTGTAGTTGCAAACTATCACTTAACTTTGTCGATAAACAAATGACAAGCAAATTTAAGAGTATAATCCCACAACACATAACAGATTCAGGCAATCATAGCAGCTGAACTGCACCCAATCACAGGGTGCCAGTTGATCAGAACATAAGCACATAAAGAAAATGCCTCATTGGACTGAGAGTTAGCATAATGGCTATGTCTCTGGACTCCCATGTAGCCGATCGCAGCTCTCGTCCCAGATCAGGTGGCTTAAACTCATGCGTGTGCATGTGTGCCCAAGATCCTGAGAGGAGAATGGAGGAGAAGGGATTGTGGCATGGCCATCCCTCCTGAGGGGATTTCTTGCTTTCTAGCTCTCTGTCTCTCTTTCTGGTGAGCACATGTGCCCTGTAGCCTCCCCAAAAAAAAAAAAAAAAAAAAGAAAGAAAATTCCTTATTATATTACACCCAAGTAAGGCAAATGACCAGCTGTAACTAATTAGGCTGTTTCTGTAAGTCACTTTCTTTTTGTCTGTAAAAACCACTTGGCGGGTATTGCTCTCTGAACTTGGGATTCTGTGCTGCCTAGTTCATAAATCATTCTCTACTCAAATAAAGTTTGCTAAGTTTAATTTGTCTAAACTTTTCTTTGAACAGTATATTATGTTGCATTTTAATTGTTTAATTGTTAAAAAGTTTAGTACAGGCCTTCTTTAACACCTGAACAATATCACGGACTTTCCTTCTTGTTTTTTTATTTTTAATTTTTTTTTTTATTGTCAGACTCTGCTTTTGCGGGAGGTAGAGAGAGAGAGAGAGAGAGAGAAAGAGAGAGAGAGAGAGGAGAGAAAGAAAGCACCCCATAGTGGGACATAGTCAACTGCAGTTTCCTCTCCCTCCATTTCTCCATCTCAACAGTATTTGGGGAATGGACACACACCCAGCATATTTTTCATGCTGCTTGGATTGCCCAAACTGGGGTCAACCATGTGTGATCTGTCGCTATGCACAGAGCTGAACTACCGTGCCACGGGGTTGGCACCCAGACAACTTCAGATTTCTGAATTACGTCAAAGGTCAATGGATATCAAGCTGAGAAGTTTCCCTCTTCACCTTTTGCCTTGGAGTTTCTTCTTGATGTGCCCCTGGTCATTCTGTATTTAGTTCCAAATCTATAAAGGCAATAATGACATAGTCTTTCCTTTGTACTATGGCATACCTGAAAAACTAATAGCCAATGTACATACAGCATCAAAAACATTTTAGACTCAGGGCCAGCAAGTGGCATAATGGTTAAAGTGTTGGACTCCCACATGGCTGGCTGTGTTTCGAGTCTTGCACCGAGTAGCTTGACATTCACGCCAGGCACATGCGTGTGTGTGCCCACACTCCTGAGAGGAGAATGGAGGAGAAGGGATTGCAGTGTGGCCACCCCCCTGGGGGTGTTTTCTCACTTTCTCTCTCTCTCTGTCTCTCCAGTGAGTGCACATGTCCTATGGCAAAAATCTCTCTCTAAAAAAATGATAATAATAATAATAATAATTTAGACTCTTCATGGAGTTTCTTTTATAACTGGTGTGTATCATTTTCCAACAGAAACATACACACCTTTGCTTTGAAAGCATAGGTTAAAATGAGGGAACAGGTTACCAGAGAGAATGGGAGAAAGGCAGAGCCAATGGCGGCAGGAACTATATTTTATTTAGAAAAGCAGGAATAAATTTTATAGTGTACCCTTTAAATAATATATTAGTTTGACCCCTGCTGTGCTATATATTTTCATATATTGAATGTGAATTTGGGGACTCATTTAGGTTTGGGCCATGTTAGTCTTACCTGCATCTGTACTGAGTGACACTGTTGCTGCTTTTAGGACAGGAGGGAGAAGCAGTAACTCCCACTCTCTGTTCGTCCTCTGAGACTAGCTGAGCCTTAGCCACTTGGGCACAAGACATTTGCTTTGTATGAGATGCAAAGGAGCATTCTGTGCTATTTTTAAGACTGTGCTATGGGGCTGGATCCTAGACAACTTCCAATTTCTGAATTACGGTCAAGCCTCAATGGATATCGAATGGAGAAGTTCCCCTCCTCACCCTTTCTTGAAGTTTCTTTTTCTTTTTTTGGAGAGGTTTTTGCTATAGGGCGCGTGCGCTCACCAGATAGACAGAGAGACAGAGAGACAAAGCGAGAAATCACCCCTCAGGGGGGATGGCCACCCCGCAACCCACCCTCCTCCCGGGATCTTGGGCATGCACGCACATAAGCCCGACATGAGTTTAAACCACTGGGTCTGGGACTTGAACCACGGTCGACTACATGGGAGTTCAGCGACATAGTCATTACACTAACTGCTGGTCCCACCTGAAGTTTCTTGATATGACCTTGGTCTTTCTGTTTTTGGTTTTCCGATCAATAAAAGGCAACAATGACAATTTTTTTTCTTTGTAGTATAACATAATTGTATAATCCCTAATTAATATCTAGTGCACATATAGCGTTAGCAACATTTTAGACTCATGATGGCGTGTAAATTGGTAATTGTCATGTGGCCTGCATTCTATTGGTTATTGAAAGCATTATTACTTCTATATTCCTATAATCACAAAAATTGAAATTATGTGCTCTTTTACAATGAAAAGGGAAGAACTGATCATTGTTTCCTGAAACATATTCTGTAGGCTTAAATATAAATAGCTAAATAGATATCTCGCTTTAAATTTAATCCGTGGGAAGACTTTTCTTTAGACCTGTTCTGCACACACATCTTAGCACATCATGATTTGTGTTCTGTTTTTCCTTTCAGGGAGGCAGTTACTAGTTCATGTTTACAAAGTGTTTTGAAGGTGTAAAGTGCTCTGCAAGGGCCAAGCCCGATACAAAGTATTAAAGTATTCTGCATAGTCTGAGAGCTGACTTGTACAGCATCCACCTTTGTGAGTGAACGGAGCAGAGATGATTAAAATCAACATCATTTGTAATTTAAAATACCAGGAGCCACAGAGAAGCTCCAACTATGGCTTTCATTTTGGCAGGCTGCAGATATAGATTGCTGAACAGCGGTAGCCTGCCGATAGAAAGCATTTAGCACTTCACTGAGCAACTGGAGTGTTTTCTCCTTTAGGAAGAAAAAACTATATATATTCAGATTTGGGGTAGAATTGTTCTGATAGACGAGCTATCTCATGATTAAAAAAGGAAACTACCATTAAAAAAATCTAAGTTGAGAGGGTCTCTGCTGCCGAACTTGCCCTCGTGGTGATGTCTGGCATGATGAAACCCTTGCCAGGAAGAGACCCTTCCCACCCCCCGACTGTGCAGAGGATAATGACAGAATTCAATTTCACAGGATTAAAAGAAAAAGGCGACATAAGCTCTGTATCCATAAGACGAGATTGAGAACGGATAGATCGCCACTTTGTGATGATGCACCACTGGTGAGGAGAACTTAGGAAGGCAGGTTTCCCTAGACCCAGTTTCATGGAAGGTGAGATACTTAATACTAAGGTAATACATGTTGATTAAGTCCGCAATATAGTCTCAGAACTTTGGGGAATACTTTTCCTTATTGTATTTTCATAATGCTGGTTTAAAAAAGAATTTCACTCTGCTCTTAGGGGATAGAGAGACGAATAAGACATAGAGAATGAACTCGCAGAAGAGTCGGGAAATGTAATAAACTACAGAAATAAATATCTATATTACAAAGAGGACGTGGAAAATACCTAATTAAGATATTGATTTGATATTTTGGGAATTCAGAGGAAGAAATGTTGACTCCATCGGGGGAATTAAAATAATGCTTTTAATTAAAGTAATGTAATCCTGACTATTTTCTTTCTATCAATTATCTATTTGCCTACCATCTGTGAAATTATTACAGAGAAAATTATTTAAATAACAATGGCAGTAATAAGATTTGATTTCTTAAATTGTCCTGATTCATGTTTAAAAACAAAAGTCTTGGGTTTAGAAAATGCATTATTTTGCTGATAGATTAAGGCTGTGTATATATCACTCATAGATTAATGTTTTGATGTGAAATATTGCTTAGACTACTCTGCTTCAGGAAAATATATTCATTTTTTTAAAAGCTGTAATCATATTTTTTTTCCATATTCTACTTATGTTTTGGGTCGATAAATAATATATTTCAGTCATTTGATTGGCCAATGAATCTTCACAGTATCAAAATTGGAGTTATGACCTGCTCCACATAAAAACTGGAGTTATGACTTGCCCAAAATGTAAAGAGAATTAATGATTGTTAATGGTAGTAAGCCCATCTAGTAATTATGGTAATCTCTTCTACTAGTCTTATGTCTTATTATTTATCTCATGATCCTCATACACCTGGGTTCCTAACGCTGTTCTTTTTTTGGGGGGGAGAGGTTTTTGCTATAGGGCACATGTGCTCACCAGTAAAACAGAGAGACAGAAAGTGAGAAATCACCCCCCCCCCCCGGGGGGATGGCCATGCCACAATCCCTTCTCCTCCATTCTCCTCTCCAAATCTGGGAACGCACACACACGTGCCTGGCATGAGTTTAAGCCACCTGGTCTAGGACTTCTAACCATGGTCGACTACATGGGAGTCCAGCGACATAGCCATTACGCCATCTGCTGATCCCATAACACTGTTCTTTAATCTCCCACATCCACATTCCTCATGAAGCCTCAGCTTCCTTTCTCCTAGGAGTCACCATAAGTCCTAAAATATGCATTCAATGAGAAATGGTTCACACACTTTTTAAAGAATTATTTTTTAATTTAATTTAATTCTATTATTATTTTAAATTTTGCTATAGGGCACATGTGCTCGCCAGAGAGAGAGAAAGAGAGAGAATCAGAAAGCAAATCGCCAGGCCTGGGACCCAAACAATGGCCAGCCATGTGAAATTCCAGTGTCTTAACCACCAGTCCCAGTCGCCGGCTCCAACATATCGCAATTTTGAAAGTCTAAGGACTTTATGGTAATATAATCACTCAGAGACCATTTTAAATGTATTGGTGCATATCTTCAAAAAAATGTTTTTACTTGTACTCTTAAAAAAGTTTAGTATAACACTATGTAATACATATGTATCTCACCTCATGTTACCATCTTTCTAGAGATTTCTTCTGGGAGGTATTGCTGGGACCTTTCTTACCATCTTTTAAATGACAAGAAGTAAGAGCTATCCAATTTACCTAGAGGTACTCCAAAAGGAGAATAATGCATGAAACTCTGGCTAAAATGTATTTGAATGATGTCAGTACTACTCCGTCTGACGTATTTGAGTACAGAACCTGTCTCCATCGAGGAACAATGCTTACTGAATGCTCACCAATGAGGAGCAGTAAGAGGAAGCTGTGGGAATCACTCTATTCTAGATAGAGTGGGAGGGACAGTAGAGCTGGCCTATCAAGCCTGATTTGTGTGATGTCGAGTAATTGCTTCCACATGCGCCAGGTTGCATATTTAAGTATCGAATTGAATGACCATGCCACACTGGATAACTAAAAGGTCACCTGAAATCTAATTTTTAATTTTTATTCTCTTTTATTTTATTTAATTATTATTGTTAGTATTTGTTGCTATAGGGTATGTGCACTAGCCTGAGAAAGACAGAGTGATAATGAGGTAAAGTGAGACATCTCCTGGCAGGGGCGGGGGTGTTGTCACACCGGGATCCCGTCTCCATTCTCTTGGGATTTGGGCATGCGCGCACACGTTCCCAGCATGCTTTTCAAGGTTCCAGATCTGGCACCCCAACTGTGCAGTTGGCCACATGGGATCCAGTGCCCAAACCTCCATGCCACTTGGTAGCCCTGACTTCAAATTTGATAATGATGAACGATCCTTGAACTGTAGGAGACGACTTCAAAACGTTTGTGGAACGATGGGATTAAAGTATGAGTTTATTCTGGCGCAAAAATTATTTGTGAAATCCATGCATAGATTTTGTCACCATATGCATTTTTATGACCTTTTCGAAGACCCTTGGATGTGACTCAGGACTAAAATGATGAATAATTCTGGTCTTTCATATGACAAGTCCTTTCTCTGTGAGAGCTCATGCTCTTTATACACATCGACTGGTACCACTTTTGAAAACCCTAAGGAGTAAGGATTTGCATTTTCATGATTTGATGTTGCCCAACGTTCGGACCTTGAGTTGGTTAATATCAGAGTGAGAAAACGCAACGCTGTGCTCACTCTGTTCTGAAACAGAGACACGTGACCTCATTGGCCAGTCAAGAGTTCCACCTGCTGCCTAAACCTGTCTTCATTCCTGCCGCTCTCTCAACAGCTGCAAGGACTTTAGAAATGCCTCCTGTCTCGCTGGCGCCCTCTTCCTCAAATACGTGGGGATTCAGCCAGTCTGGGTCACACTCCTCAGAGACTACGAGCCCCCTGGCCTCCCCGTGCTTGTCTCGTGTGTTCTATCTCGCCCGCGTTTCTGTGGTTCCTATATTTTGGTCACACTGGACCCGGCAAGTGGCTCCCAAACAGGAGCCTGAAGCCCTAGAGACCTGAAGAAGATGGGAGTGTAATGAGCAAGCCTTGACTGAGATCTACAACTGCAATTGGTGAGTAAGTAGTCAAGCTAGGGACACGGGTCGTCAAAGAACTTCACCAGAAAAGCATTCTAACCCAGATGGCAAGAACAAGGATGACAGCGCAGCAGTGGGGGCAGCATTGGTGCCAGTGGCACCGGCAGACGCAACAGTGGCAGCAGCGGCTGGAACAGATGCGGAAGCGAGAGGTGGAGGATCTCATCTGGCAGGAGGAGTGCATCAAGCAAGATGCCAAAGACAAGGATTGAACTCTCACACAGGACCAACTGGGACAGTGACTGGAGCCCAGAATGCTTATTGGGACCCATGAGAGAAACGCCCTGAAAGCTAAGATGCAGATTTGCCTGGAATTTTGAGAGTTCCTGAAAACCCGACATCTAAAGAGCAGCAGCATCTGTTTTTGCAAGGTCAGGATGTGTCTGGGACCAGTAGATGGCATAACGGTTATGTCGCTGGACTCTCACGTAGTCAGCTGAGGTTCGAGTCCTAGACCTGGTGACTTAAAACTCACACCGGGTGAATGTGCATGGGTGCCCAAAATCCCAAGAGGAGAATGAAGGAGAAGGGATTGCAGTGTGGAATTCCCCTCTGGGGGTGATTTCTCATTTTCTGCCTCTCGCAGCGATCCTCGAGGGAAGAAAAAAAAAAAAGCTCAGTAAAAACAAAAAGAAAATGTGGCCAATAAAGTAAAATTGTCTCGTAAACTGACAGAACTGGAAAATGCTGCAATCATTCTGCTTTTTGCAGAAACCAAAAGGGAGTTAGGTTACAGAACAGTCGAGCTGGTTAAGGACAGTGAGGAAACAGAACACTGTGCTTCCTCTGTCCTGAAAACAGAAACGTAGGATCGCATGGGCCGGAGCAAGAGTGCCACCTGTTCCCTAATAGGGGCTTGCAGGCCTACTGCTCTCCCCACAGCTGCAAGGACTTTGAAAGTGCTTATTGTTCCCTCTGTCTCCCCCTTCCTCAATAAACAGGGAAAATCGGCCAGTCTGGGCCACACTCTGAGACCATAAGCCCCCTGGCCTTCCCGTTAGAGATCACTGTTTGTCTCGTGCGTTTTATCTCACCCGTGTTTCTGTGGGTTTGACATTTTGGTGGTGCTGGATAGACAATTTAACAAAAAGATAACTAAGGTTCAGAAGATCAAAGTAATTTTCTCAAGTTCATGTGGTAGATGGGGAACAGTGTGTGAACCTAGTTCTGATACCCACTCTACCTGACTGTCTCACACATGGAACCTTAAAGGAAGGCACCGAAGTAAGAGAACTAAGGCTTCCAGAATGGAAAATCATCACCGGCTCACACGTGGTCCGGAGGGTCTTTAAATTCATTCGAACTTTTTTTTTTTCCCAGCCAAGAACCATGACATGCTGCTCTGAATGAAAGGACTAGCCTTTGTTAAGCAAGAATAAAACATACCAGGATATTTTCTTATACTGTATTCCTTTCTTAGTACTGTAGAAGAAAAGAAGAATGTTTAGAGAGTTTGAGTAACAGGGTTTTAAAAATTTGGAAAAGAAAATAATATGCATATGATGGGGAATGAAGGTTGTGCAGTGCATAAGGAGTGCAGAAGAAGCTGGAGATACCGATGTGCATATAATTCTACTAAATACTCCAGGGTGGGGGCTGATGGTGGTGCAGCAGTAAAACACAGTGCTCTGCAAGGCAATTGCACACAGGGAGGTTCCCGGTTCAAGTCCAGAAACCTCCATGAGTACACGGGGCACACGTGGCCATGACCTGGGGCTGGCCGCAGGCTGGAACCCTGTCATGGCACCAAGACCCTGTTGCTCGTACAGCCTTTGTCACTCATGAAAGAAATACATACATAAAATTAAAATATATATATTTCCAGTTAGAGGGGGACTCTGTGGAAGGCTGAATGACATTTATTCCATGTGATTATAGAGTTCAGACGTAAGAACAATGGTGGAAAGTCTAAGAGACCGAATCAACCTCTTTCTGAGGGGTGCCATTTTAACAGCTGCAGCTGCCTCTCCCCAGGGGCAGGCAACTCTCCTGCCTGTGGTCTCTTTAACACCGGTGCCTGGCATCATGCCTGATTTGCAGGCTCCTTTCAACGTCGGTTTACTAAGGAAATGAATGGAGGTTCAAACACAGTATATAGGGCTACTGGCGATGCAGTGGGTTCCCATTATGGGAAGTTCACTCATAGTCTTGATGCGGGCTCCAGACCTACTGGGAAAATTCCTGACAAGCCTGGTATGAGCAAAGCCTGGCATCAGGCAGAGGCTCTGCTATGAAAAACTGGTCGCCAGGTCAGAGTGCTGGGTACAGTCAGACAATGAGCTAAGGATTCCTGCCTTGGTGACTTGGGATGGGGTGGGGCTGAGGCTGCGGAGCCTCGCTAAGAGGTTCCAGCTGTCAGGGAACAGGCAGGCCATTTACATGAATACATCTCAGACGACTTTGATATAAAAGATGTTAGCATTTTGATGAGTTAAGATTACTTGAACACTTGGAAAAATAAAATTGCAGATCTTTTCATAAACTGTTAGTAATTACTAAAAAGAAATCATTTCCAGAAATAGTATGCTCAAATCAGTGGTTCTCAAATATGACAGCATAACTCCCAACTGAGAGTATTAATTCTGATTTAGGAGTGGGATGAAATTATTTCTAAGTCAACTTTTCTCTTTTAAAAAATAATTAATCAGCCCCCTCTTTTCTCCCTCATACCAATAAAATGTAATTATAGAGTTTTTTTAAAAAAAGTTTTGGTTATTCTCTGACTTATAGAAGATTTCTTTTTTACTTATATTTAAGGAAGTCAGCAAATTACTTGGTTTTAAAGTGAAAATTTAATTAACTTAACTTTTTTGCTTTCATCATAATCATCTGATTGAATTATCTAATAGTTTTAATTTCTTGGGGACTAGTAGATCTGTTTTAATGCTTTCTCAAATAAAAACTATATGTATATTTTAACTCAAACTGCAAATTCTCCTCTTCTTCCTAATAATAAGAATCCCAAATTTTGGCCACTACCTTGGGACCCAGCTTAAAGACTGAACTCCTCTTTCCAGTGATATGGCCATGTGAACAAATTCTAACAAACAAGAACTAGTTATTTGCGATTTTTAGGACGTATCCTCAAAGTGAATAAGGTTTCCATTTGTAGTCTTGATTTTCCTTGGGATGTGGATGTGATGTCTAGAGTGCAAGCAGTGATTTTGTGAAGTGAGGCTGCACAGTAAGGATAGCAGCGTATCAGAAGGCTCCAAAATAGCTCTGAGCTATCTAAATATAAAAATCCAACAAACGTTTATGGCCATGGCCTCTCGTAGTGGTGGCAGTACTGTTATTTTCATTGTTAGCACTATGAATAACTGAACTGAATGCTGACATACCAGAAGATTCAATCAAGAATAAGCAGAGCCGTAGCCATGCTCACTGGCGTACTCACTCTCACGCTGGTACAAGGCTGTGGTAATTGATTTGTGTTAGAGTCGCCCAGTAACCTATGAAGTTCTGACAGCAATTAAAGTTTACTGAGTACCTTTGGCCATTTGAGCTGTCACAAACTGACTTACGTAGTTCCAGATCTTACCTCCTAGTGAAGAGAAAAGATGACCTCATATCTTTTCCAAACAAAACTTTCTAAGTTATTGAAGCATGTGTTTGGAATATCATATGTAGAAAAGGGAATTTTAAAAAATCACATCTTAAAACAAATGAAATAACACACAGTCTTGGCTTTTTGAAGTCTCTAAAACCATTTTAAAAAATGATTGTAAACAGGGAACCAGCAGTTAGCGTAATGGCTCTGTCACTGGACTCCCATGTAGTCAACCGCGGTTCGTGTTCAGGACCCAGTGGCTTGAGAACTCACGCCAGGCGCGTGTGCGTGTGTCCCCAAGATCCCGAGAGGAGAATGGAGGGGAAGGGATTGCGGCGTGACCATCCCCCCTGGGGGGTGATTTCTCGCTTTCTGTTTCTCTGTCTCTCTCTGTCTGTCTGGCGAGTGTATTCGCCCTATAGCAAAAACCTCTCCAAAAAAAAAAATAATAATAGTAATGGTAAACATTCCATTTAAGAAACACTAGCATTTAAGCTATTCGTTTCAATGATGTGGAGTGGGGTGGAGTGGATTGGGTCCTTGCTTCTGCTTCATGGTCTGATACTTTTTTACACCGTGGGTTCTCTTTTCCAATAGATCTGCCTGACTGCAATTTGTTAGCTGAAATATTGCCGACTACCACTGGAGCCAAAGGCTCTGGCCTCACCCTTGGGTGCTAAGGGCATTGTGCTGCTATTTTGATTTGAGTTCACGTTTCTTTCTTTATTCCGGCTGTGTATAATGTGGCTACGAAATGTACACCTATATTAAGAATTCCTTCTGCTAGATGAGGTGTCGCAAATAAAAGTCCAATCATGCATAAATGTTCCATAGGGAAACTGGGCAAAGTCTGAAACTTTTTTTAAGTGTTGGACATATTTTAAGAACATTTAACAAAAGCATCTAAATTCCTTTTCTACTTAAATCTTGTTTTAAACCATAGTTCATCTGAGGCATAAGGAATGTGTAAAAATTTTTGTAACTCTAAAATCTGTGAAAGAAAATGAAAAAAAAAAAAACAAAACATTTACACCCAAAGTAATTCTGGCTAGTGTTCTTAAAAGCTGTGGGTCAACAACAACACCTGAGAGAGCTGTGTTGCACAGAGGATTTGCAATTCACCATTGTGCAAAGGTTGCTAATAAATATATGATTACCATCTATATGTAATAGGTATGTAGTTATAAACATGCATCCATGCAGATGGTTCACATAGTGCACAGAGAAAGTAGGTTTTGCAAGTTTATTTTAGTTGATTCTGGTGTGCGACTAGGGCAGGGTTTAAAGAAACTTGTTTGTTTTGCTCATCAAAAATTTAGGAAAGTCTATGTCTGTGTGTGTGTGTGTGTGTGTGTATACACACAGACATATACATATGTATATTATTTACTCATTTCACTCTTTTAACTTTTCAAGTATAATATACCTATATAAATGTGCATATGTAAGTGTATAGCTTAATGGGATTTTTTCAAATTGAAAATGCCCAATAGCTAGGACATATATGAAGTGAAAAAAGAAGACAACATTTCAGTTGCCAACCCTCTTCCCTTCCAGTCACAAGCCCATCAAATGATAACTGCTATCCTGACTTGTAGTCACATAGAAAAAAACTGTAGACTAAAATATTTCCAGTGAAGCGGAGAAAGGGCACGGTTTCCAGAGTTCAGCTCAATACCGTTTTACACGTGTATACACCTGTGTAGCCATCATTCAGATCCATATAGAGATTTCTATCAGGCAGAAGCTTGCTCATGCCCCTAGCTCGTCAATACGCATTCCCTCCGGTGAGGGAACTGCACTCTCTCATTCAGTGAGGCTTTGTTAGCTGCAGAGGCTGGAAGTGAATGAGACAGGGTTTCTGCCCCCAAAGAATTTATAGTTGCAGATCCAGATCAATAAACAGGGAATTTCAATATCATGTGCTAAGGGCTATGATCAAGAAAAGAAGACAGTGCTATGGGGCACCCTAGGAAGGGCACCTGGGTCTATCTTAAAACATAGGTAGGGCTTCTTAGCAGAAGGGAAGGCTTCACTGAGAGCTAAAAGACAGGGAAGAACTAGCCAAGAAGAGGAACTACAGAGAAACTAACTCTGTAGAACCCTAGAGACTAGAAATCCAACTGCCTGGAGTTCAGGGGGACTGGACCTCAAAATGTAAAGTGCAAAATGCCAGCACATGAACTGAGAAAATGATCAGAGAACAAGTCACGCAAGCATTACTGACTTTGTCCTGAGACTGTGGCAGATACGATGTGATTGGATTAGAGACTGGATTGAGAAGACAAAGCCTGCATCTCAACAAAGAAAGGTCATTTTCTTTCTTTCTTTCTCCTTCCTTCCTTCTCTTCCTTCCTTCCTCCTTCCCTTTCTTTCTTCTTTCTTTCTTTCTACTTTCTTTCTTTCTTTCTTTCTTTCTTTCTTTCTTTCTTTCTTTCTTCTTTCTTTCTTTCTTTCTTTCTTTCTTTCTTTCTTTCTCTTTCTTTCTTTCTTCTTTTCTTTTTCTTTCCTCTCTCTCTTTCCTTCCTTTTTTTTTTTTTTTAATTTGCTATAGGACATGTGTGCTTGTTGGAGAGAGACAAAGAGGGAAAAGGAGAAAGCACCCCCAGGGCGATGGCCACACTCTATTACTTCTCCATTCTCCTCTTGGGAATTTGGGAAAACGCCTTGAAGTTTGGGCACATGTGCACACATACCTGGCATGTTTTCCAAGACCCTGGCTCTAGGACTTGAACTGCGCCATCAGATTTGTAGGATCCAGCGACCTAAACCACCTAGCTGCCCAGAAAGGGTATTTTCTAAGTGTCACTAGAACCAAAGATGAGAATAATGACGACAGGTAGATATGATAACACACAATCTGTGCAATCAGGGTTCTCCAGAGAAAAATAATCAATGGGACAAGCATGTGTGTAAATGAAGGCATTTGTTATAGGAATTACCTCACATGGCACAAGGCAGAGAACTCCCATAATGGACCATCTACAGACTGGAGAAACAGCTGACTTTGAAGCTGGAAAACAGATGCAGTTCCACACTGTGACCTGAAGGGGGCGCCCAGGAGGATGTCTGGCATAAGCTTCTCAGTGATCTACTGGTGTGTGTCCACAGTCCAGGGGCCAAAGCCCTTGAAGAACTTGGAGTCTGGCTGGCTGCAGGGTGTAGGGACGAGGAGCCAAGGACACGGTGGAGGAGCTGGGGTAGAACAAGCCTCTATGGAGAAGCAGAACACACAGTACGTTCTGGAAGGATGCGTCAATATTAACCAAGCCAGGCACTGCTGAGTGCTCTCACCACTCCTGTAGGTCCCTTCCACTGCAATGTGAAATACATTTTATCGGTTCCATTTTACTCATCGTGAAACTGCCACACAAATCAGAGCAGCGTCCTTCAAATAACACAGTAAGTGAGGGAGCCAAGATTAAAAATTCTGAAAGTCCGGACTGGCAGATGGTGTGGTGGCTAAAGGCTCTGACTCCCACATGACTGACTGAAGTTCGAATCCCAGACCTGGTAGCTTGTTGGTTATATATTTATTTATTTTTTTAGAAGTTTTTGCTATAGGGTGTGTGCACTCGCCAAAATGCCAGAAAGACAGAGAGACAGGGAGATTGAAAGCGAGAGATCATCCCCCAGGGGGAATGGTCATGCTGCAATCCCTTCTCCTCCATTCTCCTCTTGTGATCTTGGGCATGCACGCACATGAGTTTAAGCCACTGGGTCTGGGACTTGAACTGCAGTTGGCTACACGGGAGTTCAGCTACATAGCCATTACGGCGGGAGTGCAGCTCCATAGCCATTACGCTAACTGCTGGTCCCAGTGGCAGCTTGTTTTCTCACTTTCCCTTTCTCTGTCTCTCTATAGTCAAATTAGAAAATAATTATAATAAATAAAGTTAAGTAAAAATTAAAGAACAAATTCTGAAAGCCTAACTTGAAACCTGCCTGTCCCCCCCATTATCTAAGAGAGATTTTTGCCATAGGGTGGGTGTGCTCACCATAGACATAGAGAGAGAGAGAACATGAGAAATCACCCTCCAGGGAGAATGACCTCAAAGCAATCCCTTCTCCTCCAGTCTCCTCTTGGGATTTTGAGCATGATGCACACATGCCTGGAGCGAGATTCCAGCTACTGAGTCTGGGGCTTGAACTGCAGTCAGCCATGTATGAGTCTAGCACCACAACCACTATGCCACCTTCCAGCCCCTTGCCCTTTTTCAAAACAAAGTTTCTAATTAATGAATGAATTATTATCTTAACTTGCTGTGTGGCATGTGTGCTCACCAGAGAGAGAAGGCAAGAGAAAGAGAGAAAGCGAGAAAGCAAACTGCCATGTTCGGGACTCGAACCACATTTGACCATGCAAGAGTCCAGTACCCTAACCATCATGCCATCTGCTAACCCTAAAGACTTGCCTTCTTTAGTGCTCTGAGTAGAACTGTCATTAACTTATTTGACTCATTATTAACCAATACCTTATGTTTGCATGCAAATGAATTTGTAAGACTTTTCTCTTTGAGAAGAAGCATCTTGCTTTTCTCATATTTAACCTGTATGCCCATCTTCACCTCCAATCCCTAATGTGTAATTTTTTTCTTTACTTTTCCTTAAGAAATATTTTTGCTATAAGGTGCATGTGGTTGCTGGAGAGACAGAGAGACAGGATGTGAGAAATCACCACTTACCCCCTTAGGGGAGATGACCATGCCACAATCCCTTCTCCTCCATTCTCCTCTCAGGATCCTGGGCTAACATGTGTACATGCCCGGTGTGAGTTTTAAGCCACCAGGTCTTGGACTTAAATTGTGGGCAATTACATGGGAGTCCAGTGGCATACCCATTATGCCATCTGCAGGCCCCAAATTGTCTCCAAGAGAAGGTTTAAGGGTGATCAGAATCTCTAACCACTTTCTGTTTGTTCTGCTACTAATTTTCTGGATGACCTTAGTATGCCATTAAAACTCTCTGGGTCTCATTTTCTTTACAACAAACCCGCCAATACAATAAAATGAATCTTATGTATATGCTGTATTGGTCTAGTTGTAACTGAATTTAGAGCACTCTCCTTAGCATAACACACAAGACCCTCGGAAATCCTGATGTGTTCTATGTCATGCGTCATGCTCCTCCTTTTTTTTTTTCACCCCAAGTCTCTACATATCATAAGAAGATTCCTCCTAAATTTCTTGCTTTTCCTTGGGCATACCCTGTTCTCCTATACTTGGCCTTGTTCCTATTTTAAATACTGTGTCCCTTTCTGTTGAAATCCAAAGCAGCATTCATGGTCCAGGTCTGAGAAGCGTTCTCCACCATTATACCAATCTCTTAGACAGTACTTACGCGCTCTCCTCCGCTGCACCACTGTACTTCCACATTTCTTTGTGTACACCTTTGTAGCATTCAATAAGAATTCTATTTAGGGCATGCTGTGGCTTGAATGTGTCCTCTAAAAGCTTGTGTTAGAAACGACCCCCAGTGCAGCAGTGTTGGGAGGTGGGGTTAGTGAAAGGTGATTAGTCCATGTGGGCTCTGTCCTGATGGAAGAAAGCTGTTCTCAGGAGAGTAGGGGCCTTATAAAGGAAAGAGTTCCGCCCCTTTTTGGCCCCTCTCTCTTTCTGTCTTTCTCACCTCTTTGCTCTTGCTAGAGTCCAGTATCCCAAACTGTGATAAATAACTTTTTCTTTATTATAAATTACCCAGTCTCAGCTAGTTTGTTTTAACAGCACAAAACACAGCAAGACAGTACATATTCAAAGAAATTAGAAGGGGCTGCTTCCCACTAAAGTGATTTCACCATGTCATTCTAGTTGTCTGAAGTTTTATAGTTAAAACAAGAAACAGATTTGCCAGGAAGCTAACGAAGTTTCTGCTTTAGCGCATTCACTCACTAAGGCCTGTTAGTGCTTAAGTTGTAGAATGTGGGCAACAGCAGCAGATTTTCATCAGAAAGCATATTTAGGGAATCTCATTTGTAAATTTTCTAAAGAGATATAAAAAAAGGATGTATCTGAATCTTCAATTCATCAGTATTTTTGTTGTCATTCCTTTACTCATTCCAAAAATAAAGGTCACCTCGCACCTAATTTTCTATTTATAATTTTGTATCTTTGTTTTTAGAGGGTCTCATAAATTTTACAAATTTTTGTCCTCATGAAATCAGGATCCACTCTTTCTTAAAAATAAAATTTTTAACATTTATTTTATTTTATTTTTTCTTCTTTTTAAAAAGTTTTTTATAGGGCATGTGTGCTCACCAGAGAGAGACAAAGTGAGAGAGAGGCAACCAGGGAAAGCAAGCACCAGGTCTGGGACTTGAACTGTAGTTAGTCATGTGGGAGTCCAGCACTTGAATCACCATGCCACCTGCTGACCTCAGGATCCACGATTAATGAACACATTATTATTAACTTAAGCCATTCAGAGTAATATGTTGCTTGGTTTCCTCTTCCAGAATCTTTGATTTTTTTTTTTTTTGGAGAGGTTTCTGCTATAAGGCTCATGCACCTGCAAGAAAGACAGAGAGAGACAGAAAGCAAGAAATCACTCCCCAGGGCGAATGGCCCTGCTGCAATCCCTTCTCGTTCATTCTCCTCTTGGGATCTTGGGCACGCACGCACATGTGCCTGGCGTGAGTTTAAGCCACCAAGTCCGGGACTCAAACCATGATCGCCTACATGGGAGTCCAGTGACATAGCCATTATGCCAACTGCTGGTCCCCAGAATCTTTGATTTTTATATATGGGGCTATTTAGGCAATTCTCAGCTTCATTAAAAATCAGTCCTGTTCCCAGCCAACGTTTTAAAGCTTTGATAGTTCAGTCTTTCTTCAAAAGTCAGAAATATCACAGGTCTTTCAGAAAAGATTATTGTAATCTGGTTCTGAATTTGGTACATTCCTCTGCTTCTTATAGTCACCTGACCTATTCAAACAACTGAGTCATTTTTTTCATCCTTGCCTTATCTGTCAAGGAGTGTAATCTCAGAGCTGTAGGAAAGAACTCTCTCTCTCTCTTTTGTAGTAGAGGTTTTTGCCATAGGGCTCATGTACTCACCAAAGAGAGAGCAAAACAGAGACAGTGAGAGAGAAAGTGAAAAATCACCCCATGGGGGGTGGGGAGGATGGCCCCACTGCAATCCCTTCTCCTTCATTCTCCCCACCCAGGATTTTGGCCATATGCACACCTGCATCCTAACCATGTGGGAGTCCAGTGACATAGCCGCTATGCCATCTGCTGGTCCTGAGAGGACATACTCTTAAGAAGACCTTGACTGAAGCCTCCAGGAAAACCAGACATACTGGATTGGCTAAACACACACACACACACACACACACACACACACAAACACACACACACATGGCCAAAGCCAATAACAAGAGGCGTTGTTGCAAGAACTGGAAACAGCATAGGTAAACCAAATAAAATAGAGATTAACAATAAGGAAGCTGAATCACTGAGAAATGGGTAAAAAGGGAGTGTCAAAAATAGTTCGAAAGGTATGGGGATGCTGGAGGGCTTTTAAAACTAGGAATAATACTTACCATTTATCCTGGGGAGCCTTGACAGTGTTAAGCCTGGTTCTGATTATTCTTCCTTAAGTGGGCCCTTATATATTAATTTAAATTATTCAGAATTGTATTTAAAAGATTCAAAGTAAGTTGATAGTGCATGGGTATTATTACCAGTACATTTCTGTTTGTGAGGTTCTAGATAATTTTATTACATCTCTTTCTTTTTTCCTCTTACCAGCTTTTCTGTAATATACATTTAGTTAGTTTTAATAAAAGGAAAGCAAAACTCTCTCTTTTTTTAAATTTTTTAAACAGAAAGATGCTGCACAGAAGAGAGGTACGGAGAGGGATTTTGACAGGGTCTCAGTGTGTTGTGGTCCCTCCTGTGCCTGCCTGTAAGTCACTAAAAGCCCAGGTGAACACCAGTGCATCCAGCCTGTTGAGGTTGGTCTGGGAACTGAACCCCGGCCTCCCACGCAGTCTTACCCATTGTGTAGCAACACCCCTCTGGTTGTGCTATTGCTGCTGAGAGGAAAATAAACCTCTGATGTTAAACAATATTAGGAGAAAAAAATATAATATAGACACTAAGAAATAGACTCAGCAGGCAGTGGACTCACACATGGTCAACTGCGGTTTGAGTCCCAGACCTGGTAACTTGCTTTCTTGCTTTCTCTCTTTCTTTCTCTGTCTCTCTCTGGTGAGCACATTTGTCTATAGAAAGTTTAAAAATAATAGTAATTAATAAAATTAAATAAGTGATTATTTAAAAAATGTACTCTAAGACATGCTGATTTCTTTTCAAAGATTATCTGTAATAATAAGAGGTTAGTAAAATGTGTTTTTAACCAATCAAGATGAATTTATTTTATTAATTATTATTTTACTTTGTATTTGTTGGTGCAAATGATTATCTTCTGGTATATATTATTTGTGAATTAGAAATAAACAAATATCATTACAGATGGAAATATGGGAAGAACTATTCTGGGATATTAATTATTTCCTTTAGATGGTAATACTTTAGGATATTTTCTGCTCTTTTTTTTTTTTTTTTTGGAGAGATTTTCGGTATAGGGCACGTGCGCTCACCAGACAGACAGAGAGAGACATAGAGACAGAAAGCAAGAAATCACCCCCCAGGGGGGATGGTCACGCCGCAATCCCTTCTCCTCCATTCTCCTCTCGGGATCTTGG
>NW_006159528.1:467072-512209 GCF_000334495.1 Tupaia belangeri chinensis | reverse complement strand
TCACCAGACAGACAGAGAGAGACATAGAGACAGAAAGCGAGAAATCACCCCCCAGGGGGGATGGTCACGCCGCAATCCCTTCTCCATTCTCCTCTCGGGATCTTGGGCATGCACGCACACGCGCCCGGCGTGAGTTTTAAGCCACCGGGTCCGGGATGTGAACCGCGGTCGACTACGTGGGAGTCCAGCGACATAGCCATTATGCTAACTGCTGGTTCCCAGGATATTTTCTGCTCTTGACAATCACCTTTGAACAGTCTATCATGGAAACGAGTTAAACCAAAGTTAAAATTTATCTAAAACAAATAGACAATATCAAAATATTGCACACTTGCTTTTGCACATAACTATTTCTGAAAGAACTATCTTTTTAGAAAATGTTACATTGATATTTACCATATGTTCTAATAAATACCGCATTTTCTTTTGCATATCTGTTTGACAATACATATTTTGAAAATGCCTCATAAAATTTTATGAAATGTTGAATGAATTAATTGCTTGATGTAGTAAGTTCAAGTTAAAAAAAATAAGAATTTAATGTTTGTTCATTACTTTTGCAACAGTACTTCAAACTTCTTTTAAGACTGGCAATGTGATAATAAAAGAAAATATTTTCAAGACTGGTTTTATTGATAGTCATTCTAACTCAAGTGATTAAAGAGAATACTATAGTCTGTAGTTACTAAATGATAGTTTTATTCCCTTCAAAATAGTTATTCATCTTGGTTGGCTGCTGTAGTGGGATTTTCTTGACTCTAAGACTTACATTAAAAGGCAGCTCTGACTTGGTCTTGCTTTAAATTCTTATTAATATAGTATACAGAGAAAGGACAACTAGTCAAAGAAACAAAATGTATACATCTTAATCCTAAAAGTGCTATCACCTCAAAGTGAATTACAGCACTCTATGGGGAAGGCGTGTGCTGTTATTTAGGTTCATCCATTCATTTCAACAGGATTAAAATAAATGATGCACTTACCTCACACGGCATTGAAATGTGTGTGGTGGTGGAAGGAAAGGGTGAACTTCAAAGATGCAATGTGCAAGGTTTCAGATTGATGGAGGGATTTACCTCTCAAATTGTCATTGCCATTGATTGGATTTACTTATCAATGCGCAAGAATTGACCGAAACGAGAAGCTGTGCCTACAACTGGTAAATCTATATTTCATATTTTACTGTTGCTTTTTGAAAGACAGGGCACATTGGATCCGTGACAGAGATAACATTCTACAGGAACCCTAAATTTATATTCTGGATGTTTACCACAAGCTTCTTCAAACCTGTCTCTAAGTTTGTATTATAATGTAAAATTAATTTGAAAATGTCTTTCTAAAACAATATTTTCAAGTTCTGGATTTTAATTATTCCTTGATTCTTCTGGCTTTGTGAATTCATTTTTGTAGTTTTAAATTTGTGGTTTTTGTTTATTTTACATTACTTCAGCTATTTTTTTAAAAGACTAGGATGATTATCTCGATCATAGATTTTACTTAATCCTGAAGTTTTACATTACACAAAAATATTAGATTAAGGAGAATTGATGAAAAGAACCGTGTGGGCCATGGCGATTTAGTGACCAGTGGTCAGTGATTCTGTACTTTTCCAATAATTATTTTAGGTTAATTAATTTTCTATTTGAAAATAGATACATGGCTACCAAACTTGACTATTTGAGATTATGTGCACCATGACTTGTGGTAGCTGTGATAGGAAAAAAAAAATCTTTTAAATGCTTTTGTTTTTAGACAGAGTTCCTATTTGAATGATGAAAAGCTTTTTTGGAAATAATAGTCATAGCTTCATACTGTTGTGAATGTAATTAATGTCATCAAATCAGACACGTAAAAGTGATTGCAATGGGATATATGATATATTTTATTATAATAACTATTTAAAAAAAGAAACATAAGAAAAATTGAAAAATTAAATTGTGTGTGTGTTGGGACCAGCAGATAGAGTAATGGTTACATCACTGAACTCCCACTTAGTAGACTGAGGTTTGAGACAAGGACCTGACAGCTTAACATTCACACCAGACACGTGAGTGCACAAGCCCAAAATCCCAAGAGGAAAATGGAAGAGACGGGATTGCGGTGTGGCCATCCCCCCTGGGGAACGTCTCTCTGGCAAGTGCCCTATAGCAAAAATCTCTCTTAAAAAAATTGTGTGTGCTATAATCACAACCAACATTTTTGAAACCTTAGGTTTGGGACGGAGTCTATGTCACTGTATCACAACAGGCTGGTGCAGGCGATCCAGGGTTCTCTGGAAATTTCAGGAAAGCAATCACTGTGAGGCGCTTTCATCGGGAACTCTGAACCGGCTCTCCCAAGTCACGCGTGCACTGGGCTTTCAGAGCAGGCTGAGTGCAAGCCCAGCGTGTTCCGTTGTTACTGTTTGCAAGTTTCCATCTCTGCAGTCGGGTGGGGGTTGAGGAGTGCCCCTTTCCCTCCCGATAGGAGGCAGAGGTGGTTGGCAACCGGATCCTTTACTGCTCCTGGATCCTTCCCTCACCTCCAAGCAGCCAAGTGCTGTTCTGAGGTATGTGGGGAACCAAGGACTGCGACTCTCAAATCCTCTTACAACTGCCTGTTTGGACTCGTCATCACAGTCCTCAAAACCATCCGAAGAAATGGAAAGGGAAAAATCTCAGGGTGAGAGAAGTGGGATATTTCAACATTGTGCCAAAAACAGCAAGGCCGGAAAATCCTTGGCAAAACAGAAGAGCTGGCTACTTCAACACCTTTCTCATTCCTGGGATCCCGGGTGATTGAGTCTGGCCTCCTGTAAACTATGGCGCTACCGTCCCCAAAGGTTCTGTTTTCGCAGGTGGGAAGGCAGTGGTGAGCGGCTCCTTCTCTCCAACTCAAACATTCTTTTCCAGGCCTCTGCGGAGCGGCCTGCTCCAGTGAGCGCCGCCGCCTTCGGTTATCAAATCCCGGAAGGCCCATTAGACCTTCACCAAATGACAGCCTGTTAAGTTCTGTGGCGTGAAGAATTAGGCTGAGCTGTTAACCTTCTCCATGCAAAGGACAACAAAGAAATTCTAGTAAGAGGTAAGAGGACAGACACTCAATCTACTGTTTTACCATTCGGTCCTCATCCCTTGCTCACAGGGAAAAAAAAATGTGTTCGTTTTTTACAGCCATTTTCCTTTGGCAATTGGCATGGACGACTACCTGCAGCAGCAGCCTCGATGCTTCTCGGCCATCTATCACCCCGCCCCCGCCTGCTGCCTGCTCCACTCAAGCACCTTATATAATGTGATACTGCTTAAGCTGAAGTGCTGAAGTCTGCTCGCCCTAGATGGGATATGGAAATGCGGGAATATTAGCCCTTAAACAGTAGGCTAGAATTTCTTTCATCCAGCTCTCCCTAAGGCAGACTGGGTTTTAAAGCCAACATCGCAGGTTGCCTTTTGCTTTGTAAATCAGCAGTTGGATGTGTAATCGGGATTTTTTTTTAAATGTCAAAACGGCTCTTGGGTGTTGATCTGGCAAGTGGAAATAACATAGAAGGGCTGTATAAGTAGTTTTAGGATGGCAGTTAAAATCTCATAATCTGACTTTAACAATTGACTCGGCTCCAAATTTCCATATTGGTATTATTCAGCCTTTGGCCAAGGATCTGGAGATGGAACTTTTCCCAGTGAAACTCGGGCTAAGCCTAATATTGCACTTACCGTTCATAGTTTGGGTAGGTGAATTTTATACGTCTAATTTACAGACCAGTTTATAGAAAAAGGAGATGAAAAGACCATTTCATTTATTCCCCTGGTGGGGTGGAACATTTTCTTCTGATATGTTTTCCAATTTACTTTTGAAATTTATGGAGCTTAAGAAAAGAACCATTCCATTATCTAATAGTTCCCGCTAATAGGCAGTTTCCTTAAATACCCAGCCTAAATTTTCCATTGCTCATCTGACTTCAAATCTTCCTTATTTTCCAATCATATGGATTTTATAACTCTATGTTTGCTAAATCCTTAGTTAATAGACATCGTCAAGATGGCGATTTTAAAAAAATGCATATTAAGTGATTTTTTTTTCCCTTAGAAATTCTGTAAACTACTGATTGAATGTCTGAAACATTTATGTCCTATCTTTAAAAGAGTGAAAACTTTATAAGCTAGTGCTCAGGAAATCAAGAGATGAACCTATTTCTTCTGCCTAGCTAAGAGAATTGTTTTTGCTTTGCTCAATGCTGTCAAATGTCTTTCTAAAAACATGAAATATGAAGTGAGAATGCTTGTGGTTATTCCTGAGTTTGAGCCAAGAATGGTGTGTATGGAAAGACACAATACGTTTTACAGAACTGGTGAGCAGCAATTTTTTTCAATCACTAGTAACCTATGGGGTGTTCAATCATTGACCCACCAGTAAAAGGCTGCGTCTTTCATTACCAGTTCTCAGATATATTTGCAGCTTTGAGTCTACTCACATTTCAGCTTTTATATCAGCCATTGAAGCACCATCTTACTAGACTTGTCTATTTAGCTGCTACATAGATTGATGTTATTAAAAATCTTTTTTTGCATATTCCTCCTTATAATTACAATTACGTAATGATGGCTAGTATCTGTCCTTTTGCATATTCCTCCTTATAATTACAATTACATAATGATGACTAGTATCTATCGAGTCATTACTATATACTAAGTATTATTTGAAGTGCTGTAACTGAATCAATTTAGTCTCTTTTTTTAGGAGACGAAGAATACTTCATAATAGCACGTATGGAGTCTGCTTGCCAACAATATTAAACTTGAATTTGATCAAGCCTCTAGATCCAGTTTCCAATTTATAGAAAATAGAGGAGAGTATTAGGGAATCACAGGGACGCTGTCAGTAAAATCAGATTTGGGGAAACTGAAGACATAAGGAATCTGGTTTCTTCAACAAATAAATGACAAGGAGAAGAGGGGGGAGAGAGAGGATGTGGTTGTGAATGGAGTGGAAACTTGTGCACTAAAAGAGACAGAAGAAGTAATACGAGCCAGTGAGAGCCTAGACCTTATTGGGATTATTATCCAAGAGAACATTTAAAAACTAAGACATGTACAAGACAAAATATTTGAACACTGACTCTCCAGAGAGTTGTTGATATTAAGAAATCACTGTAAATTTAAAACAAATTATGTTATGGTTGTTTATTAAAAAAATCAATAGATAGATAAAATTATGTGATGTTCAAGATTTCCTTCAAAATAATATGGGATGAAGCAAGTGAGAGCATGCGGAGACAATATAAGATTGACCATCGAGTTAAAAGAACTGGTGTCTGTGATAAGAATATGCGGTTTAATTACATTTTTTGTCTATTTTTGCACCTTTGCAATTGCACACTATTCAAAGTAAAAAAAAAATAAGGGAGAACAGAAAAACAATAATTAATGTCCATTTCTACAATCATTTGGGGAAAAAAAGTGATTTATAACCACGTATGAAATTCATTAGTTAATAGAAGGGAGCCAGAAGGTTTCAAATGCTTTCGGTTTTAAGTTATAGGCTGCCAATTTTCGTATTTGACTTAGCTTATGTTTCTTTCACAAAGAACCCTGCAAAGCGTCATTGTGACTTTAAGGGTTAGACTATGGTGGGGAAATTTATTTTCAAAAGGGGACTGACAGCAAATAAAAAGATTGCAGAAATCCTTCAGAGCTGAGTATGATCAGATTTACTGTAAGTGGTACTCATTTACCAAAAGTGATTAAATTATAGTCAGGATGTATCCTGAAGTACCCACTTCAGTAGACAGACTGGAATATATTTAGGAAACATGGAACACTGTACTCCCTCTGTACTTCATCTTTCACAAACTACTCTTAGGTTTTTATTATAGTGGAAGGCATTACCTGTGTTTTCATTGCGTATTTCACTGGGGCTTAGTACATGAAACTTATTGCAAAGACCATGTTTTTCTTCAACGCAATCAATCAGACTTAAAGAAAGGGTACTATGTGCACTGTGAAGTTTTTTTTTCTGTGGATACTAGAAGATAAGCTTCCTATGAAAAATAATCTTTGGCTTAAAAACAATATGGCATGATCGTGGAAGCTAGAAAATGCCACCAAGGGGAACAGCATCAACAGCCACGGGACTGTGAACTTTTGTTGGTAATCCATGGCTGACTTCCTTCAAGCAGGTACAACTACACGCTTTCAAGAACCCATAGTAGCTATTAGATACAGTTTCCTTTTTAAATGTCATATATATATATATATATTTTTTTTTTTTTGGAGAGGTTTTTGTTATAGGGCGCGTGCACTTGCCAGAAAGACAGAGAGAGACAGAAAGCGAGAAATCATCCCCCAGAGGGGATGGTCACACCGCAATCCCTTCTCCTCCATTCTCCTCTCGGAATCTTGGGCACGCATGCACATGCGCCTGATGTGAGTTTTAAGCCACCAGGTCTGGGACTCGAACAGCGGTCGACTACGTGGGAATCCAGCCACATAGCTATTACGCTAACTGCTGGTCCCAAATGTCATGTATATCTGTTCTCAAAATTAATTATTCTAAGGAAGAAGTTTTCAATACATAATCTGACAAAAATCATATTTTAGCCTTTAGATTGTCAGAAGGATATTATTATGAATTTATGGGGCCAGGGCTAAAAGTACAAATAGCCTTTGTGGTATACTATGTTTATGAAAAATACTTTGTTTGCTAGATTAAGATTATATTGATTGCATTGAGTATAAATTAAGCAGAGTACCTTCAAAAGCTAATTTTATGAGACCAGAAGATGGCGTCATGGTTATGTCACTGGACTCCCACATAGTCTACCACGGTTTGAGTCCCGAACCTGGCAGCTTAAAACTCACGCTGGGTGCGTATGCGTGTATGTCCAAAATCCCCAGAGAAGAATGGAAGAGAAGGGTTCCTCATGGCCATCCCCCTTGGGGGGTGATTTCTCGCTTTCCGTTTCTCTGTGTCTCTGGTAAGCACATGCACCATATAGCAGAAATTTCTCTCTAAAAAAAAAAAAAAACAAAAAAAAAAAAACAAAACCAAAAAGCTAATTTTACTTCCGTTTTACACCGTAAGTTAACAGGACCGTTAACATAGTGGAGAGATTCAAAGGCTGAAACCCCCATCCTCTTGTTCTTAGGACAGAAATGCTAAGTTTGCATTTTCATTCAATAGCCTGCAGGGCAGTCAGAGGCCATTCTGCCTAAGGGGTGTGTCTGGCAAGATGTCTGATGAGTTGCACAGTGCCAGTTGCTGCTGCCATTAGCAGTCAGGTGAGTTATTATGCACACCAGATTCCAGCAGATTGTGTGCATTAACATGCAATATGCTGGTTTTTTTATGTTACTTAGCTATTTTTAATTGCCAGAGGGCATGCGTGCCTTCCAGGGCCAGACAGAGATATGGGGGAGGGAGAAAGCACCTCCCAATGGACTATGGTCATGCTACAGTATCTTCTTGTCTCTCATCTGTTTGTTCATCCTATTGGAATTTGGGGCATGTGTGTTTATCAAGCTGCGGGGGCCAGGATTCAAACTGTGCAGTCAGCTATGTGAAATCCATCTCCCTAAGTCGCCAGGCTATGGGGGCCCATATGCTGGTTTTTTTCTTTTCTCTTTCTCTTCCTTTTTCTTTTTGCTTGCTTTCTTTCTTCCTTTTGCTCATTCTTTCCTCTCTTTCTTTTTCTTTCTTCTTTTTTCCTTCCTTTCTTTTTCTTTTTCTTTTCCTTTTCCTTTTCCTTTCTTTTCTGTCCCCCTCCCCCCCCACCCCCCGTAACTTGCTATAGGGTCTGTGCACTTGCTGAAGAGAAACAGAGTGAAAATAGAAAGAAACCCTCCTTCCCCAGAGGGCACGGCCATGCTGCACTCTTCTCCTTTCTACTTTCTTAGAATTTTTGGTACACATATACATGTGTCTGGCATGTTTTTCAAGCTGCCAGTCAGAGACTTGAACTGTGCAGTGGCCTTTGGGATCCAGCAGTCAACCTCCATACCACCTGCTGCCTCATATGCTGATTTTTAGAAAACATGACAAAATTTGGGTAAAACCCTTTTTAGGAAAATAGTGAAAACCCTAATTGCTTATAATAAATTAAATATTCCATTTAATTTTCACATGCTTACAGAGAAAGAGAAATGCAAGTCTTTGTGTCTAAAGATATCTGAACTTTTGGTGGTTCTGTGTATGCCTATCGCATTTGATGCATTGGATATTTTTCATATGCTCTTTAGAGTGATAAAATTTATGACAATGTTCTGAGCACCATTTTATGTCATCTATTTAAGAGCAAACATTAAATACTATGAACACTTGTTGGCTATGAGTATAAAGATACTTTTCTATTAAATAGGATCCAATACTTTAAAAGAAATGAGTAGTTTCAAGATATAAAAATGTAATTAATTTATACTATGACAGGTATAATTCCAAAGAAAATTATTTTTATTATTTACACACAACAGTGGTACTTATGTTGATCAATATATTGATAATCATTATATTTATCTTTCAGTGTCATTTAAGAAATTGTAAAAATAAAGAGATGAAACAATTGGGTAAACGTATCTTCTCTGCTTTGAAATAGTTTCAAAATAAGACTATACCATGAACTGATGGGTAGTATATTGAGAGGGTATCACTTACCTAATATCCCGATTTTGTGTCTCTGCCATGAACCCTAAAAGTTAGAAAAAACAATGGTTTGTCACTTTTTTCAATCCAGATGTTTGCTTGAAAAGCTAATTCTAATCTAATTGTTACTGCACACACCAAATATTTGCTTCACAACTATTTGTTTATCTAAGACTGATCACATTTTCATCCTGGGTTACAAATTGTATACTCTAATTATTATGAACACTCATTTTCACGCTAACATATTTGAGGTTAGACAATAAATTACATAGTCAACCTAGCCCATGTCTCTATGCATAATGAGTTCAGAAAATTCTAGTTGACTTTAGAATTCTGCTTTGTATAAATTTAATCTTAATCGATTATAATCTGAATTGTGGTTTGTAATGCCTTCCTTAGAATTATCAAAAGTAAAATATAAAAAATTTTAGATAAGCCATTATGTAAAGAATCAGATTAGAGAATATGATATAGAGGCCAGCTTTGTTGCCTAGTGATTAAAGAAGCTGGATACCACACAGTTGACTGTGGTTTGAATCCTGGCCTGGCGACTTGAAAACACATGCCAGGTTTTTGTGCACATCTGCCCTCAATCCTAACAGGGTGGAGAAACAGAGAAGAGATTGAGGCATGGTCCTGCCTGATCAGGATGCTTTCTCTCTCACCCTCTTTCTTTCTCTCTGGCAAGCGCATGTATACCCTCTGGAAATTAAAAAAAAAAGAAAAAGAAAAAGAAAAAGAAAGAAAATGTGATTCAGGAATTATTACATTAGACCTTTTTTATTTTATTAGTTTTGGACAAGACGTAGAATATAATGAGTTATAAAAATAGATTTGGCAATTATGAGTTATATGTAAGTATATGAACAGGAGTTTCTCAAGCATCATCGTACATTAGTTTAACAAATATGTCTATGAAATATTTGCTCTGAAACAGCCCGTTCAGCAATGCTGTTGAGATAACCTAGTAAGAGTAGGTAGAATTTAAAGAATTATAATATATTTATTATGTAAATTATATTGGAAAGTTAACATTATGCATATATATTTTTAAAGTGGGTCAAGTACAGCACCCTAATTGATCAATAGGGAAATCAGCTTATGACATTTAGATTCACCTATGACCTGATGTAAAACAGGAATTGCTTCCTGGGTGACATTGAATCAGCATCAATTATCTCCTGGGAAACAGAATACTCTGAACTGACTCTTTAAAGGATAAAGAGCCTTTCAGGCACCTCTAAAATGTGTTTTAGTAAATCAGATTGATGTACTAGTATCTTGAATGTAACTTTCAAAATGAAATATGGATAATAATTAGGTAAAATGTTATTTTGAGATTTTATTCCCAAATGGTCCATTGCTTTCATATTCTAAATTTCAATGCCCTTGTAGGTTCAATTAAGATGCTTAATTGAAGAATTCCGAGTAAGCAGACTGCCCTGGCACCCAGAGGGGATTGTGCCTGGTAATGATAGTGCTGAATTGGATAGAAGGAATACTCAGGACTGTTAGAAGAGGAGCATGTATTTTATAATAACATTCTCCAACCACATAGAAAAACAAGGCTGAGAATCAGGAGTCGTCTAAAGGCACTTGTTCTCTTTTTCAAGTCTAATTTTAAACTATTTATCACTTTGTTTCCCCCCAAAAAACCTTTCATTGTCAAGTAATGATAAAAATGCACTAAGTGGAAGCAAATTTTGATTTATTATAATTATTCTTCTGGTTTTTTCTGTAGCTCAGTTTGTTGCTTGAAATCCAGGGTGAGCTAGTCTCTTCCGTAAAGATACTCTTTCCAAAGTAGAACTAGTAGCACAATCAAAGCCAAAGTTTGGCTAAGGGCACTAGAGAGAATTGTCTGTATGCATTCGATATTCATGTGCACGTTAGCATAAATAGGGTGTGAGTGTGTGAGTGCCCAAAATCTGAGAGGAGAATGGAGATGGGGTTGCATCAAGGCCATATCCCCTTGCCCTGTGGGGAGCGATTTCTCACTTTCTCTCCTTCCCCCCCTTTTTTTGCACTTTCCCTTACTTTATCTCTCTTTCTCTTCCAAGCCCAGGCACCATATAGCAAAATTAAAAATTCATGGCCCTGTGTTGCAGAAACACATTGTCATGATGCATTTCAATTCTTTTCTCTTTTTCCTTCAACTGTTGCCAAAGGGCTCATGCACTCACCAGAGACAGAGATAGAGAGAGGGAGGAAGTGAGAAATCACCGTCCTGGGGGATGACCATGCCCCATCCCTTCTCCATTCTCCTCATAGGATTTTGGGCACACATACACATGCATTGGCCTTTTTCTCAAGCCACAGAGTCCAGGACTTGAACCCCTCCGTCAGCCATGTAGGGTCTAGTCACCTTAACCTCCACACCATCTGCTGACCCGATGCACTTTAATTCTTCCATAAGAGCACTTTGGTTGACATGTCTGTTGTTATATGCATGTGGAGGCAACTGTTTATTTTTCTATTGAGGATGAATGCCACCTGAAACCTGGCAGAGAGTGGATTACTTGTGTGGTAGTCACATTTATCTGATAAATTGTCTAGCAATAATTGTGGACATAACATTACTCTGTTATGAGTTATACTTACATCTTATAGGTCATTTCATAAGCAAAAGTGCAACCACTAGTAGAGTATCATTAATCTTTAAAAAAGTTTAGCATATATAATAGATACAATAGACTATAGGGTCTAAAGGCATTTTAGTAATTTGGTCCAGCCAGAGGCATGAAGGTTAAGGTGGATGGATACTACAAGGTCAATAGTGTGGTTTGAGTCTCAGAATAGTGTCTTGAGAAATAAATAGGGTGTGAGTGTGTGAGTGCCCAAAATCCCAAGAGGAGAATGAAGATGGGATTGCATTGCAGCTATCTCCCCTCACCCTGTGGGGAGCGATTTCTCACTTTCTCTCTCCCCCTCTTTTTTTTTTTTTCACTTTCCCTTACTTTCTCTCTTTTTCTCTCCCAAGCCCAGGCACCATATAGCAAAATTAAAAGAAAAAAAGAAAAAGAAAAAGAAAAAGAAAGAAATTCTTGACCATGGACTTTGTCAAAGTATAAAATAATGAAACACCATATTTGTTTTTCTTTGCAACAAACTGAAAGCTAACATTGTGTATAGAAGCTTTCTTTTTATTTCTAGCTAAAGATTAGTTCTTAAAAAGATTATCTTTACATGTTTTCTCTTTATGAATAGCCAATAATTGTGAATAATTATTTCACTGCTCCCACTGCTCTGCTCCCATTGTTTTTTAAGGTCACCTCTTATGTTTGAAAGTCATTCTTTTTTCCATCCTTTGGCATTTTAGCCCAATACTCAAATGACTCCAACAGACCATCTTCTTTAATTTCTACACATTAATTTTCTCTGCAAGGGGTACCAACAGTGCTAAAAATCTTCCCAGTGACCCAGAAAATCTTGTCTTTAGTCATGATCAGGAAACAGTCTCTACCACAAAATATTCACAAAATATTCATGGTACAAATGGTTACACGCTTAAATGGCTGAATCTGCCTGATTACTTATCACCGATTCATAGAGTCATTTGCCTCTGATTGTGCACATTTCAGTATCATGAATTTGAGTTTAAAAAAATTCTGCTTATGTTCAAATGTCCTGTATTTGTCAAGAAGTTCGAATACACTGAAAGTACATCGCTCCTTATTCCTATGTACCTATAGAAGGGAAAAAGCAATGGAAACATTATGTTTTGGAAGCCAGTTCATACTGCTTTTATGCTTAATTATATAAAGGATTGAAATGTGGGCTTTTCTTCTAAAGGTGACATTTTGCACATCATTAAAACATACAACTAAAAGAAAATTGCTAAGAAGGAAGTTCTGGCGATTGTGAATGATGCTGCCGTAAATATGAATGTGCACTTCCTTTTCTGACAGAGCGTCTTCTTATCCTGTGAGCAAATACCCAGGAGTGGAATTACCAGATCATATGGTAGTTCTATTTGTAGGTTTTTGAGAAATCTCCATATTGTTCTCCACAGTGGTTGTACTAATTTACATTCCCACCAAAAGTGGAGGAGAGTTTACCCCCTCCCCCCTTTTTAGAGGTATTTGCCATCTGGTGCATGTGCTCGCCATAGAGAGAGACAGAGATAGTGAGTGGAAAAAAGAGAAATCACCCCCCAGGACCCTTACTCTTACTTATCATTCTTTGTTTTTTTGTAATCTTAGCATTTGATTGAAAATGGATGAATATGTTAGATTTAATACTGAATGAAGCAAGCCAGACTATGAAAGAGAAGCATTGTATGTCCTCACTTAATATATACCTAATGTCTGCACTCTATGAAAGAAACTGAAAGATTGGAAGGTATAAAGGCATGAGAGCAACTAGATCCTAGAGACAGTGTGAGAGGAGGGTGGACAATGGGGTGGGGTGAGAGGGAGGGAAACAATGAGGAAAAAGCAAAACAGTTAATGAACACAAAAATGGAAAATTATCTGCTGATGATAATATATATGGTAATATTTTTGACTGGACTAATATGCCATGTATTCATACTGAGAAAATCTATTTTGTATGCTATAAAGATGTACAGTGATTGAATGTAAAAAAAAAAGTTAAAAATTTTAAATAAAAAAAGGATAAAGTTTTGTTATAGTTAAATACTTCCTTTTGGTCAAGCAGTTTATTTGACATAGCTCTCTATCTCCTATTTGAAAAAAGTTTCACAGCATGACTGTACATCATTCTGCTTTCAACAAGGATTATGACAGATGTATTCAAAAACAGTGTGCTCTTTATGGGATGTAGTTTTCGGAACTTGTTCAAAACTTGTTCAAAACTGTATCTCCGGGACCAGTAGTTAGCGTAATGGCTATGTCGCTGAACTTCCATGTAGTCGACTACGGTTTGAGTCCCAGACCCGGTGGTTTAAACTCATGCTGGGCGTGTGTGCGTGTGTGCCCAAGATCCCGAGAGGAGAATGGAGGAGAAGGGATTGCGGCGTGGCCATCCCCCCTGGGGGGTGATTTCTTGCTTTCTATCTCTCTGTCTCTCTCTGTCTTTCTGGCGAGTGCACGTGCCCGATAGCAAAAACTCCTCCCCCCAAAACAAAACAAAAACACAAAACAAAACTATATCTCCAAAAGGAAAGCCTTTCTACCTTCTACCTCCTAACATTTAAGAGTGCCTCTGTTTTCACAGCATGTAAAGAACGCTTACTAAACATAACCTCTCTTTGGGGCAAACGTGCCTTTAACTTACGTCGTAGGTAGAAAAATGTAATGAATCATTCCATTTTAGCCTAAGTTGTAGTCCTCTGAAATTATTTATGTAAGGAATGGGCCAATCACGTGAGAAAATAGAAACGTAGAGCCTTTATTGGGAGTGCTGCAGGATGAGGTTCACTGGTCTGACAGAGAAAGAGACAGGGGAGCTGGGTCAGAGAAGTCACACGCTGGGGCGGGGTTTAGCGACTTTTGTAAGGGTATAGGGCGGAGGAGTGTCTTGAGGTGGAAACATTTGACGTGTGGTAAAGGTTTAGGGGGAGAGCAGACCAGTGTGATACGTATCATCTGGTGACATGTGCAGAGTAGAGTTTTATGTGCAAAAGAGAGAGTGCCGTGTGCAGAGTAGAGCCCATGTGCAATATCCGGGTTAGATTCGAGTGCAGCGCAGGTCTGATGACACGCTAGTTCTGGGTTGTCTTAGCTGACTAAGGGCGTGGCATCCAACTTCCACATGCAAGCTGCCCAGGCCTCCGGCCTAACGATGTATTTATTTTAATGCCAGAAACAGACAGACACACACACACACACACACACACACAGAGAGAGAGAGAGAGAAATCACCCCTCAGGGAGGATGGGTGTGTCACAGTCCTTTCTCCTCCATTCTCCTTGAGGGCTTTTGGTACACATGTACACAAATCTGGAGTGAGTTTCAAGCCACTCAGTCCAGGACTTGAAATATGTAGTTGGTCATGTGGGATCCAGCTGCTTTCATCTCTGTGCCACCTGCTGGCCTTCAAATTGTTTCTTTTTATTTCTTTGCACTGAAGTGTTTCAGGTACCACATTATCAAGAGGTTTCACCACAGACAACTTTTTTGTGTCTTATCATTGTCACTCTTAGAGTTAAGTCAAAGTACATGTGTCCGTGTTAAACAAGTACGGTTCAAGCTGAAATATTCTACACCCATTAGGCAGTTGAAATGAATTCGAATTGAATCCCTCTTTGTTTAGTGCCACAGTGCCTCAGCTTTATTGTTCTAGTGATCACACATGTGTAAAGTGTCTATGTATGAATGTCTGTGTGCATGTGCGTGCACACACGCCTGCTTGATGACGAAGAAATGGCTATTTCCTTGCTTTCTCACTTTCTCTCTGTGTGTCTCTCTCTGGTCAAATTAAAATGAATAAATAAATAAATAAAAATAAAATCTTTACAAAAAGGGAGACCAGCAGGTGGCGTGGTGGTTGGGGGTGCTGGAAACTCCCACGTGGCTGACGATGGTTCAAGTCCTGGACCTCGTGGCTTTTTTTCTCACTTTCTTCTCTCTCTCTGTGTCTCTCTCTGGTCAAATTAAGATGAATAGATACATAAATAAAAATAAAATCTTAAAAAGAAGAAGAAATGGCTATTTAGTTCCTTAGTGCATATTTCAATTGATCTGATATTAGTGGTATTATTTGTGTTCAATGTACTTTGGTATCTAATGGCTACTTATATGTGAATTTTACATTGTGAAATCATTTTATGTTTGACTATAAATTAGTTGAAGCACAAAAGTAAATTTTTATTTAGAGTGAATTGTCTATAGAATTTTCTTTTAGACAAAGTTTTGTTTTTATTTATTTTAAGCACCAGTGTGTTTTTTGTTATTATTTATTTGTTTTAAGAGATTTTTGCTATATGGCGCATGTATATGCTGGAGAGAGAAAGAGAGACAGATAGTGAGAAATCACCTCCCAGGGGGCTGGCCATGCTTCATTCCCTTCTCCTTCATTCTCCTCTCAGGATCTAGGTGTGCACATACATGCACCTGGTGTGTTTTAAGTCACTGGGTCTGGGACTCAAACCGTGGTTGACTACATGGGAGTCCAGCGATGCATCCATTATGCCATTTGCTGGTCCCCACTTTTATTTTTTTTAAGTGTTTTTTGCATGTGCACTAGCCAGAGACAGTGAAAGGAAATGTGAAAAATCAGCCCCTAAGGAGATGGTAAAATTTTGATCCCTTCCCCATTGTCCTCTTGTGATTTGGGGCATGTGTGCATACACACCTGGCTCAATTTTCAAGCCACCAGATCTGGGACTTGAATAGTGGTTAGTCATGTGGGAGTATAGTGCCTTACTCGCTATGCCAACTGCTAGTCCCGAAGCATCACTTTTTAAAAATATAAATTAATACAGTAAATGCATTACCAAAATTTGAATGAAGTTACTATAATGAATTTAACACTTCCGAAAAAAGAATAAAAGGCAATAAAATACCACATAATATACAAATCTCTTGTATAGATATTTTCTTTTTTTATCTTGAGAAACAATGAAGTTTTTTATCCTTTGAAATTTCTGGTAAAATGAATGTGCATTATCTTTTATTCAAATGATCGTAAGTAAAATAAACATTTAGCTTGACCTTACCAACTTTAACTCCTGTATTAACTTTGTACAGACTTGAGAACTGTAGGCACAGCTGAGTAAATTACAGGAAGAATAATTAGAAAAACAAGAACGACAGGTGACAGTTTGGTCAGGCTGCCAGAATCCTGGATTATTAATTTCTTATTTATCTATCATTTTCCATTTTCCAGTTTTCCTCTTGACACCGATACTGTGCTCTCTCCCTATTGCTCATTTTAATGAATGCTTAGCCATATGAAATATTTGTTCACTTCAAGGGAATTCCCCTTGGTTTCAAAAAAAGAATGCAGAAGCCGTTTCAGAGCTTAATTAGGGAGATTTGGAACCTCTGTGCTTGCTCAATCAATTTTATCACAAGTAAAAGCATTTTAACTATTCTCTTTGTCTATAGGATCATTTGCAACCCAGCAGAAAAATTCCATTCCCTCCACAGTAACTTAACCAAGCAGGACAGTCAGTTGGAGTGAGGTCACACTGGAAAATGTTTTTAAAAGGGTTTTCTAAACCCTTTAAAAATTTAAGTTAAGTTTTAATGAGCATTGCAGAAGAGTTAGATCCCCAGGGGGCAAATCAATTTTGAGTGTTGCACTGCCTGTTCCTTTTAGCTTCTGAAGTACCACCTTTCCCGCCTTTCCAGGGGTTACATAGCGCCAGATATTCAGGATGAAAGAACGCAAATACACAGCCTGTGAATTTCTCCCTCACTCAGGGGTCACCCAATGCTTCAGCCATGTTATTTTCTCAAGGGGTGAGAGGGATGAAACGGGTGGAACAAAGCAGTTGGCTGTTCCAGCACTAAGAGACGTGTGAGGTGTAGGCGGGCTGTGGAAGACTCGGGAAGTATGGGATATGCCTGGTGATGGTTTTCCCCCTTGGGTTTAGGTCAGCTTCTGGTGCACAGTGAGTTCAGGATTCTATCTGGGATCCTCTGTGGTTGAACGAGCAACTGAAGGATAAAAGGAAGCTGTCTAGTGACACACGAGTGAAATTTAGAGCCCATGTTTGCTTTTCCTTTTCTCTCCTATGCGTGTTGAGGGATGTTTACTCCTATAATGTGGGGATGGAGGATCGTCCCCTACGCAGGCTGCACAACTGTGTCTTCTTTATATATTCCCTCAAATGAACGAACACTGTGCATCCTCCTAACAGGGCATTATGCTCCAGAGTGTACTTCTCTGGGACTATTTACTAGGTTCTGCTCTCTCCCCGCAGTCAGGAAATTATATATTAAAGATTAACTGAGCATATCATTTCCTCTCTCTAGGCTGCCGTGAAGTAAGCCTACAGACTGCTGTTCAGCATTTTTGCAGCTTATCCCTGTGAAAGAAAAGTTTCGAGGCCGGATGAGTATGTGTTCTTCACTCCATCTACGAATAAATATTGAGCCTTTGGTTAATGCTAAATGAGGCCCTGTGCTGAGCTTTTGTTCTAGAAGAGATTTTATTACTGTATCCCCCGTTATCATTTTCATATCGTTGGTCAAAGGTTAGCCCCCAGGGAGGCCTTCGTGATCATCTTATTTAAATTTGCAGCAAGTCCCACATCCCACTGTTCATCCCTGTTGGTTTTTTTTCCTCTTACCGTTTCTTACCCTTGCGCGCAGTAGGCCCCTTTTTTGAGAGTCTGTGCTCCCACGCTATAAAGCACGCTGTACGTGGGCAGGGTTTTCTGTGTGCTTTGATCACTTGCCCATCCCAATACCTGCAAAAGAGTGGCATAGGGAGGATGCTGGATGAATGTTACATTTTATACATATATTTAGTAATTAGTAATAATAATTATTAATATCATTATTAATACAAATGTAGTTTTAGAAAAATAAATCAATGTAAACTTAATATTGTACTCCTGTTTCTCATGGCTGCATTTTACGTTTGACTGAATGTTCACTCCATCTGATGAGCAACTACTCTTTCCATTTTACTAATGAGGAAATGGCGAGAATTTGTACCGGGTCACAGAGTGCGTAAGAGATAAAGATGGAATATGGGCTAATCTCTATCTGATTCTTGTGTATATGAGTATATTCCTGATACTTTCCACTCTTCGTTGTTTTTATATTTGACGTGTAAGAGAAGGCCTTGAGGGCCAGCAGCTGGCATGGAGGTTAAGGCACGGAATCCTACAGGGACAACTCTGCAGTTTAAGTCCTGGATCTGGTGCCTTGAAAATCACTCCAGGTACATGTGCATGCATGCCTAGAATCCCAAAAGGAGCCTGGAGGATAAGGGATTATGACATGGCCACCCCTTGGAGGGTGATTTCTTACTTTCCCTCTTTCTCTCTGTGTGTCTCTCTCTGGTGAGAGCATATGGTCTACAGCAAAATCTTAAACAAAAGGGAGGGGCTTGAATAATACATGTAATCATATTAATGCAGTTAAATCTTAGATTCCTCGATGATTCTTTTTGATTAGAAAATTTTTTCCTGTCTAAATTTGTTTTGAATATTTTAATTCATCTTTAGTAAATAACCCTCAACTTGGCATAGCTTTGTTCTTCCCCAAAAGGGAGTCTAATCACTCATCATATTCAAAGATGCTTTTATATCTTCTGGCTTCTTACTCTTTATCTGACTCTGACCTTCATATTATAATCCTGATACTTTTGGTGTGGAGTGACAGTAAAGATGACTGGCATCTTCTCCTTAGCTACTTTGTAAACATTTTTTAGCTGTTTCATAAGAAATTGCTTGCAAGTATAGGGAGCCTGTACAGCAAAACCCATAGCCAATTTAATGTAATTTTCCCTGGGTGAATTATTTTAAATGTCTCTAGAGTGAGGGTATAATTTCTTTTAGACTTTTTGATTGCCTGCAACCCCCAGTTTCAAAGCACAATAAAGAACATAGCTATTTAAAATCTCATCATTGGTAGAAAAAAAATAGATTAAAAAGTCATTTTTTAAATATGAATTTTTCAAGGCATTATTACATTTGACAGGATAGGTTAGATTAGGATGAAGTTACAAAAAACCTAAAAATATAAGTGATTTACAGTAACAAAACTTATTTCTTCCTAGTGGTATACAGCCTTCACTGATGAACTTCTTTTTAAAAATTTTATTTTATTTACTCATTCATTTATTTTAATTTGATGAGAGAGAGAGGAGAGAGAGAGAGAGAGAGAGAGAGAGAGAGAGAGAGAGAGAGAGAGAGAGAGAGAGAGAGAGAGAGAGAGAGAGAGAGAGAGAGAGAGAGAGAGAGAGAGAAAGTGAGAAAGCAATCCACTAGGTCTGAGACTTGAACCCTGGTCGGTCATGTGGGTGTCCAACACCTTAACCACCATGCCACCTGCTGGTCCCAGATGATGAACTACTTTCTGCTCTATCTTATTCACTCCAGGTCTCAGGCTAGGGCTCAGCCTCTGTCTAGGACATTGCCATGGCTCATTCCATAGAAAAGAAAGAGACATGGGAACCCATATGGTAGCTCTTAAAAGTTTTGCTCCTGGGCCAATAGGTGATATGAAGGTTAAGGTGACTGGATCTCATATGACCAATCCAACGGCTTGAAAAACAAGCCAGGTTGGGACCAGCAGTTAGTGTAATGGCTATGTCATTGGACTCCCATGTAGTCAGCCACAGTTCGAGTCCCGGACCTGGTGGCTTAAACTCACGCCGGGTGCGTGTGCGTGCGTACCCAAGATCCCGAGAGGAGAATGGAGGAGAAGGGATTGTGGTGTGGCCATCCCCTCTAGGGGGTGATTTCTTGCTTTCTATCTCTCCGTCTCTCTCTGTCTTTCTGGTGAGCGCATGCACCCTATAGCAAAAACCTGTCCAAAAAAAAAAAAAAAAACAAGCCAGGTGCATATGCATGCACCTCCGAAATCTCAAGAAGAGAATGGAGGAGAAGGGATTGTGGCTTTGCCATCCCACCTTGGGGGGAGTGACTTCTCATTTTCCTGCTCTCTCTCTCACACTCTGTCTCTCTGTCACAAGTGCATGCACCCTAAGTTTTGCTGCTAAGTGGCTCTCAACTCATGGACCTGAAGAAATCATATTCCTATGCCTGAAATCAATAGCGCAGGGAAGGACACCATAAATCAGAGGTCACAACTTGATGGCCTTGGCAGAGGGGGTCATAATATATGTTCAGGAAAGCGAAGAAGATGATTTAAAATATGAATATGATCTACTTAAATCATCTTTTACATTTCGCTTACCAGATTTTTTCATTGTATCTATCTCAGACTATTATGGGCGCTTTCCTCATGATTTTTGCTGTATCTGAAACATAGCTGGAGAGACTGGAGTGTGCAGTAATTCTATGTACATGCTTATATACCCCTTCCAACTCCCCAGTGACTCCCATTAACTGTCAAATTAGGTAAAACAAAACAACATTCTTTGCTACATTTTCTTGGCAATAACTGTATTTACAATGAGAAATAGTCTTGGTTCTGAAAATTCACCTGTTTGACTATCCCAGCCTTGGGCCTGCTCTTGTTTTCAGCTTCGCCTTGTGTGTTTACACATACACACTGGCTGGCACACCTCTGCCTGACTGGAGTAGTGTGTGTCAAATATGCTTCCAAACTGGAGTGCGTTTTTACATAATGAGAACACAGCTAGCTCTGTGGACTCTGAACACACAGCTTAAGGAAATCCAGAGGAGTCCAGATCAGGAAACTTGATTCCAATTAAGAGAGATGTGTTGGGGTCCATAGTCCTATGAAGAGAAATACTGCTTTGTAAATGTAGGCTTTGTTAAGCACTTGTCTTAAAAATTCACTAACATTTTTCAAGTTTAAAGTAAGAGTAGCAATGAGGGATTATACTTCATTTTGAATATCAAAATGCATTTTGACTAAGGTCAGAACTACAAAGTGGAATGAAAACTAAACCACTTTGATGTGCCTCTTAGCACTGGCAATCCGAAGACTGGCTTCAGAATCCATTTGTGTTTCCCAATCACCAACAGGCTGATAACTGTTGATCTTTATCCCATGAGACACTGGGTCAGCTTTTATTTCTCTTGCCAGAGAAGTTTAAACAGTAGGAATATTCCACTCCACTGTGGTCCCCAGGAATGGACAACGGATAGGAGAGACAGGACTATGAGCAATGCCTATGGGCTAAAGGGATTTCATGGCCCTGGCATAGTAAGGTGACCCTTTCATTGCATCTTCCATTCTGGGCATTACTGGCTGCCCTGGGCTTCTGAGGACCTTTCACACAAACTTTTTTTTTTTGAGAGGTTTTCGCTATAGGTCAGGTGCGCTCGCCAGACAGACAGACAGAGAGAGACATAGAGACAGAAAGCGAGAAATCACCCCCCAGGGGGGATGGTCACGCCGCAATCCCTTCTCCTCCATTCTCCTCTTGGGATCTTGGGCACGCACGCACATGCGCCCAGCGTGAGTTTTAAGCCACCGGGTCCGGGACGCAAACCGTGGTCGACTACGTGGGAGTCCAGCGACAAAGCCATTACGCTAACTGCTGGTTCCCCACAAACTTTTTTCTAATGGTGGACCTGGGTGTCATAGTTCTGTCAGCTGCTTCTTGGACTTCTCCTTATTAACCTTAAACTTCCAGAATCCTTAGCAGAAAGATATCTCAAGAGATTACTGACCAATTACCATGTGGTTGGTCTCCTTTGAAGTAGCAAGCAATAATCTTAGTAGACACTCCCCATCCCTCCTGAATCAGTTATTTCATCTATGTTGTGTACCACCTAGAGTGGGGGCACTACATTGTAGACCATTATTCCGTCATGCAGAAGGTCCACTAAGAAAGTGCTTTTTTGATCTCCTAGAATTTCCTGGTTAAATTATATTTTAAAACGTAACATGAGTTCCTTGTATTCCTTCCACAGACTTAAGGTAGTTCTTTCCTTTTTATTTTTTAGATTTTTATTATAGGGTGCTTGCGCTTGTCAGAGAAGCAGAGTAGGGAGACAGAAAGTGAGAAATCACCTGTCCAGGGGGTATGGCCACACTACAATCCCTTCTCCATTCTTCTCTTGGGATTTTGGGCACACATGCACACGTACCTGGTATGAGTTTTAAGCTGCCTGGTCCAGGACTCAAACTATGATAAAAAACGATGTGGTAGTTCAGTGCTTTAACCACTATGGCACCTGCTGGCCCCCTTAAGATAGTTCTTTATTTCTTTATTTTGGAGAGGTTTTTGCTATAGGGCATGTGTGCTCACCAGACAGACAGAGAGCGACAGACAGACAGCAAATGAGAAGTCACCTCCCAGGGGGGGATGGCCACGCTGCAATCCCTTCTCCTCCATTCTCCTCTCAGGATCTTGGTCACACATGAATGCCCAGTATTAGTTTAAGCCATTGAGTTTGGGACTCAAACTGCTGTCAACTACATGGGAGTCCAGTGACATAGCCATTATGCCAATTGCTGGTCCCAAGGTAGTTCTTCATACTGAATTAGTATATGTTGAATATGGAGTCAATTGTCTCCCCTGTTGAGTGACTCTCCTTAGAGATATGATATGTGGGAGTATGAGGTCTTGCTCTGGGTTTCTACAGCTTGGGTGAAGCCAGTACTGTGTTCCAAGGACTTTCTAGATAGTCTTCCTATATAACTGCTAATCCACCATTCTCCACCTTTTTCTGTCTTTGGGAGGTTATAATTTTGAACGACATCAAATACTTGCATTCTAGCTTCTCATTGGTCAAATAAGGCACTGACAGGAGACTGGCAGGTAGGAAGAGCATGGAGACCTTTTTCCCCATAGCTTTCACACTCCTGCATTTGCTCTTTCAGTCCTGAAGGTGTAATGGCTTCCCATGTCACAAGCTGCCTTGGTTTACCTTGGCACTACCTGTATGTTTGTGTATATTCCCTTAGGTACACTTTCCTCAATGACTCCTTTGAGTGTGGTATGTCTTTTCTTCCATGACTGACTGACAGAAGAGCGTTTTGTGATTATCAAATCATTGCAAGTATGAATGACTGATCTAAATAATTACACACTGTCACTGTGTATGGTTTATTCCTATAATGTTTTCTAGAACTCATGGGTGCAATTGTTGTTTATCTAACAAGTTTTGAATTTTTTTACAATTTCTTATTTACATTTAATTGTTATACATCTTTGTAGAGTATAGTATGGATTATCAAAGCATGCATGTAGTGTGCAGTAATTAAATCAAGGATATTACCATATTCATCATTTTCAACCAAGAACAGCACATTGTGATGTGTAACGTCAACTTTTGGTCTACTAGCTTTATATATATGTGTGTGTGTGTGTGTGTATTTGATTGTTTACTTTCCTTTTTACACTCTATTGTGGTATGCTGTTTCATAACCCATTGCCCCATCTACATGCATTTCAGCTGTGTTCTTCATTCCCTAAGATAAAAGATCTTCCCTCCCTACCTATATAGTCTTCCAATTTTGATAAAGTATGTTCCCAGATTTGGAATCCAATAGTGTGTGGACAATAGTCTTCTGTACACATAGAGCATATGTAACTCTTTTTTTTTTTTGGACAGGTTTTTGTTATAGAGCATGTGTGCTTGCCAGCCAGCCAGACAGAGACAGAGAGACAGAAAGCGAGAAAACATCCCTTGGGGGGATGGCCGTGCAGCAATCCCTTCTCCATTCTCCTCTCGGGATCCTGGGCATGCACATATACGCACCCGGCGTGAGTTTCAAGCCACTGGATCTGGGACTCGAACAGCGGTTGACTAAATGGGAGTCCAGCGACATAGCCATTACACTAACTGCTGTAGCTCTTATTTTCCAGTAGAGTTGGGGGAAAATGAATAGAGTATGAGACGGGTCAGTTAGTTCTATGATTGGTTTTATAACTCTGAGCAAGACTACTTTCAATTTAAAAATGATTTTTTAAATTTCTTTTTTATTTACATAGTATATATATATTTTCAAGTTTAAAATTTTTTTTACAATGTATATGTTTTTTCCTAGTGTTTTTGTCTATTAAGTATGTATTTTGTTGGTTCGATCAGTTGTGGTTTTCCTGATCTCTTCCTTCCCACTCCCTATTACCTACCCCCTCCCATACTGTCTTATAAATTGTCTGTCTTTCATAGTCAGCCTTGCTTCGCTGAGCATTAAAGCATATTCATTTCGCTTTGTATCAAATGCCAGGAGCTCATTGGTTTTTTATGGCTGAGTAGTATTCCATAGTGTATATGTGCACAATTTTTTAATTTGATTGTCTATTCTTGGACATTTAGGTTGATTCTTTATCTTAGCAATTGTAAATAAACATAGATGTGCAAGTGTTTTTCTGACTGTCTTTGTATCCTTTGATTAGATACCTAATAGTGGAATTACTGGGTCCCATGGTAGTTCTATTTTGTAGATTTCTGAGGAACATCCATATTGTTCTCCACAGTGGTTATACTAATTTACATTCCCACCAACAGTGCATCATTCCCTGTATATTCTGGTTATCAGTCCCTTATCTGTGACTTTGTTTGCAAATATATTTTTCTACTCTGAGAGTTGTCTCCTCACTTTAATTATTATTATTTTTTTCTGAGCAAGACTTTCAACGTCTCTAGATTTTAACTTCTACAAATATGAAATGAGGTAACTAGACTACATAAAGTTTTTTATTTTTTTTGACTAAGATTTTATTCCTTTTAAAAGCCTCATCTATATGCCAATTACTCAGAGATTGTTTCTGGTGTGTTAACCTAGAGCAATTTAGTAGAGAATGGCACTAGAAGTGTCATTTTTACTCCTAAGTTACTTTCCTTGATTCTAGTATTTTCTATCTTGGGATCCATCATCCCTTGGAAGATTTGTGATTGGCATTAGGCAGGGTATGTAGTCAGTTGGACCTGTATGTTAGGAAACTGACTTTGGGACAGACCCTTTGCTCAGTGGTAATACATTGTTCGAGAGAAGTTGGATTCCACATAGTGATGGTGGCTTGAATGCCTGGCCCTGTCCACCTAAAACAAACTGGGCTTGTACATAGGCAACCAAAATTTTGTAGTGTGGGACTCTGGAGGAAAGGGATTGTGGCATAACCAGGTGCTGTGCAGGGGCACTCCCCTCTGAGACGCGTCCTCTCCTTCTCCCTCTCGTGTGCCTGCACATGCACTCTATCTTAAATAAAGAAATGTTTTTAATTAATTTAAAACATGGTAGCATGTGCTAGTTAATGGTGCTAGTCTGCAAGATAGGCCAAATGGGAGGCCTGAGTTAAATTCCTGGTCCACCTTGAAAGCTGCCTGTCATGGCACTCGCTGGTAGTGAGACAGGAAGATTACAACATCGGGATACCTTGTCAAAAACAAAACAAAGTCATAAACCAACAGTGTCTCGAGATGTTCCTGGGTGGAGTGTCCTTAGGTCCATTGCTTTCTCCGTTTTAAAATATCAGGTGAGTCTCTTTCCCGCAGATTAACAATCACCTTCTTTCCTTTTCCCTATGCCTAGTCATCAAAGACACAGGGATATTAATGTCCCAGGCTACCAACTGCATGATGTAAATATATTTAAATACTCCCATCAGTGCCTTTATTGTGTACCATGAATCACCATCTTTTCACAGGTTCTCAAGTTTCTTCAGGATCTACTGATGACTTTCAGATGAAAAGGTCAACCCTTGACTCATGAAAAAAGAGACTTTTTGTTTATGCTGCTTACTTCATAGCTCCAGCTAGCAGGAACACTCAAGGACTATCAGGATAAGGGACAGGGGGTGATTTCTCGCACAGAGAAACTTAGCTTAGGAGATTATTTTACAATAAAGTGTGTGCATCTGTTTCTCATAGAGTTTTTTCATCTTGGAAGACCTCACTTATCTTGTGGAATTCTCATGGAGGCTTCTGTCTGTAACACACTGCACTGTCATGCCTTTGGGTTTTCTTTCATTGATCCTTTTTCTCTTGTCTTTATAAAAGACACCCAGACGTGTCTATATGAGAGCAGAGGAACACATCGGTATTTGCATACAGGATCAAACTCTTGAAGAGGCAGCAGATTCCTGTGCTTATGGTGATGTTTGTGTTTCCGAAATATCCTTGCCTCTCTTCTACGTATTCCATCCCAGTTACACCAAAATACTGTGCTAGTTAGTGCTGCCTTTCTGCAAGCTGAGGCCACACGGGAGACCTGAGTCAAATTGCTGGTTCACCCTAAAAGCTGCCTGTCATGGCACTCACTTATAGTGAGACAGGAGGATTACAGCTAGTTTAACTGATGCTGCTGCTGCTTTTTCTCTACCTGTTTCTCTGTTTTTTTTTTTTCTAATTCTCTATTTTCTGTACTTTGTTTATCAACAAATATGTAGACTTTTGAAACCATGATCTAAGAATTAACTCATATTTTGACCTTTAGGAGGCATATGAAGAAAATTCAGTCTTATTTAGACATTTCATTGGAATGTAGACATTATTTGAATAATCTAAAAGCTATTTCTAATATTGGGTCTGACCTCTTGCCAATACATTTTTCATAGTCTGCTATAGTCGAATGTATTTGAGTATTTTGCACATTGGATGGGGAGTTTTACCCATGTAGAATTTTGTAACCTCATACAATAGTCATTTGGAAAGTGCCAGTTTGCTGACGAAAATGGGTCTTGGGAGGGTTTACACATTTCATTATACAATAGGAAATATCAATATAAAATAAATTTAGTATGGCTATTCATCAATAAACATCCTTAAAGGAAATTGGTTTTTCTTAAAAACTGCAAATGGATTTTGCCAAAGAACACAATGACACTTTTTAGTGCTAATACTTCAATTTTTGCATGTCAGTCACTGAAGGCCAATAATTGACAACATCAGTATGAAAGCTGTCTTGACTTAATAAACCTCCTGATAGGGTCTCTGGGATTCTGAGCTATCTGTGGAGCACACATTGATAAGCGCTGATCATAAACTTCCTTTAAAAAAATGAAATTATAGGGCCAGCAGGTGGCATAGTAGTTGAAGTGCTGGACTCCTACGTGGCTGAGCAAGCTTTGAGTCCTGGCCCAGCAACTTGAAAATTACACCAAGTGCATGTGCTTGCATGCCCAAAGTCCTAAAAAAGACTGAAGTAGAAAGGATTGCAGTGTGGCCATCCACTCTGGGGGGTGATTTCTCACGTTCCATCTCTTTGTCTCTCTATCTCTCTGTCTCTCTCTAGTGAGTGCATGCACCAGACATCAAAAATCTAAAAATAAAAAGAAAATAAGATACGGTAGACTTCATCCTTTCTTCTCTCTTCCATTTAAACTCTCTCCAAGCAGTGTCCATGAGCATGGCTTCAGTTATTGTTAATATGCAGATGACTCAGATTTTTATCTCCAGCTCTGATTTCTCTTCTGTGAGAAGCTTTTTAGTTTTAACTCATTTTTTTTTTTTTACTTGATTTCATCTCCCAAAGGCATCTTAAACTCCATAGGACCATAATTGGAACTGGGCATTGTTCTCTTCCCTGACCTTAGCCTAAAGCTGGTTCTTTTCGTTCTTTTACTTAATAAATGTCATTCATTACCATCTATCCAGTTATAAGAGAGGGAGCTAGGAATTATCTTTGCTTCTTTTTCCTCCCATCATAGCTCTCCCCACCATCCCTAGAGCAGGCTGTCATTGTCTTGTGTGTGGTTACTGCATAGTCCCCTCAACTATTTCCCCTCCTGTCCATTCCTCATAGCACGGACAGAGCATCACTGCAAGTTCAAGCCTGCTCTCTTTCCATTAAATCTTTGGGAGTCTTTGCTGCTAGAGTCAAGCTCAATAATTCAATATGGTCTACGATGAAGATGACTATAGGTAGCCTGTTACTTGGTATGTTACCCAACTATGCTTATGGTTATTTTTTCCTTAAAATAGTTACTTATTTATTTTCTTTGTTATTATTATTTTTTAATTTGACTAGAGAGATGGAAAGGAAAAGTAAGAAAGCAAGTCACCAGGTCCAGGACTCAAACCACAGTTGGCCATGTGAGAGTCCAAGGCCCTTAACTGCCATGCCACCTGCTGGGCCCACTCGTTGTTATTAGTGAGAATCTAGTTCATGTTCAAACATGTCTTGGGTTGAATGAAAAACCTATCTGGCCGTCCACCTACGAGCATCCTGAATGATGCGGTCCCTGATCTCATCAAGAGCAAAGTCGCCTTGTACTCTGCATTTCACCTTAAACACCCTTTTTAGTTCCATGAATGATGAGAATTTTTATCCGCTTAATTATTTTTTCTTCAGATTTTAGCTCAGTCTTTACTGATTCTCCCTGTTCAAGGTGGACTTTTTGATCCTCCATGTTCAAGACTCATAGCTCTGTAGACATGCTATTTTGTAGTCCTTGTCCCGTGTGCAGTGGGAGATTAGTGATTAAATATTCCATTTTAGACTATAAGCTTACAAAGGCCAGCAAAAATTTCATTTCTGCTCACTGGTGTATGCTCAATTATCTTTCAATGTTTGGAGAAAATGAGTATTTAGTGCATTTTATTTTTGAAGAAATAAATTCTCATTGCTTGAAATATTATCAGTAATTTACATTTTTTCTAGTTTTTGTGAAAAATACTAATTATTAACTATATTGAACATTCTTTTTTAAAACCAAATATGAATAGCTTTAAGTAATGTTAAGATCTCATTCTTTTTTTTTTTTTAAGAGATTTTTTGCTATTGGGCACATGCACTCACCAGAGACACACAGGGAGAGAAAGCAAGAAGTCGCCCCTCTCCTGGGGGGGGGGCGCGGGGGATGGCCATGCTGCAATCCTTTCTCCTCCAATCTCCTCTTGGAATTTTGGGCATGTATGTACATGTGCTTGGCACAATTTTCAAGCCTCCAGGTCTAGGACTCGAGCTACCATGAGCCATGTGGGAATCCAGAGACTTCATCCTCATACCACCTGCTGGCCCCAAGATCTCATTCTTCTATGAACACAAGTGATGAAGCTGATTTAGAAGCAAGGGAAAGCACTCAAGAATCAGGTAGCAGCGTGAATTAGAAAGAGAGAGAATAGTTTGGGTGGGAAGAAACAGAGGACATGAAATTATCTCTCTCCATTTGACTTCTGTTTTGTAGTCCTGTGGAATCAAGCCTCAAGTGAGATGCAGACAGCAGGTGGTTCTACATGTTACATAACTATTGCAGAAAAACGTTTTGATACAGGCAAGCCAATGGGACTTGTGAATCCATGGTGAGAGGGCTCACTTTGGGCTCATCTGTCCTTCCGGCACCAGCAACACCTGCAGGAGCTCCGTGAAGAAAGGGAGCCAGTATGGTGTGTGCCCAGTGGAGAGGGGTCTGAACGGCCATTGCAGGTTTGCTTAATGAGTACGTGATGAACATAGTCTCTGCCCCACATTGTCAGGATTTTTCAGAAGTTTGATATTGATAGAATACCTGGAATCACAGGTAGTCTGATAATGACCTCTGTTATAAATGTCTTGGGGGGAGGGACCAGCAGTTGGCATAATGGCTATGTCACTAGACTCCCATGTAGTTGACCGTGGTTTGAGTCCTGGACCCAGTGGCTTAAACTCATGCCGGGTGCGTGTGCGTACGTGCCCAGGATCCCAGGAAGAGAATGGAGGAGAAGGGATTGTGATGTGGCCATCCCCCCTGGGGAGTGATTTCTCATTTTCTGTCTTTCTGTCTCTCTCTGTGTTCCTGGTGAGCGCACACATCCTATAGCAATAATCTCTCAAAAAATAAATAAATAAAAAATATAAATGCCTTGGAAGGAAGTATCCTTAAAAGGGGTCACTCTAGGATGGTGCTCAATTTGACAAATGTTCTCACATATTTTAGCATGCTGTTTTCCAGGAAATTCAAAAGTGTAAACTCTAACTCTAGTGGCAGAGATCTTTCTTAGCTAAAATAATGACAATACCAAGTGACCTTTGATCTGCTTGGAGAGCAGATGCATCACATTGCTTTGGTGACCCATGAAGTAGCAAATGACTCCTGCAATGACATGGTTCAAAGCTCTTCCTAAGCCTCTGCTTCCACCTTGAAGGCACGTAATGTAATAACCACTCATCAAAGCCTCTGAGAATACACCAAAGGACTCTGGTGTTTAGATTATTTAGATCCAAAGAGTGATACGCAACCTACTCTCCTGAAAGATACCAGCCACATTAAAAATGCAGTTTTGTCTTATGTGTTTTCTGTGATTTGATGGTAATTTGGGTTTGGCAGGCTGTAAAATTCTTCCCAATGGTTAGTAGTCATTAATATAGTGATTGACAGTGTAGTTTTATAATGCCTTTTTCAGTCATAGGACATGTGTGCGAGAGAGAGGGAGAGGGAGAGAGATAGAGAGTGAGAGGGAAAGTGAGAAATCATCTAATCATCTCCTGGGGTGATGGCCATATCACACTCCCTTCTCCTCCATTCTCCTCTCAGGATTTTGGGCATGCATGCACACATGCCCAGCATGATTTTCAAGATGCCAGGTCCAGAACTCAAACTACGGTTGACCATGTGGTAGTCCAGAGCCTTACCCATCATGGCCCCCTATACTTTTTTTTTTTTTTTATAAAATAAATAAAACTCATGTTTATGAATCATCAAAGTTTTCTTTCCTCATAGTTTTCTTCAACTTTCCCTCCAGTAATTGTTCCACTGCAACTTCTCAGTTTTAATTTACTGATGACAATATCTATGGGAGAAAACTTTAACCTCTATTGTCTCTCTGTTATTAAATAGTAAGCAAATCTAGAAAACTAGTCAAATAAATCAATTTTAATTAACATCGATATCATATATTTATTAGCCTACTGTGTGATGTACGTACATTTTTAAACCTGTTTTATGTTACATTTTTGTCTTACAAGATATGCTATCATTTTTGTTTTTTTTTTTGGAGAGGTTTTGGCTATTAGGGTGCGTGTGCTCACTAGAAAGACAGAGAGAGACAGAGAGACAGAAAGTGAGAAATCCCCACGGGGGATGGCCACGCCGCAATCCCTTCTCCTCCATACTCCTCTAGGGAACTTGAACACCTATGCACATGTGCCTGGTGTGAGTTTAAGCCATTGGGTCCAGGACTCGAACTGCAGTCGACTACATGAGAGTCCAGCAACATAGCCATTACGCCAACTGCTGGTCCCAAGCAATGCTATCTTTTGTTGTTGTTGTTGTTCTTTTTTTTTTTGGAGAGGTTTTTGCTATAGTGTGTGTGCACTCTCCAAAAAGACAGAGAGAGACAGAGAGACAGAAAGTGAGAAATCCCCACGGGGGATGGCCACGCCGCAATCCCTTCTCCTCCATACTCCTCTAGGGAACTTGAACACCTATGCACATGTGTCTGGTGTGAGTTTAAGCCACCAGGTCCGGGACTTGAGCCGTGGTTGACTACATGGGAGTCTAGCCACATAGCCGCTACGCCAACTGCTGTTCCCAGCAATGCTTTCAAAAGAAATGTAACTTTAGAATTAAATACCATAAATAAATAAAATAATGTTATATATGTGAAAACTCAAAACCTTATAGTTTTGAATAGTTTTGAAATATCTGGCTCAAATTTTATAAATATAATATTTCTTCTGTTAGAGTGTAAATTAAATGCCACCTAAGAACATTTTATGAGTGAGTGGATGATTCATTTTGAAGTTTTTATTGTATTATACATATTGGTTTATAAAATTTTAAATAAATGTTCTATTAATATTTGGTTGAAAAGCGTTTATTAAACACTACTAATTTTGAGAGCTATAATGAGAACTATACATTTTAACAAAGATTCAATGTTTATTAAATACACATTTTAACATCCCTTTATTGTTGAATCTAACACGGTGAGCAGTCATCATTACTTGAGTGTCTCTGTCCACATCAAGTGAAAGAGTATCTATTAGAAAAACATTGTGATTTATTTAAGTTTGTGTCTCCTGAACAAGCACTATTTCTGGGCAATTACCAGATCTCAATAAGGGCTTGCTAAATGAATAAAATATTTACTCTAGCACATAATCATAATGGATAAACTAACTAGAGAGAGAATTGAATAGTCAAGATACAAATTGAGACAGATAAGACAAACATAAATATGTCAGTGAAGAGGATTTACCATGACATGGAATTAGAATTCGTGCACTGGTTCTGGCCTTTTCTGGCATGTTCATGTATGTTGTGGGAGATAGACAGGAAGGTATGACAGAGTGCCAGGGCTTCAAGCTAGACTTAGTGAGGAAAATTTATTCTAAAGGTTTGTCCCTTCATTCAACAGTCTTTTTCTGGGCAATTACCAGATCTCAATAAGGGCTTGCTAAATGAATAAAATATTTACTCTAGCACATAATCATAATGGATAAACTAACTAGAGAGAGAATTGAATAGTCAAGATACAAATTGAGACAGATAAGACAAACATAAATATGTCAGTGAAGAGGATTTCCATGACATGGAATTAGAATTCGTGCATTGGTTCTGGCCTTTTCTGGCATGTACATGTATGTTGTGGGAGATAGACAGGAAGGTATGACAGAGTGCCAGGGCTTCAAGCTAGACTTAGTGAGGAAAATTTATTCTAAAGGTTTGTCCCTTCATTCAACAGTCTTTACTGAACATGTTTTACATGCACTGTTTCAGATTCTGAGAATATAGAGTGGGCAAAACAGAGTCCCTACTTATATTCTAGTTAACAAAAGACTTTTGGAGGAAAAAGAAGTTCCTTTGTTAAACAGACAGGGGAGAGATGCTGATGATGCTGATTCAACTGGAAAGTCTACATTTCCAGTAAGCTCTTAACAAAGGGATGCACAGAGCAGAGGTTCCAGGATTTCCACTGACTTCTAGCACTACATAATAGAACTGGGAGGAAACGATTCCCACTGGTTTACCTAACCCAGACACATTGCATTTTTAGCTAGTTTCCTCACCGTTGGTCCTGACTCATCAGGGAGAGATGGAGGTAAAAGGAGGGATAGAGACCAGGATGAGATAATGCCCAGGAGGAGTTTTAACTAGAGAAAAGAAAAAAGTGGTGGTGGTGGGGAGAATGTAAAACTAGAGTCGTATTTAATTCCAGAGTTTGGGGAAATGAGCAAAGATGCTTGTGAAAACATCATTCCTACTTGGCCCAGTTCTTGTGGCTATACCCAAGTCTAGGTATTAAATTTTATAGTCTCTCATATTCCTTTAGGGTATTTTACTCAATGTGGTGAATAGATATTCTTTGATTCACCTTTCTTACTCTCTTCCGTCAAGTGTAACATTTTACAATTCTCTTTACCATTTAAAGATCAATCTCTTGACTATCTTTGGTAATTTTTACTCATTTGCCTTCTTAAATGTGATACTAAAACTATATCGTGATTGTCCCTTTTTCAGAAAATTCCTGTTTCTCTCCTTTACATTGTGCTGAGTAAAAACTGTCTTTCTTTTTTCGACATCAGAAGTTTACACATTTTTATTTTCAAGGGCGTGTGCACTAGCCAGAGAGAGGGAAAGAAAGCATTCCTCAATAGGGTGGGGTCACGGCCCAATCCTTTTTCTCTGTTTCTTTATCCCATCAGGATTTGGGGCATGCTTGCACACATCCCCTGCATGTTTTCAGGCTGCCGGGGCCAGGGTTCAAATGACAGTCAGTCATGTGGATCTGGCTCTCAACACAGGCTCTAACTCTGCCTGTGGTGCTGGCCCCAGTAGAGTTGTCTTGAAACTTCCTCTTCTTAAATTTCTATCTTGACATCTTATTGTAGGAGAATACTTTTGCCCACATCAAAACTTCGGAGCTAGTAGGGAATTCAGAAATGTCGCTTCTTCCTCAGATGATTTTGCCAACATACAATCCATGTCTCAATGCTGTGCCTTGAGAACTCGACTTTCCACACCACTCAATCTAATGAGAAAAAGAAAAAACGCCATTCTCTTCTATTCTAGTTTCATTGTTTCTATTTTCTAATGTTTTTGGCTTAGAATGCATTTTAAGAAGCCAACACATCCTAAGACAAGGTATTATTCTAAGACAAGGTATAAATATGTAAATAATCACTATACCATGTTTTTGTACTTTGAAATTCATCTATTCATTTTCATGTACTCTGGGTTCAATTTAAAATTCTTATTACTTCCTGCAAATCCAATATTTCTTTGCATAGTTGAGTTTTATGACAACAGGAACATTTTTTGTAGGTAGATTCATTAATTCACTGAAAATTGTGTAGTTTAAAAATCTCCAGACTATGCAAATTTAGGGACTTAGATTTTCTTCAATTCAAGTACAGTTGATTAAACGTAAGGATTTAGTAGTTAATACAAATTACATAATGTTTACAGACATTTGGGTTTACATAACATTTGCATGTTGTAATATTCACCTAGATGTAGCCATTCTCAGTTAAGAAGGGACAGATGGTTGGCATCTGTGGAGGGTGGTGAGGCTTGGAAAAGCTGTTAAATCATTTGGTCAAGTGTGTAGAAAGATAGCGAAGAGTGAAGAGAGAGAGGGTCAGGGCACATTCCTTAATGATCATCAAATCCATTGGACATTATTCTTTCACTTTAAAAACACTTCAGACTATTAGTCTGGCTCTCCCTTGCATCCAGGGACCTACTCTCTATTTTTAATTCTTTTTTTTTTTTTAGGTATTGCCATGGAGTGAGTGTACTCACCAGAGAGAGGCGGACAGGAAAAGAAACAGGGAAAGTGAGAAATCAACCCCTGGGGGAGATGACCATGCCTCGATGCCTTGTCCATTCTCCTCCCCAGATTGTGGGCATGCGCACATTACGCTGGCATGATATTCCGGTCGCCAGGTCCAGGACTCAAACCACGGTCAGCCATGTGGGAGTCCAACACCTTAACCGCCATGCCACCTGCTGGCCTAGGACCTATTCTTTTGTAACTACAGCACTTGTAACTATAAATGTAACTCCTCTTTGCCCTTTTAAAAAAGTTCCTTTCTTATGTGGTTGTTCTCTTCCTTTTCTAATACAGCATACAAGGAAGTCACTTAAACTGCAACCTCTAAAACCACTTAATCAAATCTTACCTATAAAATAGAGTTTGTATTCTCACCACAGTACATTCTCATCAATGCTGGGAAAGTAAAATCTTAATTTTCAGAGTTATGGAGTTGAAAGGCTACTACCGCAAAATGTACATGATGACATTTACACAGCCTCAATGACACGCCACTTTAGAGTGAGAGCTCCAAGCCCCTTGACTGAGGCCCACCTGCAAGTCATTATAGACCATAATATGGTTCTCAGGGCCTGACCATATTATTTATAGAGCTTGACCAGACTGCAAGAGAAAAATAACTGCATTTTATGCTTTCACTGTGCCCTACATCTCAGTGTTCCTTACCAACATGAATAAATTCTTATATCACTTTGTGCAGTACCGGATAAATATTATGACATCAAGTTTTACAGATGGGGAAGTAGAAAATGAAGCACAGATGTTAAACCATTTTCTCCAATCCCAAGTCACGATGTAGCACTTTTCCACAAGCCATGAAAGTAATAGCAAGGATCGAAACTTACGTACAGGGAAGTAGAAATGGATGGAGGGAAGTGGGGCATATTTAAACCAATTGGATATGGAAAAGCCACAGTGGGAGTAGTTAACGTAGAAAGGTGATTTGAAAAAAAAAGGATGGATTAAGTCACTGTGATTTATTTGTAGCCTTTATCCTATTAACTTCCAAAAATGATTTGGAATGAGAGAATGAGGATATCTATCATCCCCTAAGGAATTTCTGCTAGAAATAGGAGTACGACCCGATACTAGGAAGAAAATTGCATGGATTCCTAATCAAGGATTATTGTTCCATTGGTCTAATTATACTTTCTAGCACTATACATGAACTAAGAAAAGATTTGCTTGGGAATTCGTATTTATTATGTCATAAGCAGTAGTCATTCTTTCTTCCTTTTTCTTTCTTTCTTTCTCTTACTTTCTTCTTTCTTTCTTTCTTTCTTTCTTTCTTTCTCTTTCTTCTTTTCCTCTTCCTTTCTTCTTTCTTTCTTTCCTTTATTTCTTTTTTTTTTCTTTCTTTCTTTCTTTCTTTCTTTCTTCTTTCTCTCTCTTTAACTGGTCACTTTTTTTTGACAGATTTTTGCTATAGAGCACATGTGCTCACTGGAGAGACAGAGAGAGACAGAGAGACAGAAAGGGAAAAATCACCCCCCAGGGGAGATGGCCATGCTGCAATCCCTTCTCCTTCATTCTCAGGATTGTGGGCATGCACATACCGTCGCTTGGAACAAATTTTAAGCTGCTGAGTCTAGGCCTTGAACTGTGGTTGACTACATAGGAATTCAGTGACATAACCATACCCTATCTATGAGGTCCACTTTTTTATTCTTCACACAATAAATGAATTGAATGTATTTCATATGCTTACATTATAGATGTTATAATGTTTATATATATATATATCTTTCATAAATATGTACCTTTTATGATATATTACATATAATGTGTTATATGTGATATATCTAATGTACACATCACTTAGAATAATTATGTTGGTCATTGAAAAAGTCTTGACTCACTTTTGCTTAGAAAAACATGTCATGATTTTTCTGACAACCAAATGTGTAGTCATGTGTCACTCAATGACAGGGATACTGAGAAATGTCATTAGGTGACGTCGCTGTGACAACACTGCAGTGTGTTCTGCAGACCTAGACAGCGTAGTCTGCTCCCTACCTAGGCTATATGGTATGGCTTGTTATAATCGTAGGGGACTACTGGTGTATGGGTCCGTGTTGACTAAATGCCATTGTGCAGTACATATCTGTTAATATATGATACGTTATTACCCTTGCTCCCTTTGTTTGGAGTTGCTTGGGTTTAGTCAAATTTCCTTCCCCCCCAGCTGCCATTATTTCTGTTTATTTTGTGATGTTCTTATACATGTATACATAATATTTTATAATTATTCTTCAATGCAATATTCAGAATCTTACATCATTCTATATTTGGATTTCTTTAAAACTCAGATTAAATCCAGGTTCATTGTACACAATTAATTATTTGGTGGTTATGTCTTTGCTATCTGCCTCTTACCTTATACGATAAATAAACTCATCAAGGGTAGACCCGGAAACACCTGTGGACTCTCTACTTCTGGGTCTGTCTCACACAAATTAAAAGGCCTGGCATGTAGTACATGCCCCCTAAAATTTTGTGTATGAGTGAATGAATGAATAAAAGGAGGAATTTATTAAATGTTGCATTTGAGTGGTTCTTGGTCAGGATTTAGGAAAACCCCATGCCTGGATGATGGTGGTTCAGAGAGGGAACTGTGTTCCTCTGCAGTTTTGAAGCCTGAGAGGGACAGGACCTAAGGTACCAGTGGAGTGTACAACATGGTAGAAAGTCGTTTTGGAATAAGACTATAAAATGCTTTAACATTTTACCTGAGGGGAACCTAAGATTTCCAGTGAATAAAAGAAACAATTCAAAGGAACCATTTGAGAGGGAGCTCTAAAATTAAATTAATACAAAGTTTATTATTTGTTCTGAGAAAATATAAAATAGATGGATTCACATTCTAGTAGACAATTGAGTGGCAACAGTTACTGCGACAGTCACAGCAAAAGAGTAAAAGCACATTGTATTATGAAGACCATCTTTGGTTGTATTAAAATGTTATAAATAGTTACTTGAAAACCCAGAAATATGCATATTTTCTCGATTGTTTTTTTTTTTTTATTTTTAGGGCAATAATGATTCATTGGCTGACAAAGTCCTAGAGCTGACTCGGGTACATGGATCACATGAAGCCACATGTTTATACACATAAATGAATAATATACAGATGGTAATGGTATATTGTGGTAAATGATACAAAGGCAGTTACATGGTGTTGTATTAGAAGTGACTATGGTTAGAAGTGGGTGGCCTTTTTCCTTTTGCCTGAGATAGTGTGTCTGAAAAATTACATATGAATGAAAATGACAGGACTAAAGAAAGAATCAGACATGTTAAATCAGGAGAAGGGGCCAGCAGGTGACCATGTGGTTAAGGCACTGACTGCCCCATGGCTGACTTTGTGGTTTGAGTCCCAGATCCAGTGACTTGAAAATCACTCCAGGTGGGTGTGCATATGAACCCAAAATCCTGAGAGGAGAATGGAGGAGAAGAAATTGTAGCATGGTTATCCCTCTGAGGGGAGTGATTTCTCACATGTCCTCTCTCTGAATCCCTGGTGAGCACATGTGATCTATAGCAAGAACAACAACAACAAAAAAGGCAGGAAGGAAAGCATCCTGGAAGTTGGAGCTGAGGAGATTTTTCTTTCTTTCTTTCTTTCTTTCTTTCTTTCTTTCTTTCTTTCTTTCTTTCTTTCTTTCTTTCTTCTTTCTCTCTCTTTAACTGGTCACTTTTTTTTGACAGATTTTTGCTATAGAGCACATGTGCTCACTGGAGAGACAGAGAGAGACAGAGAGACAGAAAGGGAAAAATCACCCCCCAGGGGAGATGGCCATGCTGCAATCCCTTCTCCTTCATTCTCAGGATTGTGGGCATGCACATACCGTCGCTTGGAACAAATTTTAAGCTGCTGAGTCTAGGCCTTGAACTGTGGTTGACTACATAGGAATTCAGTGACATAACCATACCCTATCTATGAGGTCCACTTTTTTATTCTTCACACAATAAATGAATTGAATGTATTTCATATGCTTACATTATAGATGTTATAATGTTTATATATATATATATCTTTCATAAATATGTACCTTTTATGATATATTACATATAATGTGTTATATGTGATATATCTAATGTACACATCACTTAGAATAATTATGTTGGTCATTGAAAAAGTCTTGACTCACTTTTGCTTAGAAAAACATGTCATGATTTTTCTGACAACCAAATGTGTAGTCATGTGTCACTCAATGACAGGGATACTGAGAAATGTCATTAGGTGACGTCGCTGTGACAACACTGCAGTGTGTTCTGCAGACCTAGACAGCGTAGTCTGCTCCCTACCTAGGCTATATGGTATGGCTTGTTATAATCGTAGGGGACTACTGGTGTATGGGTCCGTGTTGACTAAATGCCATTGTGCAGTACATATCTGTTAATATATGATACGTTATTACCCTTGTCACTTTCTTCCTCTGTCTGGGTATGCTTGTGGTTAGTCAAATTTCCTTCCCACCCAGCTGCCATTAATTCTGTTTATTTTGTGATGTTCTTATACATGTATACATAATATTTTATAATTATTCTTCAATGCAATATTCAGAATCTTACATCATTCTATATTTGGATTTCTTTAAAACTCAGATTAAATCCAGGTTCATTGTACACAATTAATTATTTGGTGGTTATGTCTTTGCTATCTGCCTCTTACCTTATACGATAAATAAACTCATCAAGGGTAGACCCGGAAACACCTGTGGACTCTCTACTTCTGGGTCTGTCTCACACAAATTAAAAGGCCTGGCATGTAGTACATGCCCCCTAAAATTTTGTGTATGAGTGAATGAATGAATAAAAGGAGGAATTTATTAAATGTTGCATTTGAGTGGTTCTTGGTCAGGATTTAGGAAAACCCCATGCCTGGATGATGGTGGTTCAGAGAGGGAACTGTGTTCCTCTGCAGTTTTGAAGCCTGAGAGGGACAGGACCTAAGGTACCAGTGGAGTGTACAACATGGTAGAAAGTCGTTTTGGAATAAGACTATAAAATGCTTTAACATTTTACCTGAGGGGAACCTAAGATTTCCAGTGAATAAAAGAAACAATTCAAAGGAACCATTTGAGAGGGAGCTCTAAAATTAAATTAATACAAAGTTTATTATTTGTTCTGAGAAAATATAAAATAGATGGATTCACATTCTAGTAGACAATTGAGTGGCAACAGTTACTGCGACAGTCACAGCAAAAGAGTAAAAGCACATTGTATTATGAAGACCATCTTTGGTTGTATTAAAATGTTATAAATAGTTACTTGAAAACCCAGAAATATGCATATTTTCTCGATTGTTTTTTTTTTTTTATTTTTAGGGCAATAATGATTCATTGGCTGACAAAGTCCTAGAGCTGATCACAGCAAAAGAGTAAAAGCACATTGTATTATGAAGACCATCTTTGGTTGTATTAAAATGTTATAAATAGTTACTTGAAAACCCAGAAATATGCATATTTTCTCGATTGTTTTTTTTTTTATTTTTAGGGCAATAATGACTCATTGGCCGACAAAGTCGTAGAGCTGACTCGGGTACATGGATCACATGAAGCCACATGTTTATACACATAAATGAATAATATACAGATGGTAATGGTATATTGTGGTAAATGATACAAAGGCAGTTACATGGTGTTGTATTAGAAGTGACTATGGTTAGAAGTGGGTGGCCTTTTTCCTTTTGCCTGAGATAGTGTGTCTGAAAAATTACATATGAATGAAAATGACAGGACTAAAGAAAGAATCAGACATGTTAAATCAGGAGAAGGGGCCAGCAGGTGACCATGTGGTTAAGGCACTGACTGCCCCATGGCTGACTTTGTGGTTTGAGTCCCAGATCCAGTGACTTGAAAATCACTCCAGGTGGGTGTGCATATGAACCCAAAATCCTGAGAGGAGAATGGAGGAGAAGAAATTGTAGCATGGTTATCCCTCTGAGGGGAGTGATTTCTCACATGTCCTCTCTCTGAATCCCTGGTGAGCACATGTGATCTATAGCAAGAACAACAACAACAAAAAAGGCAGGAAGGAAAGCATCCTGGAAGTTGGAGCTGAGGAGACTTTCAACACCAGACACAAAGGACCCGTGATGGAGAAGAGAATGCCGTAGCAGGTTTGAGGAAGACCAGGAGGTCAGCATGGTTGTGGACATAACTGTGAAGAGGGGACTATTGGCAGGGCCAGCAGGTGGCCTGGTGGTAGAGTGCTGGATTCCCACATGGTCAACTGCAATTTGAGTCCCAGACCTGGCAGCTTGCTTTCTCACTTTTCCTCTCTCTCTTTACTCCAGAGTCTTGGGACATGGACAGGAATCTTTATGTCTTGCTACTCCAAAGGTAGTCCATGAAGTCTATAAAGCAGTAAATTGATATGATCTAAATTGTTTTTCCCCCTAGAGGACACATGTTCTCTCCAGAGAGAGAGACAGAGAAAGAAGAAAAATGTTTCTTTCTATGGAATATAGTCATGCTGTAATCCCTTCTCCATTCTCTTATCTGTTCTTTTATCATGTCAGGATTTGGAGCATGCAAGCACAAGTGCCTGAGGCATTTTTCAAGTCACCAGGGCCAGGATTCAAGCCTTGATCAGGCATGTATGATCAGATAACCTGATCATGGGACCAGTCCCTAATTTATTTTTTGTTTTATTTTTTAAGTTTTTGCTATAAGGTGCATGCACACACCACACATCAGAGAGAAAGAGACAGGTTGAGGGGAAGGGACATGAGTGAGAAACCACCCTTCAGAGTAGGATGGCCACACTGCAATACCTTCTCCTCCATTCTCGGGCACATGTGCCTGGTGTGTTTTTCAAGCTGCTGGATCTGGGACTCAACCACATATTTAGCCATGTGGAATTCAGCTGCCTTCACCTCCATACCACCTGATTGCCCCCTCTCCCCTAATTTACTTTAAAAAGAACAACTCTAGCTCTTGCAAAAAGGGCGGGACATCCACTAACCATAGGGGGAGTGAAAGGAGTAAGAGGTTCTTGCAGATGTGCTGATGAGATATTATGGTGGCTAGAACTAGGGAGTGGGACTGGAGGTAGACATGTGTAGAAGTGAGTATCAGTAGAACTAGGGAAGAGCCAATGGGCTAACTGCAAGAAAAATGTTTAGAGTAGATGTCTCATATCTGGCTAAGTAATAGATGGTCAGGTCATCTGCGAAAATGTGGGAAGCCTATGAGAGGAACAGACGTGAGAGTGATCTGATGGGTCAGACAGGTGAGGGGCAGTTTCATTCCACTTTCTTTCAGAGTCAGCCCTCAGTGACCAACACGACGATCAATATTCCTCTCCTTCTTAGCTTAACTACTGCTCCTGTGGCTTTTCTACATCAATTGTTTTAAATAGGCCCTACTTAACCTCCATCCACCTCTGCTTCCCTGTACATAATAGATGTTATCAATATTTCCCACATTGATAACACTATCAATATTCTTGTTCTCAAGACAAAAAGATTGGTGAGCTTATGTCATCCGGTCCCAATTCTGCTTTATTGGAGCCCATTAAAGCCCTTTTTTACTTCAAACCCTCCTCTGGTACTAATCCATTATTTTTCTCCCTTTTTTTTTCAGACAAAACTTATCAAAGGAACTACTAGAATTATTATCTATGTATTTTCTTGACCTATTTCCTATCTAATCAACTCCATTCTCAATTCTCTCCTTATCAGGCTAATTATGGAGGAGGAGTGACTTTACAGTTGAACTGGGAAATTTAATGCTCTTCTCTGGGAATTCTTAGATATATGTGTGTATATATGTGTGTGTGTGTGTGTGTGTGTGTGTGTGTGTATATATATGTGTATATATATATATATATATATATACACACATATACATATTTTTGCATATTTACTTTAAAATATTTTATGTAAATAAATAACTTGAGTAGGCCAATTTTATGTTGATTATGGGCATACGTTCCTTTTCCACATACTAATCATGTCCTGGATTGAATGGTGCATTTATACACAGAAGTAACAGTCAAATGAGTTGAAATAATAACCTCCATGCTAAAGTGGATAAAATTAATACAGCACCAAGGGATCTGTCAGGGTGAATAGAAAGAAGAAATTGAAGATGTTGACAGCTCTATCTATGTGGGTCATGTGTTGATGGGGAATTTAGCAGCAGAAGAAAGCTAGAGTATGTGACACATAGTCTTCATCATTAGGCAAAGAGCTGCCAGAAATAAGAAAAAAAGGAAAATTCAAAAAGAGCTATCATTCTACCATCCTGCCTCCAGCCGTGCAAGTGCCACGTGTCTGAAGGCTGTCACTAAAGGCTGGTAGAGAACTCTAGCAAAAGGATGTCACCCTTAGGTACTCAAGCTGCAGTGGAATAGAGAAGACTCTGAGCTTTGCTGATGTATTGTACCTGGACTGACCACAGCCATAACAGGGCACTTAAGTGAAAGGACTGGTAATGGAGAACTCAAGTTCAATCCACACATTCAAGTAGCAGGGCTAAGCTTTGGTCTAGATACCAAGATTTGTAAGTTCACACCGTCAAGTTTAATGGCAAAGAAAAGATATGTGCACCGAAACATTACCAGAGAGTAGCAAATGCAAATTTCCAAATGCAAGTACAGGTTAAATGGAGCATATGTGTGTGTGTGTGTGTGTGTATGTATATTTGTATAAATCTCTCTCTCTCTATATATATATATAGATATAGATAGATATACACTTTTGCATATTTAATGGAGCAAGGAGTGGTATTGGGGAGTGATCTGGTTAAGGACAGGAATAATCATATTGAGTTGTGAGGACAAGCACTGATCACGTGAATAAAAAAGTCTGCATGTTCGGTTCGTTCTCAACCATGGTCACGCAACCGGCCATATTTGTACTCACAGAGTATGCACTGATGAGGCAGAAGTTGAAGAAAAATTAAGAAAATATCCAAATGCATCAATGGGAGAAGGAACATGAATCAAGGCACTCAAGCAGGAAGTTGTGAATTTGCCTTTTGGTTCAGTATGAGAAATTAAGTAGGAAATGGTCCAGTCTAACAGGCACATGTGTGGTGCAGTGACAGGGAAGTGTGTGGGGCTACGCACTTTGCGATGTCCAGGTGTGCTCTCCAGAAAAGCCACATGCCCTGGGTTCATGGCCTGTCCATTCAGGGTGGCCTTTCCTTCTCACAAAGGCAGCCATGTGCTCCGGCCACACTAGGGTCTATTGGAGTCGGCAGTCATACCTCATGGACTTTTTTCTTTCTTCTTTTTTTTTTTTTTTGGTAAAACTATGCTCTGTAGACCAGCAGCAGTTTTGTTTAAGGCAATGGAGAATTAGTTTGAACTCAGTCTGGAGCCACATAGCAGAGACTCCTGAATAGCCCTTGAAGGAAGGTATTTCTAAGTCAGGAGGCAGTGAGTAAATAAACCAAGAACAGCTTCATTTACTTATTTATTATTTATTTTATGCTATAGGGTACACACACTTACCAGAGAGACACAGAGAGACAGAAAACAAGAAATCACCCCCCAGGGGGAATGGCCATGCCACAATCCCTTCTCCTCCATTTTCCTCTTGAGATTTTTGACTGTGCCTGGTGTGTTTTAAGATGCCAGGTCTGGGGCTTGAACCATGGTCAAAAACATGAGAGTACAGTGCCTTAATCTCTACACCACTCACTGTGCCCCAGAGAGCAGTTTTAGCAGAGGAGGGCACACGAAGCTCTAAATAGGGACAAGAGTGGGAGAGCAGTTGAAGCAGCAGGTTACAGAGCTTAACAGAAAACAGAGCATTTCAGACAGATCCCAGAGATGATGATACATGTGCGATGGATAAAGTTGATTAGATGTGGAATGTCTTCTGTTATTAGACAGATGAAGTCAGTATCTGTGACTAAAAGAAAAAAAATCACACCTATAGTGTATATATCACATAAGCAAGACAAAAGCATAATTTAAAAAATTATAGGAGATTTTCTTTCTTCTTCTTCTTTTTTTTTCTTTTAATTTGCTAGAAGGAGTATGCCCTCACCAGAGAGAGAGAGAGAAAAAGAGAGAGAGAATGAAAAAGCGCCAGTCATGCTGCAATCCCCTCTCTTCCATTTCTCCTCTCAGGAGTCTGGAACGCTCAGTCACGTGCCTAGCATGCTTTGCAAGCCACTGGATCTGGGCTCCGACTGCACAGCTGACCCCGTGGAATTCAATGGCCTTAACGATCACACCACTTGCTGGCCCTGTCGTTCATCTCCTGTACACCTGGTATTGGTCAGCTAGACTATTAGGAGTACAAAGATAAATAAAACAAAGTTCCTGCTATGAAGAATGACAATTGTGAGAAACAGCAGCCGCGGCCACCGCCAACGGAAGAAAGCCCCGG
>NW_006159528.1:465739-466861 GCF_000334495.1 Tupaia belangeri chinensis | reverse complement strand
TTTTTTTTTTTTTTTGGTAAAACTATGCTCTGTAGACCAGCAGCAGTTTTGTTTAAGGCAATGGAGAATTAGTTTGAACTCAGTCTGGAGCCACATAGCAGAGACTCCTGAATAGCCCTTGAAGGAAGGTATTTCTAAGTCAGGAGGCAGTGAGTAAATAAACCAAGAACAGCTTCATTTACTTATTTATTATTTATTTTATGCTATAGGGTACACACACTTACCAGAGAGACACAGAGAGACAGAAAACAAGAAATCACCCCCCAGGGGGAATGGCCATGCCACAATCCCTTCTCCTCCATTTTCCTCTTGAGATTTTTGACTGTGCCTGGTGTGTTTTAAGATGCCAGGTCTGGGGCTTGAACCATGGTCAAAAACATGAGAGTACAGTGCCTTAATCTCTACACCACTCACTGTGCCCCAGAGAGCAGTTTTAGCAGAGGAGGGCACACGAAGCTCTAAATAGGGACAAGAGTGGGAGAGCAGTTGAAGCAGCAGGTTACAGAGCTTAACAGAAAACAGAGCATTTCAGACAGATCCCAGAGATGATGATACATGTGCGATGGATAAAGTTGATTAGATGTGGAATGTCTTCTGTTATTAGACAGATGAAGTCAGTATCTGTGACTAAAAGAAAAAAAATCACACCTATAGTGTATATATCACATAAGCAAGACAAAAGCATAATTTAAAAAATTATAGGAGATTTTCTTTCTTCTTCTTCTTTTTTTTTCTTTTAATTTGCTAGAAGGAGTATGCCCTCACCAGAGAGAGAGAGAGAAAAAGAGAGAGAGAATGAAAAAGCGCCAGTCATGCTGCAATCCCCTCTCTTCCATTTCTCCTCTCAGGAGTCTGGAACGCTCAGTCACGTGCCTAGCATGCTTTGCAAGCCACTGGATCTGGGCTCCGACTGCACAGCTGACCCCGTGGAATTCAATGGCCTTAACGATCACACCACTTGCTGGCCCTGTCGTTCATCTCCTGTACACCTGGTATTGGTCAGCTAGACTATTAGGAGTACAAAGATAAATAAAACAAAGTTCCTGCTATGAAGAATGACAATTGTGAGAAACAGCAGCCGCGGCACCCGCCAACGGAAGAAGGACCTGGCGGCCCAAGTGC